>NW_026988687.1:0-320980 GCF_030222135.1 Aotus nancymaae
TCAGGAGTCTGCAAACACTTTCTCTGCAGAGTCCCAAAGCACAGGCGTTTTCAGCCCATTACCGGCATATGGAAGAAACAGCAGTAAGCACAGGGAAATATCTGCTTCTAAATCCAAAACGCAGCTATCTAACAGAACGGTTGTCAATGTGTGCACTCAACTTCCAGAGTTAAACCCGTGTGTGGATTCAGCAGTCTGCAAACACTTTCTCTGCAGAGTCCCAAAACAGGCGTTTTCAGCCCATTACCGGCATATGGAAGAAACAGCAGTAAGCACAGGGAAATATCTGCTTCTAAATCCAAAACGCAGCTATCTAACAGAACGGTTGTCAATGTGTGCACTCAACTTCCAGAGTTAAACCCGTGTGTGGATTCAGCAGTCTGCAAACACTTTCTCTGCAGAGTCCCAAAACAGGCGTTTTCAGCCCATTACCGGCATATGGAAGAAACAGCAGTAAGCACAGGGAAATATCTGCTTCTAAATCCAAAACGCAGCTATCTAACAGAACGGTTGTCAATGTGTGCACTCAACTTCCAGAGTTAAACCCCGTGTGTGGATTCAGCAGTCTGCAAACACTTTCTCTGCAGAGTCCCAAAACAGGCGTTTTCAGCCCATTACCCGGCATATGGAAGAAACAGCAGTAAGCACAGGGAAATATCTGCTTCTAAATCCAAAACGCAGCTATCTAACAGAACGGTTGTCAATGTGTGCACTCAACTTCCAGAGTTAAACCCGTGTGTGGATTCAGCAGTCTGCAAACACTTTCTCTGCAGAGTCCCAAACAGGCGTTTTCAGCCCATTACCGGCATATGGAAGAAACAGCAGTAAGCACAGAGAAATATCTGCTTCTAAATCCAAAACGCAGCTATCTAACAGAACGGTTGTCAATGTGTGCACTCAACTTCCAGAGTTAAACCCGTGTGGGGATTCAGCAGTCTGCAAACACTTCTCTGCAGAGTCCCAAAAACAGGCGTTTTCAGCCCATTACCGGCATATGGAAGAAACAGCAGTAAGCACAGAGAAATATCTGCTTCTAAATCCAAAACGCCGCTATCTAACAGAACGGTTGTCAATGTGTGCACTCAACTTCCAGAGTTAAACCCGTGTGTGGATTCAGCAGTCTGCAAACACTTTCTCTGCAGAGTCCCCAAAACAGGCGGTTTTCAGCCCATTACCGGCATATGGAAGAAACAGCAGTAAGCACAGGGAAATATCTGCTTCTAAATCCTAAAAGCCGCTATCTAACAGAACGGTTGTCAGTGTGTGCACTCAACTTCCAGAGTTAAACCCGTGTGTGGATTCAGCAGTCTGCAAACACTTTCTCTGCAGAGTCCCAAAACAGGCGGTTTTCAGCCCATTACCGGCATATGGAAGAAACAGCAGTAAGCACAGGGAAATAGCTGCTTCTAAATCTAAAACGCAGCTATCTAACAGAACGGTTGTCAATGTGTGCACTCAACTTCCAGAGTTAAACCCGTGTGTGGATTCAGCAGTCTGCAAACACTTTCTCTGCAGGAGTCCCAAAACAGGCGTTTTCAGCCCATTACCGGCATATGGAAGAAACAGCAGTAAGCACAGGGAAATATCTGCTTCTAAATCCAAAACGCAGCTATCTAACAGAACGGTTGTCAATGTGTGCACTCAACTTCCAGAGTTAAACCCGTGTGTGGATTCAGCAGTCTGCAAACACTTTCTCTGCAGAGTCCCAAAACAGGCGTTTTCAGCCCATTACCGGCATATGGAAGAAACAGCAGTAAGCACAGGGAAATATCTGCTTCTAAATCCAAAACGCAGCTATCTAACAGAACGGTTGTCAATGTGTGCACTCAACTTCCAGAGTTAAACCCGTGTGTGGATTCAGCAGTCTGCAAACACTTTCTCTGCAGAGTCCCAAAACAGGCGTTTTCAGCCCATTACCGGCATATGGAAGAAACAGCAGTAAGCACAGGGAAATATCTGCTTCTAAATCCAAAACGCAGCTATCTAACAGAACGGTTGTCAATGTGTGCACTCAACTTCCAGAGTTAAACCCGTGTGTGGATTCAGCAGTCTGCAAACACTTTCTCTGCAGAGTCCCAAAACAGGCGTTTTCAGCCCTTACCGGCATATGGAAGAAAGCAGTAAGCACAGGTAAATATCTGCTTCTAAATCCAAAACGCAGCTATCTAACAGAACGGTTGTCAATGTGTGCACTCACTTCCAGAGTTAAACCCGTGTGTGGATTCAGCAGTCTGCAAACACTTTCTCTGCAGAGTCCCAAAACAGGCGTTTTCAGCCCATTACCGGCATATGGAAGAAACAGCAGTAAGCACAGGGAAATATCTGCTTCTAAATCCAAAACGCAGCTATCTAACAGAACGGTTGTCAATGTGTGCACTCAACTTCCAGAGTTTAAACCCGTGTGTGGATTCAGCAGTCTGCAAACACTTTCTCTGCAGAGTCCCAAAGCAGGCGTTTTCAGCCCATTACCGGCATATGGAAGAAACAGCAGTAAGCACAGGGAAATATCTGCTTCTAAATCCAAAACGCAGCCATCTAACAGAACGGTTGTCAATGTGTGCACTCAACTTCCAGAGTTAAACCCGTGTGTGGATTCAGCAGTCTGCAAACACTTTCTCTGCAGAGTCCCAAAGCAGGCGTTTTCAGCCCATTACCGGCATATGGAAGAAACAGCAGTAAGCACAGGAAATATCTGCTTCTAAATCCAAAACGCAGCTATCTAACAGAACGGTTGTCAATGTGTGCACTCAACTTCCTGAGTTAAACCCGTGTGTGAATTCAGCAGTCTGCAAACACTTTCTCTGCAGAGTCCCAAAACAGGCGTTTTCAGCCCATTACCGGCATATGGAAGAAACAGCAGTAAGCACAGGGAAATATCAGCTTCTAAATCCAAAACGCAGCTATCTAACAGAACGGTTGTCAATGTGTGCACTCAACTTCCAGAGTTAAACCCGTGTGTGGATTCAGCAGTCTGCAAACCCTTTCTCTGCAGAGTCCCAAAACAGGCGTTTTCAGCCCATTACCGGCATATGGAAGAAACAGCAGTAATCACAGGGAAATATCTGCTTCTAAATCCAAAACGCAGCTATCTAACAGAACGGTTGTCAATGTGTGCACTCAACTTCCAGAGTTAAACCCGTGTGTGGATTCAGCAGTCTGCAAACACTTTCTCTGCAGAGTCCCAAAACAGGCGTTTTCAGCCCATTACCGGCATATGGAAGAAACAGCAGTAAGCACAGGGAAATATCTGCTTCTAAATCCAAAACGCAGCCATCTAACAGAACGGTTGTCAATGTGTGCACTCAACTTCCAGAGTTAAACCGTGTATGGATTCAGCAGTCTGCAAACACTTTCTCTGCAGAGTCCCAAAGCAGGCGTTTTCAGCCCCATTACCGGCATATGGACGAAACAGCAGTAAGCACAGGGAAATATCTGCTTCTAAATCCAAAACGCAGCTATCTAACAGAACGGTTGTCAATGTGTGCACTCAACTTCCAGAGTTAAACCCGTGTGTGGATTCAGCAGTCTGCAAACCCTTTCTCTGCAGACTCCCAAAACAGGCGTTTTCAGCCCATTACCGGCATATGGAAGAAACAGCAGTAAGCACAGGGAAATATCTGCTTCTAAATCCAAAACGCAGCTATCTAACAGAACGGTTGTCAATGTGTGCACTCAACTTCCAGAGTTAAACCCGTGTGTGGATTCAGCAGTCTGCAAACACTTTCTCTGCAGAGTCCCAAAACAGGCGTTTTCAGCCCATTACCGGCATATGGAAGAAACAGCAGTAAGCACAGGGAAATATCTGCTTCTAAATCCAAAACGCAGCTATCTAACAGAACGGTTGTCAATGTGTGCACTCAACTTCCAGAGTTAAACCCGTGTGTGGATTCAGCAGTCTGCAAACACTTTCTCTGCAGAGTCCCAAAGCAGGCGTTTTCAGCCCATTACCGGCATACGGAAGAAACAGCAGTAAGCACAGGGAAATATCTGCTTCTAAATCCAAAACGCAGCTATCTAAAAGGACGGTTGTCAATGTGTGCACTCAACTTCCAGAGTTAAACCCGTGTGTGGATTCAGCAGTCTGCAAACACTTTCTCTGCAGAGTCCCAAAACAGGCGTTTTCAGCCCATTACCCGGCATATGGAAGAAACAGCAGTAAGCACAGGGAAATATCTGCTTCTAAATCCAAAACGCAGCTATCTAACAGAACGGTTGTCAATGTGTGCACTCAACTTCCTGAGTTAAACCCGTGTGTGGATTCAACAGTCTGCAAACACTTTCTCTGCAGAGTCCCAAAACAGGCGTTTTCAGCCCATTACCGGCATCTGGAAGAAACAGCAGTAAGCACAGGGAAATATCTGCTTCTAAATCCAAAACGCAGCTATCTAACAGAACGGTTGTCAATGTGTGCACTCAACTTCCAGAGTTAAACCCGTGTGTGGATTCAGCAGTCTGCAAACACTTTCTCTGCAGAGTCCCCAAAACAGGCGTTTTCAGCCCATTACCGGCATATGGAAGAAACAGCTGTAAGCACAGGGAAATATCTGCTTCTAAATCCAAAACGCAGCTATCTAACACAACGGTTGTCAATGTGTGCACTCAACTTCCAGAGTTAAACCCCGTGTGTGGATTCAGCAGTCTGCAAACATCTTCTCTGCAGAGTCCCAAAACAGGCGTTTTCAGCCCATTACCGGCATATGGAAGAAACAGCAGTAAGCACAGGGAAATATCTGCTTCTAAATCCAAAACGCAGCTATCTAACAGAACGGTTGTCAATGTGTGCACTCAACTTCCAGAGTTAAACCCGTGTGTGGATTCAGCAGTCTGCAAACACTTTCTCTGCAGAGTCCCCAAACAGGCGTTTTCAGCCCATTACCGGCATATGGAAGAAACAGCAGTAAGCACAGGGAAATATCTGCTTCTAAATCCAAAACGCAGCTATCTAACAGAACGGTTGTCAATGTGTGCACTCAACTTCCAGAGTTAAACCGTGTGTGGATTCAGCAGTCTGCAAACACTTCTCTGCAGAGTCCCAAAACAGGCGGTTTCAGCCATTACCGGCATATGGAAGAAACAGCAGTAAGCACAGGGAAATATCTGCTTCTAAATCCAAAAACGCAGCTATCTAACAGAACGGTTGTCAATGTGTGCACTCAACTTCCAGAGTTAAACCCGTGTGTGGATTCAGCAGTCTGCAAACACTTTCTCTGCAGAGTCCCAAAACAGGCGTTTTCAGCCCATTACCGGCACATGGAAGAAACAGCAGTAAGCACAGGGAAATATCTGCTTCTAAATCCAAAACGCAGCTATCTAACAGAACGGTTGTCAATGTGTGCACTCAACTTCCAGAGTTCAACCCGTGTGTGGATTCAGCAGTCTGCAAACACTTTCTCTGCAGAGTCCCAAAACAGGCGTTTTCAGCCCATTACCCGGCATATGGAAGAAACAGCAGTAAGCACAGGGAAATATCTGCTTCTAAATCCAAAACGCAGCCATCTAACAGAACGGTTGTCAATGTGTGCACTCAACTTCCAGAGTTAAACCCGTGTGTGGATTCAGCAGTCTGCAAACACTTTCTCTGCAGAGTCCCAAAGCAGGCGTTTTCAGCCCATTACCGGCATATGGAAGAAACAGCAGTAAGCACAGGGAAATATCTGCTTCTAAATCCAAAACGCAGCCATCTAACAGAACGGTTGTCAATGTGTGCACTCAACTTCCAGAGTTAAACCCGTGTGTGGATTCAGCAGTCTGCAAAACCCTTTCTCTGCAGAGTCCCAAAACAGGCGTTTTCAGCCCATTACCGGCATATGGAAGAAACAGCAGTAAGCACAGGGAAATATCTGCTTCTAAATCCAAAACGCAGCTATCTAACAGAACGGTTGTCAATGTGTGCACTCAACTTCCAGAGTTAAACCCGTGTGTGGATTCAGCAGTCTGCAAACACTTTCTCTGCAGAGTCCCAAAACAGTCGTTTTCCAGCCCATTACCGGCATATGGAAGAAACAGCAGTAAGCACAGGGAAATATCTGCTTCTAAATCCAAAACGCAGCTATCTAACAGAACGGTTGTCAATGTGTGCACTCAACTTCCAGAGTTAAACCCGTGTGTGGATTCAGCAGTCTGCAAACACTTTCTCTGCAGAGTCCCAAAACAGGCGTTTTCAGCCCATTACCGGCATAAGGAAGAAACAGCAGTAAGCACAGGGAAATATCTGCTTCTAAATCCAAAACGCAGCTATCTAACAGAACGGTTGTCAATGTGTGCACTCAACTTCCAGAGTTAAACCCGTGTGTGGATTCAGCAGTCTGCAAACACTTTCTCTGCAGAGTCCCAAAGCAGGCGTTTTCAGCCCATTACCGGCATATGGAAGAAACAGCAGTAAGCACAGGGAAATATCTGCTTCTAAATCCAAAACGCAGCTATCTAACAGAACGGTTGTCAATGTGTGCACTCAACTTCCTGAGTTAAACCCGTGTGTGGATTCAGCAGTCTGCAAACACTTCTCTGCAGAGTCCCAAAACAGGCGTTTTCAGCCCATTACCGGCATCTGGAAGAAACAGCAGTAAGCACAGGGAAATATCTGCTTCTAAATCCAAAACGCAGCTATCTAACAGAACGGTTGTCAATGTGTGCACTCAACTTCCAGAGTTAAACCCGTGTGTGGATTCAGCAGTCTGCAAACACTTTCTCTGCAGAGTCCCAAAACAGGCGTTTTCAGCCCATTACCGGCATATGGAAGAAACAGCAGTAAGCACAGGGAAATATCTGCTTCTAAATCCAAAACGCAGCTATCTAACACAACGGTTGTCAATGTGTGCACTCAACTTCCAGAGTTAAACCCGTGTGTGGATTCAGCAGTCTGCAAACATCTTCTCTGCAGAGTCCCAAAACAGGCGTTTTCAGCCCATTACCGGCATATGAAGAAACAGCAGTTAGCACAGGGAAATATCTGCTTCTAAATCCAAAACGCAGCTATCTAACAGAACGGTTGTCAATGTGTGCACTCAACTTCCAGAGTTAAACCCGTGTGTGGATTCAGCAGTCTGCAAACACTTTCTCTGCAGAGTCCCCAAACAGGCGTTTTCAGCCCATTACCGGCATATGGAAGAAACAGCAGTAAGCACAGGGAAATATCTGCTTCTAAATCCAAAACGCAGCTATCTAACAGAACGGTTGTCAATGTGTGCACTCAACTTCCAGAGTTAAACCCGTGTGTGGATTCAGCAGTCTGCAAACACTTTCTCTGCAGAGTCCCAAAACAGGCGGTTTCAGCCCATTACCGGCATATGGAAGAAACAGCAGTAAGCACAGGGAAATATCTGCTTCTAAATCCAAAACGCAGCTATCTAACACAACGGTTGTCAATGTGTGCACTCAACTTCCAGAGTTAAACCCGTGTGTGGATTCAGCAGTCCTGCAAACAACTTTCTCTGCAGAGTCCCAAAACAGGCGTTTTCAGCCCCATTACCGGCACATGGAAGAAACAGCAGTAAGCACAGGGAAATATCTGCTTCTAAATCCAAAACGCAGCTATCTAACAGAACGGTTGTCAATGTGTGCACTCAACTTCCAGAGTTAAACCCGTGTGTGGATTCAGCAGTCTGCAAACACTTTCTCTGCAGAGTCCCCAAACAGGCGTTTTCAGCCCATTACCGGCATATGGAAGAAAACAGCAGTAAGCACAGGGAAATATCTGCTTCTAAATCCAAAACGCAGCTATCTAACAGAACGGTTGTCAATGTGTGCACTCAACTTCCAGAGTTAAACCCGTGTGTGGATTCAGCAGTCTGCAAACACTTTCTCTGCAGAGTCCCCAAACAGGCGTTTTCAGCCCATTACCGGCATATGGAAGAAACAGCAGTAAGCACAGGGAAATATCTGTTTCTAAATCCAAAACGCAGCTATCTAACAGAACGGTAGTCAATGTGTGCACTCAACTTCCAGAGCTAAACCCGTGTGTGGATTCAGCAGTCTGCAAACACTTTATCTGCAGAGTCCCAAAGCAGGCGTTTTCAGCCCATTACCGGCATATGGAAGAAACAGCAGTAAGCACAGGGAAATATCTGCTTCTAAATCCAAAACGCAGCTATCTAACAGAACGGTTGTCAATGTGTGCACTCAACTTCCAGAGTTAAACCCGTGTGTGGATTCAGCAGTCTGCAAACACTTTCTCTGCAGAGTCCCAAAACAGGCGTTTTCAGCCCATTACCGGCATATGGAAGAAACAGCAGTAAGCACAGGGAAATATCTGCTTCTAAATCCAAAACGCAGCTATCTAACGGAACGGTTGTCAATGTGTGCACTCAACTTCCAGAGTTAAACCCGTGTGTGGATTCAGCAGTCTGCAAACACTTTCTCTGCAGAGTCCCAAAGCAGGCGTTTTCAGCCCATTACCGGCATATGGAAGAAACAGCAGTAAGCACAGGGAAATATCTGCTTCTAAATCCAAAACGGAGCTATCTAACAGAACGGTTTTCAATGTGTGCACTCAACTTCCAGAGTTAAACCCGTGTGTGGATTCAGCAGTCTGCAAACACTTTCTCTGCAGAGTCCCAAAGCAGGCGTTTTCAGCCCATTACCGGCATATGGAAGAAACAGGAGTAAGCACAGGGAAATATCTGCTTCTAAATCCAAAACGCAGCTATCTAACAGAACGGTTGTCAATGTGTGCACTCAACTTCCAGAGTTAAACCCGTGTGTGGATTCAGCAGTCTGCAAACACTTTCTCTGCAGAGTCCCCAAACAGGCGTTTTCAGCCCATTACCGGCATATGGAAGAAACAGCAGTAAGCACAGGGAAATATCTGCTTCTAAATCCAAAACGCAGCTATCTAACAGAACGGTTGTCAATGTGTGCACTCAACTTCCAGAGTTAAACCCGTGTGTGGATTCAGCAGTCTGCAAACACTTTCTCTGCAGAGTCCCAAAACAGGCGTTTTCAGCCCATTACCGGCATATGGAAGAAACAGCAGTAAGCACAGGGAAATATCTGCTTCTAAATCCAAAACGCAGCTATCTAACAGAACGGTTGTCAATGTGTGCACTCAACTTCCAGAGTTAAACCCGTGTGTGGATTCAGCAGTCTGCAAACACTTTCTCTGCAGAGTCCCAAAGCAGGCGTTTTCAGCCCATTACCGGCATATGGAAGAAATAGCAGTAAGCACAGGGAAATATCTGCTTCTAAATCCAAAACGCAGCTATCTAACAGAACGGTTGTCAATGTGTGCACTCAACTTCCAGAGTTAAACCCGTGTGTGGATTCAGCAGTCTGCAAACACTTTCTCTGCAGAGTCCCAAAACAGGCGTTTTCAGCCCATTACCGGCATATGGAAGAAACAGCAGTAAGCACAGGGAAATATCTGCTTCTAAATCCAAAACGCAGCTATCTAACAGAACGGTTGTCAATGTGTGCACTCAACTTCCAGAGTTAAACCCGTGTGTGGATTCAGCAGTTTGCAAACACTTTCTCTGCAGAGTCCCAAAACAGGCGTTTTCAGCCCATTACCGGCATATGGAAGAAACAGCAGTAAGCACAGGGAAATATCTGCTTCTAAATCCAAAACGCAGCTATCTAACAGAACGGTTGTCAATGTGTGCACTCAACTTCCAGAGTTAAACCCGAGTGTGGATTCAGCAGTCTGCAAACACTTTCTCTGCAGAGTCCCAAAACAGGTGTTTTCAGCCCATTACCGGCATATGGAAGAAACAGCAGTAAGCACAGGGAAATATCTGCTTCTAAATCCAAAACGCAGCTATCTAACAGAACGGTTGTCAATGTGTGCACTCAACTTCCAGAGTTAAACCCGTGTGTGGATTCAGCAGTCTGCAAACACTTTCTCTGCAGAGTCCCAAAGCAGGCGTTTTCAGCCCATTACCGGCATATGGAAGAAACAGCAGTAAGCACAGGGAAATATCTGCTTCTAAATCCAAAACGCAGCTATCTAACAGAACGGTTGTCAATGTGTGCACTCAACTTCCAGAGTTAAACCCGTGTGTGGATTCAGCAGTCTGCAAACACTTTCTCTGCAGAGTCCCAAAACAGGCGTTTTCAGCCCATTACCGGCATATGGAAGAAACAGCAGTAAGCACAGGGAAATATCTGCTTCTAAATCCAAAACGCAGCCATCTAACAGAACGGTTGTCAATGTGTGCACTCAACTTCCAGAGTTAAACCCGTGTGTGGATTCAGCAGTCTGCAAACACTTTCTCTGCAGAGTCCCAAAACAGGCGTTTTCAGCCCATTACCGGCATATGGAAGAAACAGCAGTAAGAACAGGGAAATATCTGCTTCTAAATCCAAAACGCAGCTATCTAACAGAACGGTTGTCAATGTGTGCACTCAACTTCCTGAGTTAAACCCGTGTGTGGATTCAGCAGTCTGCAAACACTTTCTCTGCAGAGTCCCAAAACAGGCGTTTTCAGCCCATTACCGGCATATGGAAGAAACAGCAGTAAGCACAGGGAAATATCTGCTTCTAAATCCAAAACGCAGCTATCTAACAGAACGGTTGTCAATGTGTGCACTCAACTTCCAGAGTTAAACCCGTGTGTGGATTCAGCAGTCTGCAAACACTTTCTCTGCAGAGTCCCAAAACAGGCGTTTTCAGCCCATTACCGGCATATGGAAGAAACAGCAGTAAGCACAGGGAAATATCTGCTTCTAAATCCAAAACGCAGCTATCTAACAGAACGGTTGTCAATGTGTGCACTCAACTTCCAGAGTTAAAACCCGTGTGTGGATTCAGCAGTCTGCAAACACTTTCTCTGCAGAGTCCCAAAACAGGCGTTTTCAGCCCATTACCGGCATATGGAAGAAACAGCAGTAAGCACAGGGAAATATCTGCTTCTAAATCCAAAACGCAGCTATCTAACAGAACGGTTGTCAATGTGTGCACTCAACTTCCAGAGTTAAACCCGTGTGTGGATTCAGCAGTCTGCAAACACTTTCTCTGCAGAGTCCGCAAACAGGCGTTTTCAGCCCATTACCGGCATATGGAAGAAACAGCAGTAAGCACAGGGAAATATCTGCTTCTAAATCCAAAACGCAGCTATCTAACAGAACGGTTGTCAATGTGTGCACTCAACTTCCAGAGTTAAACCCGTGTGTGGATTCAGCAGTCTGCAAACACTTTCTCTGCAGAGTCCCAAAACAGGCGTTTTCAGCCCATTACCGGCATATGGAAGAAACAGCAGTAAGCACAGGGAAATATCTGCTTCTAAATCCAAAACGCAGCTATCTAACAGAACGGTTGTCAATGTGTGCACTCAACTTCCAGAGTTCAACCCGTGTGTGGATTCAGCAGTCTGCAAACACTTTCTCTGCAGAGTCCCCAAACAGGCGTTTTCAGCCCATTACCGGCATATGGAAGAAACAGCAGTAAGCACAGGGAAATATCTGCTTCTAAATCCAAAACGCAGCTATCTAACAGAACGGTTGTCAATGTGTGCACTCAACTTCCAGAGTTAAACCCGTGTGTGGATTCAGCAGTCTGCAAACACTTTCTCTGCAGAGTCCCAAAACAGGCGTTTTCAGCCCATTACCGGCATATGGAAGAAACAGCAGTAAGCACAGGGAAATATCTGCTTCTAAATCCAAAACGCAGCTATCTAACAGAACGGTTGTCAATGTGTGCACTCAACTTCCAGAGTTAAACCCGTGTGTGGATTCAGCAGTCTGCAAACACTTTCTCTGCAGAGTCCCAAAGCAGGCGTTTTCAGCCCATTACCGGCATATGGAAGAAACAGCAGTAAGCACAGGGAAATATCTGCTTCTAAATCCAAAACGCAGCTATCTAACAGAACGGTTGTCAATGTGTGCACTCAACTTCCAGAGTTAAACCCGTGTGTGGATTCAGCAGTCTGCAAACACTTTCTCTGCAGAGTCCCAAAACAGGCGTTTTCAGCCCATTACCGGCATATGGAAGAAACAGCAGTAAGCACAGGGAAATATCTGCTTCTAAATCCAAAACGCAGCTATCTAACAGAACGGTTGTCAATGTGTGCACTCAACTTCCAGAGTTAAACCCGTGTGTGGATTCAGCAGTTTGCAAACACTTTCTCTGCAGAGTCCCAAAACAGGCGTTTTCAGCCCATTACCGGCATATGGAAGAAACAGCAGTAAGCACAGGGAAATATCTGCTTCTAAATCCAAAACGCAGCTATCTAACAGAACGGTTGTCAATGTGTGCACTCAACTTCCAGAGTTAAACCCGAGTGTGGATTCAGCAGTCTGCAAACACTTTCTCTGCAGAGTCCCAAAACAGGTGTTTTCAGCCCATTACCGGCATATGGAAGAAACAGCAGTAAGCACAGGGAAATATCTGCTTCTAAATCCAAAACGCAGCTATCTAACAGAACGGTTGTCAATGTGTGCACTCAACTTCCAGAGTTAAACCCGTGTGTGGATTCAGCAGTCTGCAAACACTTTCTCTGCAGAGTCCCAAAGCAGGCGTTTTCAGCCCATTACCGGCATATGGAAGAAACAGCAGTAAGCACAGGGAAATATCTGCTTCTAAATCCAAAACGCAGCTATCTAACAGAACGGTTGTCAATGTGTGCACTCAACTTCCAGAGTTAAACCCGTGTGTGGATTCAGCAGTCTGCAAACACTTTCTCTGCAGAGTCCCAAAACAGGCGTTTTCAGCCCATTACCGGCATATGGAAGAAACAGCAGTAAGCACAGGGAAATATCTGCTTCTAAATCCAAAACGCAGCCATCTAACAGAACGGTTGTCAATGTGTGCACTCAACTTCCAGAGTTAAACCCGTGTGTGGATTCAGCAGTCTGCAAACACTTTCTCTGCAGAGTCCCAAAACAGGCGTTTTCAGCCCATTACCGGCATATGGAAGAAACAGCAGTAAGAACAGGGAAATATCTGCTTCTAAATCCAAAACGCAGCTATCTAACAGAACGGTTGTCAATGTGTGCACTCAACTTCCTGAGTTAAACCCGTGTGTGGATTCAGCAGTCTGCAAACACTTTCTCTGCAGAGTCCCAAAACAGGCGTTTTCAGCCCATTACCGGCATATGGAAGAAACAGCAGTAAGCACAGGGAAATATCTGCTTCTAAATCCAAAACGCAGCTATCTAACAGAACGGTTGTCAATGTGTGCACTCAACTTCCAGAGTTAAACCCGTGTGTGGATTCAGCAGTCTGCAAACACTTTCTCTGCAGAGTCCCAAAACAGGCGTTTTCAGCCCATTACCGGCATATGGAAGAAACAGCAGTAAGCACAGGGAAATATCTGCTTCTAAATCCAAAACGCAGCTATCTAACAGAACGGTTGTCAATGTGTGCACTCAACTTCCAGAGTTAAACCCGTGTGTGGATTCAGCAGTCTGCAAACACTTTCTCTGCAGAGTCCCAAAACAGGCGTTTTCAGCCCATTACCGGCATATGGAAGAAACAGCAGTAAGCACAGGGAAATATCTGCTTCTAAATCCAAAACGCAGCTATCTAACAGAACGGTTGTCAATGTGTGCACTCAACTTCCAGAGTTAAACCCGTGTGTGGATTCAGCAGTCTGCAAACACTTTCTCTGCAGAGTCCGCAAACAGGCGTTTTCAGCCCATTACCGGCATATGGAAGAAACAGCAGTAAGCACAGGGAAATATCTGCTTCTAAATCCAAAACGCAGCTATCTAACAGAACGGTTGTCAATGTGTGCACTCAACTTCCAGAGTTAAACCCGTGTGTGGATTCAGCAGTCTGCAAACACTTTCTCTGCAGAGTCCCAAAACAGGCGTTTTCAGCCCATTACCGGCATATGGAAGAAACAGCAGTAAGCACAGGGAAATATCTGCTTCTAAATCCAAAACGCAGCTATCTAACAGAACGGTTGTCAATGTGTGCACTCAACTTCCAGAGTTCAACCCGTGTGTGGATTCAGCAGTCTGCAAACACTTTCTCTGCAGAGTCCCCAAACAGGCGTTTTCAGCCCATTACCGGCATATGGAAGAAACAGCAGTAAGCACAGGGAAATATCTGCTTCTAAATCCAAAACGCAGCTATCTAACAGAACGGTTGTCAATGTGTGCACTCAACTTCCAGAGTTAAACCCGTGTGTGGATTCAGCAGTCTGCAAACACTTTCTCTGCAGAGTCCCAAAACAGGCGTTTTCAGCCCATTACCGGCATATGGAAGAAACAGCAGTAAGCACAGGGAAATATCTGCTTCTAAATCCAAAACGCAGCTATCTAACAGAACGGTTGTCAATGTGTGCACTCAACTTCCAGAGTTAAACCCGTGTGTGGATTCAGCAGTCTGCAAATATCTTCTCTGCAGAGTCCCAAAACAGGCGTTTTCAGCCCATTACCGGCATATGGAAGAAACAGCAGTAAGCACAGGGAAATATCTGCTTCTAAATCCAAAACGCAGCTATCTAACAGAACGGTTGTCAAGGTGTCCACTCAACTTCCAGAGTTAAACCCGTGTGTGGATTCAGTAGTCTGCAAACACTTTCTCTGCAGAGTCCCAAAACAGGCGTTTTCAGCCCATTACCGGCATATGGAAGAAACAGCAGTAAGCACAGGGAAATATCTGCTTCTAAATCCAAAACGCAGCTATCTAACAGAACGGTTGTCAATGTGTGCACTCAACTTCCAGAGTTACACCCGTGTGTGGATTCAGCAGTCTGCAAACACTTTCTCTGCAGAGTCCCAAAACAGGCGTTTTCAGCCCATTACCGGCATATGGAAGAAACAGCAGTAAGCACAGGGAAATATCTGCTTCTAAATCCAAAACGCAGCTATCTAACAGAACGGTTGTCAATGTGTGCACTCAACTTCCAGAGTTAAACCCGTGTGTGGATTCAGCAGTCTGCAAACACTTTCTCTGCAGAGTCCCAAAACAGGCGTTTTCAGCCCATTACCGGCATATGGAAGAAACAGCAGTAAGCACAGGGAAATATCTGCTTCTAAATCCAAAACGCAGCTATCTAACAGAACGGTTGTCAATGTGTGCACTCAACTTCCAGAGTTACACCCGTGTGTGGATTCAGCAGTCTGCAAACACTTTCTCTGCAGAGTCCCAAAACAGGCGTTTTCAGCCCATTACCGGCACATGGAAGAAACAGCAGTAAGCACAGGGAAATATCTGCTTCTAAATCCAAAACGCAGCTATCTAACAGAACGGTTGTCAATGTGTGCACTCAACTTCCAGAGTTAAACCCGTGTGTGGATTCAGCAGTCTGCAAACACTTTCTCTGCAGAGTCCCAAAACAGGCGTTTTCAGCCCATTACCGGCATATGGAAGAAACAGCAGTAAGCACAGGGAAATATCTGCTTCTAAATCCAAAACGCAGCTATCTAACAGAACGGTTGTCAATGTGTGCACTCAACTTCCAGAGTTACACCCGTGTGTGGATTCAGCAGTCTGCAAACACTTTCTCTGCAGAGTCCCAAAACAGGCGTTTTCAGCCCATTACCGGCATATGGAAGAAACAGCAGTAAGCACAGGGAAATATCTGCTTCTAAATCCAAAACGCAGCTATCTAACAGAACGGTTGTCAATGTGTGCACTCAACTTCCAGAGTTAAACCCGTGTGTGGATTCAGCAGTCTGCAAACACTTTCTCTGCAGAGTCCCAAAACAGGCGTTTTCAGCCCATTACCGGCATATGGAAGAAACAGCAGTAAGCACAGGGAAATATCTGCTTCTAAATCCAAAACGCAGCTATCTAACAGAACGGTTGTCAATGTGTGCACTCAACTTCCAGAGTTAAACCCGAGTGTGGATTCAGCAGTCTGCAAACACTTTCTCTGCAGAGTCCCAAAACAGGCGTTTTCAGCCCATTACCGGCATATGGAAGAAACAGCAGTAAGCACAGGGAAATATCTGCTTCTAAATCCAAAACGCAGCTATCTAACAGAACGGTTGTCAATGTGTGCACTCAACTTCCAGAGTTAAACCCGTGTGTGGATTCAGCAGTCTGCAAACACTTTCTCTGCAGAGTCCCAAAGCAGGCGTTTTCAGCCCATTACCGGCATATGGAAGAAACAGCAGTAAGCACAGGGAAATATCTGCTTCTAAATCCAAAACGCAGCTATCTAACAGAACGGTTGTCAATGTGTGCACTCAACTTCCAGAGTTAAACCCGTGTGTGGATTCAGCAGTCTGCAAACACTTTCTCTGCAGAGTCCCAAAACAGGCGTTTTCAGCCCATTACCGGCATATGGAAGAAACAGCAGTAAGCACAGGGAAATATCTGCTTCTAAATCCAAAACGCAGCCATCTAACAGAACGGTTGTCAATGTGTGCACTCAACTTCCAGAGTTAAACCCGTGTGTGGATTCAGCAGTCTGCAAACACTTTCTCTGCAGAGTCCCAAAACAGGCGTTTTCCGCCCATTACCGGCATATGGAAGAAACAGCAGTAAGAACAGGGAAATATCTGCTTCTAAATCCAAAACGCAGCTATCTAACAGAACGGTTGTCAATGTGTGCACTCAACTTCCTGAGTTAAACCCGTGTGTGGATTCAGCAGTCTGCAAACACTTTCTCTGCAGAGTCCCAAAACAGGCGTTTTCAGCCCATTACCGGCATATGGAAGAAACAGCAGTAAGCACAGGGAAATATCTGCTTCTAAATCCAAAACGCAGCTATCTAACAGAACGGTTGTCAATGTGTGCACTCAACTTCCAGAGTTAAACCCGTGTGTGGATTCAGCAGTCTGCAAACACTTTCTCTGCAGAGTCCCAAAACAGGCGTTTTCAGCCCATTACCGGCATATGGAAGAAACAGCAGTAAGCACAGGGAAATATCTGCTTCTAAATCCAAAACGCAGCTATCTAACAGAACGGTTGTCAATGTGTGCACTCAACTTCCAGAGTTAAACCCGTGTGTGGATTCAGCAGTCTGCAAACACTTTCTCTGCAGAGTCCGCAAACAGGCGTTTTCAGCCCATTACCGGCATATGGAAGAAACAGCAGTAAGCACAGGGAAATATCTGCTTCTAAATCCAAAACGCAGCTATCTAACAGAACGGTTGTCAATGTGTGCACTCAACTTCCAGAGTTAAACCCGTGTGTGGATTCAGCAGTCTGCAAACACTTTCTCTGCAGAGTCCCAAAACAGGCGTTTTCAGCCCATTACCGGCATATGGAAGAAACAGCAGTAAGCACAGGGAAATATCTGCTTCTAAATCCAAAACGCAGCTATCTAACAGAACGGTTGTCAATGTGTGCACTCAACTTCCAGAGTTAAACCCGTGTGTGGATTCAGCAGTCTGCAAACACTTTCTCTGCAGAGTCCCAAAGCAGGCGTTTTCAGCCCATTACCGGCATATGGAAGAAACAGCAGTAAGCACAGGGAAATATCTGCTTCTAAATCCAAAACGCAGCTATCTAACAGAACGGTTGTCAATGTGTGCACTCAACTTCCAGAGTTAAACCCGTGTGTGGATTCAGCAGTCTGCAAACACTTTCTCTGCAGAGTCCCCAAACAGGCGTTTTCAGCCCATTACCGGCATATGGAAGAAACAGCAGTAAGCACAGGGAAATATCTGCTTCTAAATCCAAAACGCAGCTATCTAACAGAACGGTTGTCAATGTGTGCACTCAACTTCCAGAGTTAAACCCGTGTGTGGATTCAGCAGTCTGCAAACACTTTCTCTGCAGAGTCCCAAAACAGGCGTTTTCAGCCCATTACCGGCATATGGAAGAAACAGCAGTAAGCACAGGGAAATATCTGCTTCTAAATCCAAAACGCAGCTATCTAACAGAACGGTTGTCAATGTGTGCACTCAACTTCCAGAGTTAAACCCGTGTGTGGATTCAGCAGTCTGCAAATATCTTCTCTGCAGAGTCCCAAAACAGGCGTTTTCAGCCCATTACCGGCATATGGAAGAAACAGCAGTAAGCACAGGGAAATATCTGCTTCCAAATCCAAAACGCAGCTATCTAACAGAACGGTTGTCAAGGTGTCCACTCAACTTCCAGAGTTAAACCCGTGTGTGGATTCAGCAGTCTGCAAACACTTTCTCTGCAGAGTCCCAAAACAGGCGTTTTCAGCCCATTACCGGCATATGGAAGAAACAGCAGTAAGCACAGGGAAATATCTGCTTCTAAATCCAAAACGCAGCTATCTAACAGAACGGTTGTCAATGTGTGCACTCAACTTCCAGAGTTACACCCGTGTGTGGATTCAGCAGTCTGCAAACACTTTCTCTGCAGAGTCCCAAAACAGGCGTTTTCAGCCCATTACCGGCATATGGAAGAAACAGCAGTAAGCACAGGGAAATATCTGCTTCTAAATCCAAAACGCAGCTATCTAACAGAACGGTTGTCAATGTGTGCACTCAACTTCCAGAGTTAAACCCGTGTGTGGATTCAGCAGTCTGCAAACACTTTCTCTGCAGAGTCCCAAAACAGGCGTTTTCAGCCCATTACCGGCATATGGAAGAAACAGCAGTAAGCACAGGGAAATATCTGCTTCTAAATCCAAAACGCAGCTATCTAACAGAACGGTTGTCAATGTGTGCACTCAACTTCCAGAGTTAAACCCGTGTGTGGATTCAGCAGTCTGCAAACACTTTCTCTGCAGAGTCCCAAAACAGGCGTTTTCAGCCCATTACCGGCATATGGAAGAAACAGCAGTAAGCACAGGGAAATATCTGCTTCTAAATCCAAAACGCAGCTATCTAACAGAACGGTTGTCAATGTGTGCACTCAACTTCCAGAGTTAAACCCGTGTGTGGATTCAGCAGTCTGCAAACACTTTCTCTGTAGAGTCCCAAAACAGGCGTTTTCAGCCCATTACCGGCATATGGAAGAAACAGCAGTAAGTACAGGGAAATATCTGCTTCTAAATCCAAAACGCAGCTATCTAACAGAACGGTTGTCAATGTGTGCACTCAACTTCCAGAGTGAAACCCGTGTGTGGATTCAGCAGTCTGCAAACACTTTCTCTGCAGAGTCCCAAAACAGGCGTTTTCAGCCCATTACCGGCATATGGAAGAAACAGCAGTAAGCACAGGGAAATATCTGCTTCTAAATCCAAAACGCAGCTATCTAACAGAACGGTTGTCAATGTGTGCACTCAACTTCCAGAGTTAAACCCGTGTGTGGATTCAGCAGTCTGCAAACACTTTCTCTGCAGAGTCCCAAAACAGGCGTTTTCAGCCCATTACCGGCATATGGAAGAAACAGCAGTAAGCACAGGGAAATATCTGCTTCTAAATCCAAAACGCAGCTATCTAACAGAACGGTTGTCAATGTGTGCACTCAACTTCCAGAGTTAAACCCGTGTGTGGATTCAGCAGTCTGCAAACACTTTCTCTGCAGAGTCCCAAAGCAGGCGTTTTCAGCCCATTACCGGCATATGGAAGAAACAGCAGTAAGCACAGGGAAATATCTGCTTCTAAATCCAAAACGCAGCCATCTAACAGAACGGTTGTCAATGTGTGCACTCAACTTCCAGAGTTAAACCCGTGTGTGGATTCAGCAGTCTGCAAACACTTTCTCTGCAGAGTCCCAAAGCAGGCGTTTTCAGCCCATTACCGGCATATGGAAGAAACAGCAGTAAGCACAGGGAAATATCTGCTTCTAAATCCAAAACGCAGCTATCTAACAGAACGGTTGTCAATGTGTGCACTCAACTTCCAGAGTTAAACCCGTGTGTGGATTCAGCAGTCTGCAAACACTTTCTCTGCAGAGTCCCAAAACAGGCGTTTTCAGCCCATTACCGGCATATGGAAGAAACAGCAGTAAGCACAGGGAAATATCTGCTTCTAAATCCAAAACGCAGCTATCTAACAGAGCGGTTGTCAATGTGTGCACTCAACTTCCAGAGTTAAACCCGTGTGTGGATTCAGCAGTCTGCAAACACTTTCTCTGCAGAGTCCCAAAACAGGCGTTTTCAGCCCATTACCGGCATATGGAAGAAACAGCAGTAAGCACAGGGAAATATCTGCTTCTAAATCCAAAACGCAGCTATCTAACAGAACGGTTGTCAATGTGTGCACTCAACTTCCAGAGTTAAACCCGTGTGTGGATTCAGCAGTCTGCAAACACTTTCTCTGCAGAGTCCCAAAACAGGCGTTTTCAGCCCATTACCGGCATATGGAAGAAACAGCAGTAAGCACAGGGAAATATCTGCTTCTAAATCCAAAACGCAGCCATCTAACAGAACGGTTGTCAATGTGTGCACTCAACTTCCAGAGTTAAACCCGTGTATGGATTCAGCAGTCTGCAAACACTTTCTCTGCAGAGTCCCAAAGCAGGCGTTTTCAGCCCATTACCGGCATATGGAAGAAACAGCAGTAAGCACAGGGAAATATCTGCTTCTAAATCCAAAACGCAGCTATCTAACAGAACGGTTGTCAATGTGTGCACTCAACTTCCAGAGTTAAACCCGTGTGTGGATTCAGCAGTCTGCAAACCCTTTCTCTGCAGAGTCCCAAAACAGGCGTTTTCAGCCCATTACCGGCATATGGAAGAAACAGCAGTAAGCACAGGGAAATATCTGCTTCTAAATCCAAAACGCAGCTATCTAACAGAACGGTTGTCAATGTGTGCACTCAACTTCCAGAGTTAAACCCGTGTGTAGATTCAGCAGTCTGCAAACACTTTCTCTGCAGAGTCCCAAAACAGGCGTTTTTAGCCCATTACCGGCATAAGGAAGAAACAGCAGTAAGCACAGGGAAATATCTGCTTCTAAATCCAAAACGCAGCTATCTAACAGAATGGTTGTCAATGTGTGCACTCAACTTCCAGAGTTAAACCCGTGTGTGGATTCAGCAGTCTGCAAACACTTTCTCTGCAGAGTCCCAAAGCAGGCGTTTTCAGCCCATTACCGGCATATGGAAGAAACAGCAGTAAGCACAGGGAAATATCTGCTTCTAAATCCAAAACGCAGCTATCTAACAGAACGGTTGTCAATGTGTGCACTCAACTTCCAGAGTGAAACCCGTGTGTGGATTCAGCAGTCTGCAAACACTTTCTCTGCAGAGTCCCAAAACAGGCGTTTTCAGCCCATTACCGGCATATGGAAGAAACAGCAGTAAGCACAGGGAAATATCTGCTTCTAAATCCAAAACGCAGCCATCTAACAGAACGGTTGTCAATGTGTGCACTCAACTTCCAGAGTTAAACCCGTGTGTGGATTCAGCAGTCTGCAAACACTTTCTCTGCAGAGTCCCAAAACAGGCGTTTTCAGCCCATTACCGGCATATGGAAGAAACAGCAGTAAGCACAGGGAAATATCTGCTTCTAAATCCAAAACGCAGCTATCTAACAGAACGGTTGTCAATGTGTGCACTCAACTTCCTGAGTTAAACCCGTGTGTGGATTCAGCAGTCTGCAAACACTTTCTCTGCAGAGTCCCAAAACAGGCGTTTTCAGCCCATTACCGGCATCTGGAAGAAACAGCAGTAAGCACAGGGAAATATCTGCTTCTAAATCCAAAACGCAGCTATCTAACAGAACGGTTGTCAATGTGTGCACTCAACTTCCAGAGTTCAACCCGTGTGTGGATTCAGCAGTCTGCAAACACTTTCTCTGCAGAGTCCCAAAACAGGCGTTTTCAGCCCATTACCGGCATATGGAAGAAACAGCAGTAAGCACAGGGAAATATCTGCTTCTAAATCCAAAACGCAGCTATCTAACACAACGGTTGTCAATGTGTGCACACAACTTCCAGAGTTAAACCCGTGTGTGGATTCAGCAGTCTGCAAACATCTTCTCTGCAGAGTCCCAAAACAGGCGTTTTCAGCCCATTACCGGCATATGGAAGAAACAGCAGTAAGCACAGGGAAATATCTGCTTCTAAATCCAAAACGCAGCTATCTAACAGAACGGTTGTCAATGTGTGCACTCAACTTCCAGAGTTAAACCCGTGTGTGGATTCAGCAGTCTGCAAACACTTTCTCTGCAGAGTCCCCAAACAGGCGTTTTCAGCCCATTACCGGCATATGGAAGAAACAGCAGTAAGCACAGGGAAATATCTGCTTCTAAATCCAAAACGCAGCTATCTAACAGAACGGTTGTCAATGTGTGCACTCAACTTCCAGAGTTAAACCCGTGTGTGGATTCAGCAGTCTGCAAACACTTTCTCTGCAGAGTCCCAAAACAGGCGGTTTCAGCCCATTACCGGCATATGGAAGAAACAGCAGTAAGCACAGGGAAATATCTGCTTCTAAATCCAAAATGCAGCTATCTAACAGAACGGTTGTCAATGTGTGCACTCAACTTCCAGAGTTAAACCCGTGTGTGGATTCAGCAGTCTGCAAACACTTTCTCTGCAGAGTCCCAAAACAGGCGTTTTCAGCCCATTACCGGCACATGGAAGAAACAGCAGTAAGCACAGGGAAATATCTGCTTCTAAATCCAAAACGCAGCTATCTAACAGAACGGTTGTCAATGTGTGCACTCAACTTCCAGAGTTAAACCCGTGTGTGGATTCAGCAGTCTGCAAACACTTTCTCTGCAGAGTCCCCAAACAGGCGTTTTCAGCCCATTACCGGCATATGGAAGAAACAGCAGTAAGCACAGGGAAATATCTGCTTCTAAATCCAAAACGCAGCTATCTAACAGAACGGTTGTCAATGTGTGCACTCAACTTCCAGAGTTAAACCCGTGTGTGGATTCAGCAGTCTGCAAACACTTTCTCTGCAGAGTCCCCAAACAGGCGTTTTCAGCCCATTACCGGCATATGGAAGAAACAGCAGTAAGCACAGGGAAATATCTGTTTCTAAATCCAAAACGCAGCTATCTAACAGAACGGTAGTCAATGTGTGCACTCAACTTCCAGAGCTAAACCCGTGTGTGGATTCAGCAGTCTGCAAACACTTTCTCTGCAGAGTCCCAAAGCAGGCGTTTTCAGCCCATTACCGGCATATGGAAGAAACAGCAGTAAGCACAGGGAAATATCTGCTTCTAAATCCAAAACGCAGCTATCTAACAGAACGGTTGTCAATGTGTGCACTCAACTTCCAGAGTTAAACCCGTGTGTGGATTCAGCAGTCTGCAAACACTTTCTCTGCAGAGTCCCAAAACAGGCGTTTTCAGCCCATTACCGGCATATGGAAGAAACAGCAGTAAGCACAGGGAAATATCTGCTTCTAAATCCAAAACGCAGCTATCTAACGGAACGGTTGTCAATGTGTGCACTCAACTTCCAGAGTTAAACCCGTGTGTGGATTCAGCAGTCTGCAAACACTTTCTCTGCAGAGTCCCAAAGCAGGCGTTTTCAGCCCATTACCGGCATATGGAAGAAACAGCAGTAAGCACAGGGAAATATCTGCTTCTAAATCCAAAACGGAGCTATCTAACAGAACGGTTTTCAATGTGTGCACTCAACTTCCAGAGTTAAACCCGTGTGTGGATTCAGCAGTCTGCAAACACTTTCTCTGCAGAGTCCCAAAGCAGGCGTTTTCAGCCCATTACCGGCATATGGAAGAAACAGCAGTAAGCACAGGGAAATATCTGCTTCTAAATCCAAAACGCAGCTATCTAACAGAACGGTTGTCAATGTGTGCACTCAACTTCCAGAGTTAAACCCGTGTGTGGATTCAGCAGTCTGCAAACACTTTCTCTGCAGAGTCCCCAAACAGGCGTTTTCAGCCCATTACCGGCATATGGAAGAAACAGCAGTAAGCACAGGGAAATATCTGCTTCTAAATCCAAAACGCAGCCATCTAACAGAACGGTTGTCAATGTGTGCACTCAACTTCCAGAGTTAAACCCGTGTGTGGATTCAGCAGTCTGCAAACACTTTCTCTGCAGAGTCCCAAAACAGGGGTTTTCAGCCCATTACCGGCATATGGAAGAAACAGCAGTAAGCACAGGGAAATATCTGCTTCTAAATCCAAAACGCAGCTATCTAACAGAACGGTTGTCAATGTGTGCACTCAACTTCCTGAGTTAAACCCGTGTGTGGATTCAGCAGTCTGCAAACACTTTCTCTGCAGAGTCCCAAAACAGGCGTTTTCAGCCCATTACCGGCATCTGGAAGAAACAGCAGTAAGCACAGGGAAATATCTGCTTCTAAATCCAAAACGCAGCTATCTAACAGAACGGTTGTCAATGTGTGCACTCAACTTCCAGAGTTCAACCCGTGTGTGGATTCAGCAGTCTGCAAACACTTTCTCTGCAGAGTCCCAAAACAGGCGTTTTCAGCCCATTACCGGCATATGGAAGAAACAGCAGTAAGCACAGGGAAATATCTGCTTCTAAATCCAAAACGCAGCTATCTAACACAACGGTTGTCAATGTGTGCACTCAACTTCCAGAGTTA
This sequence comes from Aotus nancymaae, assembly GCF_030222135.1. Classification (NCBI taxonomy): domain Eukaryota; kingdom Metazoa; phylum Chordata; class Mammalia; order Primates; family Aotidae; genus Aotus; species Aotus nancymaae. Next base: position 24,231 of record NW_026988687.1, read on the forward strand.
AACCCGTGTGTGGATTCAGCAGTCTGCAAACATCTTCTCTGCAGAGTCCCAAAACAGGCGTTTTCAGCCCATTACCGGCATATGGAAGAAACAGCAGTAAGCACAGGGAAATATCTGCTTCTAAATCCAAAACGCAGCTATCTAACAGAACGGTTGTCAATGTGTGCACTCAACTTCCAGAGTTAAACCCGTGTGTGGATTCAGCAGTCTGCAAACACTTTCTCTGCAGAGTCCCCAAACAGGCGTTTTCAGCCCATTACCGGCATATGGAAGAAACAGCAGTAAGCACAGGGAAATATCTGCTTCTAAATCCAAAACGCAGCTATCTAACAGAACGGTTGTCAATGTGTGCACTCAACTTCCAGAGTTAAACCCGTGTGTGGATTCAGCAGTCTGCAAACACTTTCTCTGCAGAGTCCCAAAACAGGCGGTTTCAGCCCATTACCGGCATATGGAAGAAACAGCAGTAAGCACAGGGAAATATCTGCTTCTAAATCCAAAATGCAGCTATCTAACAGAACGGTTGTCAATGTGTGCACTCAACTTCCAGAGTTAAACCCGTGTGTGGATTCAGCAGTCTGCAAACACTTTCTCTGCAGAGTCCCAAAACAGGCGTTTTCAGCCCATTACCGGCACATGGAAGAAACAGCAGTAAGCACAGGGAAATATCTGCTTCTAAATCCAAAACGCAGCTATCTAACAGAACGGTTGTCAATGTGTGCACTCAACTTCCAGAGTTAAACCCGTGTGTGGATTCAGCAGTCTGCAAACACTTTCTCTGCAGAGTCCCCAAACAGGCGTTTTCAGCCCATTACCGGCATATGGAAGAAACAGCAGTAAGCACAGGGAAATATCTGCTTCTAAATCCAAAACGCAGCTATCTAACAGAACGGTTGTCAATGTGTGCACTCAACTTCCAGAGTTAAACCCGTGTGTGGATTCAGCAGTCTGCAAACACTTTCTCTGCAGAGTCCCCAAACAGGCGTTTTCAGCCCATTACCGGCATATGGAAGAAACAGCAGTAAGCACAGGGAAATATCTGTTTCTAAATCCAAAACGCAGCTATCTAACAGAACGGTAGTCAATGTGTGCACTCAACTTCCAGAGCTAAACCCGTGTGTGGATTCAGCAGTCTGCAAACACTTTCTCTGCAGAGTCCCAAAGCAGGCGTTTTCAGCCCATTACCGGCATATGGAAGAAACAGCAGTAAGCACAGGGAAATATCTGCTTCTAAATCCAAAACGCAGCTATCTAACAGAACGGTTGTCAATGTGTGCACTCAACTTCCAGAGTTAAACCCGTGTGTGGATTCAGCAGTCTGCAAACACTTTCTCTGCAGAGTCCCAAAACAGGCGTTTTCAGCCCATTACCGGCATATGGAAGAAACAGCAGTAAGCACAGGGAAATATCTGCTTCTAAATCCAAAACGCAGCTATCTAACGGAACGGTTGTCAATGTGTGCACTCAACTTCCAGAGTTAAACCCGTGTGTGGATTCAGCAGTCTGCAAACACTTTCTCTGCAGAGTCCCAAAGCAGGCGTTTTCAGCCCATTACCGGCATATGGAAGAAACAGCAGTAAGCACAGGGAAATATCTGCTTCTAAATCCAAAACGGAGCTATCTAACAGAACGGTTTTCAATGTGTGCACTCAACTTCCAGAGTTAAACCCGTGTGTGGATTCAGCAGTCTGCAAACACTTTCTCTGCAGAGTCCCAAAGCAGGCGTTTTCAGCCCATTACCGGCATATGGAAGAAACAGCAGTAAGCACAGGGAAATATCTGCTTCTAAATCCAAAACGCAGCTATCTAACAGAACGGTTGTCAATGTGTGCACTCAACTTCCAGAGTTAAACCCGTGTGTGGATTCAGCAGTCTGCAAACACTTTCTCTGCAGAGTCCCCAAACAGGCGTTTTCAGCCCATTACCGGCATATGGAAGAAACAGCAGTAAGCACAGGGAAATATCTGCTCCTAAATCCAAAACGCAGCCATCTAACAGAACGGTTGTCAATGTGTGCACTCAACTTCCAGAGTTAAACCCGTGTGTGGATTCAGCAGTCTGCAAACACTTTCTCTGCAGAGTCCCAAAACAGGGGTTTTCAGCCCATTACCGGCATATGGAAGAAACAGCAGTAAGCACAGGGAAATATCTGCTTCTAAATCCAAAACGCAGCTATCTAACAGAACGGTTGTCAATGTGTGCACTCAACTTCCTGAGTTAAACCCGTGTGTGGATTCAGCAGTCTGCAAACACTTTCTCTGCAGAGTCCCAAAACAGGCGTTTTCAGCCCATTACCGGCATCTGGAAGAAACAGCAGTAAGCACAGGGAAATATCTGCTTCTAAATCCAAAACGCAGCTATCTAACAGAACGGTTGTCAATGTGTGCACTCAACTTCCAGAGTTCAACCCGTGTGTGGATTCAGCAGTCTGCAAACACTTTCTCTGCAGAGTCCCAAAACAGGCGTTTTCAGCCCATTACCGGCATATGGAAGAAACAGCAGTAAGCACAGGGAAATATCTGCTTCTAAATCCAAAACGCAGCTATCTAACAGAACGGTTGTCAATGTGTGCACTCAACTTCCAGAGTTAAACCCGTGTGTGGATTCAGCAGTCTGCAAACATCTTCTCTGCAGAGTCCCAAAACAGGCGTTTTCAGCCCATTACCGGCATATGGAAGAAACAGCAGTAAGCACAGGGAAATATCTGCTTCTAAATCCAAAACGCAGCTATCTAACAGAACGGTTGTCAATGTGTGCACTCAACTTCCAGAGTTAAACCCGTGTGTGGATTCAGCAGTCTGCAAACACTTTCTCTGCAGAGTTCCCAAACAGGCGTTTTCAGCCCATTACCGGCATATGGAAGAAACAGCAGTAAGCACAGGGAAATATCTGCTTCTAAATCCAAAACGCAGCTATCTAACAGAACGGTTGTCAATGTGTGCACTCAACTTCCAGAGTTAAACCCGTGTGTGGATTCAGCAGTCTGCAAACACTTTCTCTGCAGAGTCCCAAAACAGGCGGTTTCAGCCCATTACCGGCATATGGAAGAAACAGCAGTAAGCACAGGGAAATATCTGCTTCTAAATCCAAAACGCAGCTATCTAACAGAACGGTTGTCAATGTGTGCACTCAACTTCCAGAGTTAAACCCGTGTGTGGATTCAGCAGTCTGCAAACACTTTCTCTGCAGAGTCCCAAAACAGGCGTTTTCAGCCCATTACCGGCACATGGAAGAAACAGCAGTAAGCACAGGGAAATATCTGCTTCTAAATCCAAAACGCAGCTATCTAACAGAACGGTTGTCAATGTGTGCACTCAACTTCCAGAGTTAAACCCGTGTGTGGATTCAGCAGTCTGCAAACACTTTCTCTGCAGAGTCCCCAAACAGGCGTTTTCAGCCCATTACCGGCATATGGAAGAAACAGCAGTAAGCACAGGGAAATATCTGCTTCTAAATCCAAAACGCAGCTATCTAACAGAACGGTTGTCAATGTGTGCACTCAACTTCCAGAGTTAAACCCGTGTGTGGATTCAGCAGTCTGCAAACACTTTCTCTGCAGAGTCCCCAAACAGGCGTTTTCAGCCCATTACCGGCATATGGAAGAAACAGCAGTAAGCACAGGGAAATATCTGTTTCTAAATCCAAAACGCAGCTATCTAACAGAACGGTAGTCAATGTGTGCACTCAACTTCCAGAGCTAAACCCGTGTGTGGATTCAGCAGTCTGCAAACACTTTCTCTGCAGAGTCCCAAAGCAGGCGTTTTCAGCCCATTACCGGCATATGGAAGAAACAGCAGTAAGCACAGGGAAATATCTGCTTCTAAATCCAAAACGCAGCTATCTAACAGAACGGTTGTCAATGTGTGCACTCAACTTCCAGAGTTAAACCCGTGTGTGGATTCAGCAGTCTGCAAACACTTTCTCTGCAGAGTCCCAAAACAGGCGTTTTCAGCCCATTACCGGCATATGGAAGAAACAGCAGTAAGCACAGGGAAATATCTGCTTCTAAATCCAAAACGCAGCTATCTAACGGAACGGTTGTCAATGTGTGCACTCAACTTCCAGAGTTAAACCCGTGTGTGGATTCAGCAGTCTGCAAACACTTTCTCTGCAGAGTCCCAAAGCAGGCGTTTTCAGCCCATTACCGGCATATGGAAGAAACAGCAGTAAGCACAGGGAAATATCTGCTTCTAAATCCAAAACGGAGCTATCTAACAGAACGGTTTTCAATGTGTGCACTCAACTTCCAGAGTTAAACCCGTGTGTGGATTCAGCAGTCTGCAAACACTTTCTCTGCAGAGTCCCAAAGCAGGCGTTTTCAGCCCATTACCGGCATATGGAAGAAACAGCAGTAAGCACAGGGAAATATCTGCTTCTAAATCCAAAACGCAGCTATCTAACAGAACGGTTGTCAATGTGTGCACTCAACTTCCAGAGTTAAACCCGTGTGTGGATTCAGCAGTCTGCAAACACTTTCTCTGCAGAGTCCCCAAACAGGCGTTTTCAGCCCATTACCGGCATATGGAAGAAACAGCAGTAAGCACAGGGAAATATCTGCTTCTAAATCCAAAACGCAGCTATCTAACAGAACGGTTGTCAATGTGTGCACTCAACTTCCAGAGTTAAACCCGTGTGTGGATTCAGCAGTCTGCAAACACTTTCTCTGCAGAGTCCCAAAACAGGGGTTTTCAGCCCATTACCGGCATATGGAAGAAACAGCAGTAAGCACAGGGAAATATCTGCTTCTAAATCCAAAACGCAGCTATCTAACAGAACGGTTGTCAATGTGTGCACTCAACTTCCAGAGTTAAACCCGTGTGTGGATTCAGCAGTCTGCAAACACTTTCTCTGCAGAGTCCCAAAACAGGCGTTTTCAGCCCATTACCGGCATATGGAAGAAACAGCAGTAAGCACAGGGAAATATCTGCTTCTAAATCCAAAACGCAGCTATCTAACACAACGGTTGTCAATGTGTGCACTCAACTTCCAGAGTTAAACCCGTGTGTGGATTCAGCAGTCTGCAAACACTTTCTCTGCAGAGTCCCAAAGCAGGCGTTTTCAGCCCATTACCGGCATATGGAAGAAACAGCAGTAAGCACAGGGAAATATCTGCTTCTAAATCCAAAACGCAGCTATCTAACAGAACGGTTGTCAATGTGTGCACTCAACTTCCAGAGTTAAACCCGTGTGTGGATTCAGCAGTCTGCAAACACTTTCTCTGCAGAGTCCCAAAACAGGCGTTTTTAGCCCATTACCGGCATAAGGAAGAAACAGCAGTAAGCACAGGGAAATATCTGCTTCTAAATCCAAAACGCAGCTATCTAACAGAACGGTTGTCAATGTGTGCACTCAACTTCCAGAGTTAAACCCGTGTGTGGATTCAGCAGTCTGCAAACACTTTCTCTGCAGAGTCCCAAAGCAGGCGTTTTCAGCCCATTACCGGCATATGGAAGAAACAGCAGTAAGCACAGGGAAATATCTGCTTCTAAATCCAAAACGCAGCTATCTAACAGAACGGTTGTCAATGTGTGCACTCAACTTCCAGAGTGAAACCCGTGTGTGGATTCAGCAGTCTGCAAACACTTTCTCTGCAGAGTCCCAAAGCAGGCGTTTTCAACCCATTACCGGCATATGGAAGAAACAGCAGTAAGCACAGGGAAATATCTGCTTCTAAATCCAAAACGCAGCTATCTAACAGAACGGTTGTCAATGTGTGCACTCAACTTCCAGAGTTAAACCCGTGTGTGGATTCAGCAGTCTGCAAACACTTTCTCTGCAGAGTCCCCAAACAGGCGTTTTCAGCCCATTACCGGCATATGGAAGAAACAGCAGTAAGCACAGGGAAATATCTGCTTCTAAATCCAAAACGCAGCTATCTAACAGAACGGTTGTCAATGTGTGCACTCAACTTCCAGAGTTAAACCCGTGTGTGGATTCAGCAGTCTGCAAACACTTTCTCTGCAGAGTCCCCAAACAGGCGTTTTCAGCCCATTACCGGCATCTGGAAGAAACAGCAGTAAGCACAGGGAAATATCTGCTTCTAAATCCAAAACGCAGCTATCTAACAGAACGGTTGTCAATGTGTGCACTCAACTTCCAGAGTGAAACCCGTGTGTGGATTCAGCAGTCTGCAAACACTTTCTCTGCAGAGTCCCAAAACAGGCGTTTTTAGCCCATTACCGGCATAAGGAAGAAACAGCAGTAAGCACAGGGAAATATCTGCTTCTAAATCCAAAACGCAGCTATCTAACAGAACGGTTGTCAATGTGTGCACTCAACTTCCAGAGTTAAACCCGTGTGTGGATTCAGCAGTCTGCAAACACTTTCTCTGCAGAGTCCCAAAGCAGGCGTTTTCAGCCCATTACCGGCATATGGAAGAAACAGCAGTAAGCACAGGGAAATATCTGCTTCTAAATCCAAAACGCAGCTATCTAACAGAACGGTTGTCAATGTGTGCACTCAACTTCCAGAGTGAAACCCGTGTGTGGATTCAGCAGTCTGCAAACACTTTCTCTGCAGAGTCCCAAAGCAGGCGTTTTCAACCCATTACCGGCATATGGAAGAAACAGCAGTAAGCACAGGGAAATATCTGCTTCTAAATCCAAAACGCAGCTATCTAACAGAACGGTTGTCAATGTGTGCACTCAACTTCCAGAGTTAAACCCGTGTGTGGATTCAGCAGTCTGCAAACACTTTCTCTGCAGAGTCCCAAAACAGGCGTTTTCAGCCCATTACCGGCATATGGAAGAAACAGCAGTAAGCACAGGGAAATATCTGCTTCTAAATCCAAAACGCAGCTATCTAACAGAACGGTTGTCAATGTGTGCACTCAACTTCCAGAGTTAAACCCGTGTGTGGATTCAGCAGTCTGCAAACACTTTCTCTGCAGAGTCCCCAAACAGGCGTTTTCAGCCCATTACCGGCATCTGGAAGAAACAGCAGTAAGCACAGGGAAATATCTGCTTCTAAATCCAAAACGCAGCTATCTAACAGAACGGTTGTCAATGTGTGCACTCAACTTCCAGAGTTAAACCCGTGTGTGGATTCAGCAGTCTGCAAACACTTTCTCTGCAGAGTCCCAAAACAGGCGTTTTCAGCCCATTACCGGCATATGGAAGAAACAGCAGTAAGCACAGGGAAATATCTGCTTCTAAATCCAAAACGCAGCTATCTAACAGAACGGTTGTCAATGTGTGCACTCAACTTCCAGAGTTAAACCCGTGTGTGGATTCAGCAGTCTGCAAACACTTTCTCTGCAGAGTCCCAAAACAGGCGGTTTCAGCCCATTACCGGCACATGGAAGAAACAGCAGTAAGCACAGGGAAATATCTGCTTCTAAATCCAAAACGCAGCTATCTAACAGAACGGTTGTCAATGTGTGCACTCAACTTCCAGAGTTATACCCGTGTGTGGATTCAGCAGTCTGCAAACACTTTCTCTGCAGAGTCCCCAAACAGGCGTTTTCAGCCCATTACCGGCATATGGAAGAAACAGCAGTAAGCACAGGGAAATATCTGCTTCTAAATCCAAAACGCAGCTATCTAACAGAACGGTTGTCAATGTTTGCACTCAACTTCCAGAGTTAAACCCGTGTGTGGATTCAGCAGTCTGCAAACACTTTCTCTGCAGAGTCCCCAAACAGGCGTTTTCAGCCCATTACCGGAATATGGAAGAAACAGCAGTAAGCACAGGGAAATATCTGTTTCTAAATCCAAAACGCAGCTATCTAACAGAACGGTAGTCAATGTGTGCACTCAACTTCCAGAGCTAAACCCGTGTGTGGATTCAGCAGTCTGCAAACACTTTCTCTGCAGAGTCCCAAAGCAGGCGTTTTCAGCCCATTACCGGCATATGGAAGAAACAGCAGTAAGCACAGGGAAATATCTGCTTCTAAATCCAAAACGCAGCTATCTAACAGAACGGTTGTCAATGTGTGCACTCAACTTCCAGAGTTAAACCCGTGTGTGGATTCAGCAGTCTGCAAACACTTTCTCTGCAGAGTCCCAAAACAGGCGTTTTCAGCCCATTACCGGCATATGGAAGAAACAGCAGTAAGCACAGGGAAATATCTGCTTCTAAATCCAAAACGCAGCTATCTAACACAACGGTTGTCAATGTGTGCACTCAACTTCCAGAGTTAAACCCGTGTGTGGATTCAGCAGTCTGCAAACACTTTCTCTGCAGAGTCCCAAAGCAGGCGTTTTCAGCCCATTACCGGCATATGGAAGAAACAGCAGTAAGCACAGGGAAATATCTGCTTCTAAATCCAAAACGCAGCTATCTAACAGAACGGTTGTCAATGTGTGCACTCAACTTCCTGAGTTAAACCCGTGTGTGGATTCAGCAGTCTGCAAACACTTTCTCTGCAGAGTCCCAAAACAGGCGTTTTCAGCCCATTACCGGCATCTGGAAGAAACAGCAGTAAGCACAGGGAAATATCTGCTTCTAAATCCAAAACGCAGCTATCTAACAGAACGGTTGTCAATGTGTGCACTCAACTTCCAGAGTTAAACCCGTGTGTGGATTCAGCAGTCTGCAAACACTTTCTCTGCAGAGTCCCAAAACAGGCGTTTTCAGCCCATTACCGGCATATGGAAGAAACAGCAGTAAGCACAGGGAAATATCTGCTTCTAAATCCAAAACGCAGCTATCTAACACAACGGTTGTCAATGTGTGCACTCAACTTCCAGAGTTAAACCCGTGTGTGGATTCAGCAGTCTGCAAACATCTTCTCTGCAGAGTCCCAAAACAGGCGTTTTCAGCCCATTACCGGCATATGGAAGAAACAGCAGTAAGCACAGGGAAATATCTGCTTCTAAATCCAAAACGCAGCTATCTAGCAGAACGGTTGTCAATGTGTGCACTCAACTTCCAGAGTTAAACCCGTGTGTGGATTCAGCAGTCTGCAAACACTTTCTCTGCAGAGTCCCCAAACAGGCGTTTTCAGCCCATTACCGGCATATGGAAGAAACAGCAGTAAGCACAGGGAAATATCTGCTTCTAAATCCAAAACGCAGCTATCTAACAGAACGGTTGTCAATGTGTGCACTCAACTTCCAGAGTTAAACCCGTTTGTGGATTCAGCAGTCTGCAAACACTTTCTCTGCAGAGTCCCAAAACAGGCGGTTTCAGCCCATTACCGGCATATGGAAGAAACAGCAGTAAGCACAGGGAAATATCTGCTTCTAAATCCAAAATGCAGCTATCTAACAGAACGGTTGTCAATGTGTGCACTCAACTTCCAGAGTTAAACCCGTGTGTGGATTCAGCAGTCTGCAAACACTTTCTCTGCAGAGTCCCAAAACAGGCGTTTTCAGCCCATTACCGGCACATGGAAGAAACAGCAGTAAGCACAGGGAAATATCTGCTTCTAAATCCAAAACGCAGCTATCTAACAGAACGGTTGTCAATGTGTGCACTCAACTTCCAGAGTTAAACCCGTGTGTGGATTCAGCAGTCTGCAAACACTTTCTCTGCAGAGTCCCCAAACAGGCGTTTTCAGCCCATTACCGGCATATGGAAGAAACAGCAGTAAGCACAGGGAAATATCTGCTTCTAAATCCAAAACGCAGCTATCTAACAGAACGGTTGTCAATGTGTGCACTCAACTTCCAGAGTTAAACCCGTGTGTGGATTCAGCAGTCTGCAAACACTTTCTCTGCAGAGTTCCCAAACAGGCGTTTTCAGCCCATTACCGGCATATGGAAGAAACAGCAGTAAGCACAGGGAAATATCTGTTTCTAAATCCAAAACGCAGCTATCTAACAGAACGGTAGTCAATGTGTGCACTCAACTTCCAGAGCTAAACCCGTGTGTGGATTCAGCAGTCTGCAAACACTTTCTCTGCAGAGTCCCAAAGCAGGCGTTTTCAGCCCATTACCGGCATATGGAAGAAACAGCAGTAAGCACAGGGAAATATCTGCTTCTAAATCCAAAACGCAGCTATCTAACAGAACGGTTGTCAATGTGTGCACTCAACTTCCAGAGTTAAACCCGTGTGTGGATTCAGCAGTCTGCAAACACTTTCTCTGCAGAGTCCCAAAACAGGCGTTTTCAGCCCATTACCGGCATATGGAAGAAACAGCAGTAAGCACAGGGAAATATCTGCTTCTAAATCCAAAACGCAGCTATCTAACGGAACGGTTGTCAATGTGTGCACTCAACTTCCAGAGTTAAACCCGTGTGTGGATTCAGCAGTCTGCAAACACTTTCTCTGCAGAGTCCCAAAGCAGGCGTTTTCAGCCCATTACCGGCATATGGAAGAAACAGCAGTAAGCACAGGGAAATATCTGCTTCTAAATCCAAAACGGAACTATCTAACAGAACGGTTTTCAATGTGTGCACTCAACTTCCAGAGTTAAACCCGTGTGTGGATTCAGCAGTCTGCAAACACTTTCTCTGCAGAGTCCCAAAGCAGGCGTTTTCAGCCCATTACCGGCATATGGAAGAAACAGCAGTAAGCACAGGGAAATATCTGCTTCTAAATCCAAAACGCAGCTATCTAACAGAACGGTTGTCAATGTGTGCACTCAACTTCCAGAGTTAAACCCGTGTGTGGATTCAGCAGTCTGCAAACACTTTCTCTGCAGAGTCCCCAAACAGGCGTTTTCAGCCCATTACCGGCATATGGAAGAAACAGCAGTAAGCACAGGGAAATATCTGCTTCTAAATCCAAAACGCAGCTATCTAACAGAACGGTTGTCAATGTGTGCACTCAACTTCCAGAGTTAAACCCGTGTGTGGATTCAGCAGTCTGCAAACACTTTCTCTGCAGAGTCCCAAAACAGGCGTTTTCAGCCCATTACCGGCATATGGAAGAAACAGCAGTAAGCACAGGGAAATATCTGCTTCTAAATCCAAAACGCAGCTATCTAACAGAACGGTTGTCAATGTGTGCACTCAACTTCCAGAGTTAAACCCGTGTGTGGATTCAGCAGTCTGCAAACACTTTCTCTGCAGAGTCCCAAAACAGGCGTTTTCAGCCCATTACCGGCATATGGAAGAAACAGCAGTAAGCACAGGGAAATATCTGCTTCTAAATCCAAAACGCAGCTATCTAACACAACGGTTGTCAATGTGTGCACTCAACTTCCAGAGTTAAACCCGTGTGTGGATTCAGCAGTCTGCAAACACTTTCTCTGCAGAGTCCCAAAGCAGGCGTTTTCAGCCCATTACCGGCATATGGAAGAAACAGCAGTAAGCACAGGGAAATATCTGCTTCTAAATCCAAAACGCAGCTATCTAACAGAACGGTTGTCAATGTGTGCACTCAACTTCCTGAGTTAAACCCGTGTGTGGATTCAGCAGTCTGCAAACACTTTCTCTGCAGAGTCCCAAAACAGGCGTTTTCAGCCCATTACCGGCATATGGAAGAAACAGCAGTAAGCACAGGGAAATATCTGCTTCTAAATCCAAAACGCAGCTATCTAACAGAACGGTTGTCAATGTGTGCACTCAACTTCCAGAGTTAAACCCGTGTGTGGATTCAGCAGTCTGCAAACACTTTCTCTGCAGAGTCCCAAAACAGGCGTTTTCAGCCCATTACCGGCATATGGAAGAAACAGCAGTAAGCACAGGGAAATATCTGCTTCTAAATCCAAAACGCAGCTATCTAACAGAACGGTTGTCAATGTGTGCACTCAACTTCCAGAGTTAAACCCGTGTGTGGATTCAGCAGTCTGCAAACACTTTCTCTGCAGAGTCCCAAAACAGGCGTTTTCAGCCCATTACCGGCATATGGAAGAAACAGCAGTAAGCACAGGGAAATATCTGCTTCTAAATCCAAAACGCAGCTATCTAACAGAACGGTTGTCAATGTGTGCACTCAACTTCCAGAGTTAAACCCGTGTGTGGATTCGGCAGTCTGCAAACCCTTTCTCTGCAGAGTCCCAAAACAGGCGTTTTCAGCCCATTACCGGCATATGGAAGAAACAGCAGTAAGCACAGTGAAATATCTGCTTCTAAATCCAAAACGCAGCTATCTAACAGAACGGTTGTCAATGTGTGCACTCAACTTCCAGAGTTAAACCCGTGTGTGGATTCAGCAGTCTGCAAACACTTTCTCTGCAGAGTCCCAAAACAGGCGTTTTCAGCCCATTACCGGCATATGGAAGAAACAGCAGTAAGCACAGGGAAATATCTGCTTCTAAATCCAAAACGCAGCTATCTAACAGAACAGTTGTCAATGTGTGCACTCAACTTCCAGAGTTAAACCCGTGTGTGGATTCAGCAGTCTGCAAACACTTTCTCTGCAGAGTCCCAAAACAGGCGTTTTCAGCCCATTACCGGCATAAGGAAGAAACAGCAGTAAGCACAGGGAAATATCTGCTTCTAAATCCAAAACGCAGCTATCTAACAGAACGGTTGTCAATGTGTGCACTCAACTTCCAGAGTTAAACCCGTGTGTGGATTCAGCAGTCTGCAAACACTTTCTCTGCAGAGTCCCAAAGCAGGCGTTTTCAGCCCATTACCGGCATATGGAAGAAACAGCAGTAAGCACAGGGAAATATCTGCTTCTAAATCCAAAACGCAGCTATCTAACAGAACGGTTGTCAATGTGTGCACTCAACTTCCAGAGTTAAACCCGTGTGTGGATTCAGCAGTCTGCAAACACTTTCTCTGCAGAGTCCCAAAACAGGCGTTTTCAGCCCATTACCGGCATATGGAAGAAACAGCAGTAAGCACAGGGAAATATCTGCTTCTAAATCCAAAACGCAGCCATCTAACAGAACGGTTGTCAATGTGTGCACTCAACTTCCAGAGTTAAACCCGTGTGTGGATTCAGCAGTCTGCAAACACTTTCTCTGCAGAGTCCCAAAACAGGCGTTTTCAGCCCATTACCGGCATATGGAAGAAACAGCAGTAAGCACAGGGAAATATCTGCTTCTAAATCCAAAACGCAGCTATCTAACAGAACGGTTGTCAATGTGTGCACTCAACTTCCTGAGTTAAACCCGTGTGTGGATTCAGCAGTCTGCAAACACTTTCTCTGCAGAGTCCCAAAACAGGCGTTTTCAGCCCATTACCGGCATCTGGAAGAAACAGCAGTAAGCACAGGGAAATATCTGCTTCTAAATCCAAAACGCAGCTATCTAACAGAACGGTTGTCAACGTGTGCACTCAACTTCCAGAGTTCAACCCGTGTGTGGATTCAGCAGTCTGCAAACACTTTCTCTGCAGAGTCCCAAAACAGGCGTTTTCAGCCCATTACCGGCATATGGAAGAAACAGCAGTAAGCACAGGGAAATATCTGCTTCTAAATCCAAAACGCAGCTATCTAACACAACGGTTGTCAATGTGTGCACTCAACTTCCAGAGTTAAACCCGTGTGTGGATTCAGCAGTCTGCAAACATCTTCTCTGCAGAGTCCCAAAACAGGCGTTTTCAGCCCATTACCGGCATATGGAAGAAACAGCAGTAAGCACAGGGAAATATCTGCTTCTAAATCCAAAACGCAGCTATCTAACAGAACGGTTGTCAATGTGTGCACTCAACTTCCAGAGTTAAACCCGTGTGTGGATTCAGCAGTCTGCAAACACTTTCTCTGCAGAGTCCCCAAACAGGCGTTTTCAGCCCATTACCGGCATATGGAAGAAACAGCAGTAAGCACAGGGAAATATCTGCTTCTAAATCCAAAACGCAGCTATCTAACAGAACGGTTGTCAATGTGTGCACTCAAATTCCAGAGTTAAACCCGTGTGTGGATTCAGCAGTCTGCAAACACTTTCTCTGCAGAGTCCCAAAACAGGCGGTTTCAGCCCATAACCGGCATATGGAAGAAACAGCAGTAAGCACAGGGAAATATCTGCTTCTAAATCCAAAACGCAGCTATCTAACAGAACGGTTGTCAATGTGTGCACTCAACTTCCAGAGTTAAACCCGTGTGTGGATTCAGCAGTCTGCAAACACTTTCTCTGCAGAGTCCCAAAACAGGCGTTTTCAGCCCATTACCGGCACATGGAAGAAACAGCAGTAAGCACAGGGAAATATCTGCTTCTAAATCCAAAACGCAGCTATCTAACAGAACGGTTGTCAATGTGTGCACTCAACTTCCAGAGTTAAACCCGTGTGTGGATTCAGCAGTCTGCAAACACTTTCTCTGCAGAGTCCCCAAACAGGCGTTTTCAGCCCATTACCGGCATATGGAAGAAACAGCAGTAAGCACAGGGAAATATCTGCTTCTAAATCCAAAACGAAGCTATCTAACAGAACGGTTGTCAATGTGTGCACTCAACTTCCAGAGTTAAACCCGTGTGTGGATTCAGCAGTCTGCAAACACTTTCTCTGCAGAGTCCCAAAACAGGCGTTTTCAGCCCATTACCGGCATATGGAAGAAACAGCAGTAAGCACAGGGAAATATCTGCTTCTAAATCCAAAACGCAGCTATCTAACACAACGGTTGTCAATGTGTGCACTCAACTTCCAGAGTTAAACCCGTGTGTGGATTCAGCAGTCTGCAAACACTTTCTCTGCAGAGTCCCAAAGCAGGCGTTTTCAGCCCATTACCGGCATATGGAAGAAACAGCAGTAAGCACAGGGAAATATCTGCTTCTAAATCCAAAACGCAGCTATCTAACAGAACGGTTTTCAATGTGTGCACTCAACTTCCAGAGTTAAACCCGTGTGTGGATTCAGCAGTCTGCAAACACTTTCTCTGCAGAGTCCCAAAGCAGGCGTTTTCAGCCCATTACCGGCATATGGAAGAAACAGCAGTAAGCACAGGGAAATATCTGCTTCTAAATCCAAAACGCAGCTATCTAACAGAACGGTTGTCAATGTGTGCACTCAACTTCCAGAGTTAAACCCGTGTGTGGATTCAGCAGTCTGCAAACACTTTCTCTGCAGAGTCCCCAAACAGGCGTTTTCAGCCCATTACCGGCATATGGAAGAAACAGCAGTAAGCACAGGGAAATATCTGCTTCTAAATCCAAAACGCAGCTATCTAACAGAACGGTTGTCAATGTGTGCACTCAACTTCCAGAGTTAAACCCGTGTGTGGATTCAGCAGTCTGCAAACACTTTCTCTGCAGAGTCCCAAAACAGGCGTTTTCAGCCCATTACCGGCATATGGAAGAAACAGCAGTAAGCACAGGGAAATATCTGCTTCTAAATCCAAAACGCAGCTATCTAACAGAACGGTTGTCAATGTGTGCACTCAACTTCCAGAGTTAAACCCGTGTGTGGATTCAGCAGTCTGCAAACACTTTCTCTGCAGAGTCCCAAAACAGGCGTTTTCAGCCCATTACCGGCATATGGAAGAAACAGCAGTAAGCACAGGGAAATATCTGCTTCTAAATCCAAAACGCAGCTATCTAACACAACGGTTGTCAATGTGTGCACTCAACTTCCAGAGTTAAACCCGTGTGTGGATTCAGCAGTCTGCAAACACTTTCTCTGCAGAGTCCCAAAACAGGCGTTTTCAGCCCATTACCGGCATATGGAAGAAACAGCAGTAAGCACAGGGAAATATCTGCTTCTAAATCCAAAACGCAGCTATCTAACACAACGGTTGTCAATGTGTGCACTCAACTTCCAGAGTTAAACCCGTGTGTGGATTCAGCAGTCTGCAAACACTTTCTCTGCAGAGTCCCAAAGCAGGCGTTTTCAGCCCATTACCGGCATATGGAAGAAACAGCAGTAAGCACAGGGAAATATCTGCTTCTAAATCCAAAACGCAGCTATCTAACAGAACGGTTGTCAATGTGTGCACTCAACTTCCAGAGTTAAACCCGTGTGTGGATTCAGCAGTCTGCAAACACTTTCTCTGCAGAGTCCCAAAACAGGCGTTTTCAGCCCATTATCGGCATATGGAAGAAACAGCAGTAAGCACAGGGAAATATCTGCTTCTAAATCCAAAACGCAGCTATCTAACAGAACGGTTGTCAATGTGTGCACTCAACTTCCAGAGTTAAACCCGTGTGTGGATTCAGCAGTCTGCAAACACTTTCTCTGCAGAGTCCCAAAACAGGCGTTTTCAGCCCATTACCGGCATATGGAAGAAACAGCAGTAAGCACAGGGAAATATCTGCTTCTAAATCCAAAACGCAGCTATCTAACAGAACGGTTGTCAATGTGTGCACTCAACTTCCAGAGTTAAACCCGAGTGTGGATTCAGCAGTCTGCAAACACTTTCTCTGCAGAGTCCCAAAACAGGCGTTTTCAGCCCATTACCGGCATATGGAAGAAACAGCAGTAAGCACAGGGAAATATCTGCTTCTAAATCCAAAACGCAGCTATCTAACAGAACGGTTGTCAATGTGTGCACTCAACTTCCAGAGTTAAACCCGTGTGTGGATTCAGCAGTCTGCAAACACTTTCTCTGCAGAGTCCCAAAGCAGGCGTTTTCAGCCCATTACCGGCATATGGAAGAAACAGCAGTAAGCACAGGGAAATATCTGCTTCTAAATCCAAAACGCAGCTATCTAACAGAACGGTTGTCAATGTGTGCACTCAACTTCCAGAGTTAAACCCGTGTGTGGATTCAGCAGTCTGCAAACACTTTCTCTGCAGAGTCCCAAAACAGGCGTTTTCAGCCCATTACCGGCATATGGAAGAAACAGCAGTAAGCACAGGGAAATATCTGCTTCTAAATCCAAAACGCAGCCATCTAACAGAACGGTTGTCAATGTGTGCACTCAACTTCCAGAGTTAAACCCGTGTGTGGATTCAGCAGTCTGCAAACACTTTCTCTGCAGAGTCCCCAAACAGGCGTTTTCAGCCCATTACCGGCATATGGAAGAAACAGCAGTAAGCACAGGGAAATATCTGCTTCTAAATCCAAAACGCAGCTATCTAACAGAACGGTTGTCAATGTGTGCACTCAACTTCCAGAGTTAAACCCGTGTGTGGATTCAGCAGTCTGCAAACACTTTCTCTGCAGAGTCCCAAAACAGGCGGTTTCAGCCCATTACCGGCATATGGAAGAAACAGCAGTAAGCACAGGGAAATATCTGCTTCTAAATCCAAAACGCAGCTATCTAACAGAACGGTTGTCAATGTGTGCACTCAACTTCCAGAGTTAAACCCGTGTGTGGATTCAGCAGTCTGCAAACACTTTCTCTGCAGAGTCCCAAA
The DNA here is from genome assembly GCF_030222135.1 of Aotus nancymaae. Lineage (NCBI taxonomy): Eukaryota > Metazoa > Chordata > Mammalia > Primates > Aotidae > Aotus > Aotus nancymaae. The sequence goes on from NW_026988687.1 coordinate 41,304, forward strand.
ACAGGCGTTTTCAGCCCATTACCGGCACATGGAAGAAACAGCAGTAAGCACAGGGAAATATCTGCTTCTAAATCCAAAACGCAGCTATCTAACAGAACGGTTGTCAATGTGTGCACTCAACTTCCAGAGTTATACCCGTGTGTGGATTCAGCAGTCTGCAAACACTTTCTCTGCAGAGTCCCCAAACAGGCGTTTTCAGCCCATTACCGGCATATGGAAGAAACAGCAGTAAGCACAGGGAAATATCTGCTTCTAAATCCAAAACGCAGCTATCTAACAGAACGGTTGTCAATGTGTGCACTCAACTTCCAGAGTTAAACCCGTGTGTGGATTCAGCAGTCTGCAAACACTTTCTCTGCAGAGTCCCCAAACAGGCGTTTTCAGCCCATTACCGGAATATGGAAGAAACAGCAGTAAGCACAGGGAAATATCTGTTTCTAAATCCAAAACGGAGCTATCTAACAGAACGGTTTTCAATGTGTGCACTCAACTTCCAGAGTTAAACCCGTGTGTGGATTCAGCAGTCTGCAAACACTTTCTCTGCAGAGTCCCAAAGCAGGCGTTTTCAGCCCATTACCGGCATATGGAAGAAACAGCAGTAAGCACAGGGAAATATCTGCTTCTAAATCCAAAACGCAGCTATCTAACAGAACGGTTGTCAATGTGTGCACTCAACTTCCAGAGTTAAACCCGTGTGTGGATTCAGCAGTCTGCAAACACTTTCTCTGCAGAGTCCCAAAACAGGCGTTTTCAGCCCATTACCGGCATATGGAAGAAACAGCAGTAAGCACAGGGAAATATCTGCTTCTAAATCCAAAACGCAGCCATCTAACAGAACGGTTGTCAATGTGTGCACTCAACTTCCAGAGTTAAACCCGTGTGTGGATTCAGCAGTCTGCAAACACTTTCTCTGCAGAGTCCCAAAGCAGGCGTTTTCAGCCCATTACCGGCATATGGAAGAAACAGCAGTAAGCACAGGGAAATATCTGCTTCTAAATCCAAAACGCAGCTATCTAACAGAACGGTTGTCAATGTGTGCACTCAACTTCCTGAGTTAAACCCGTGTGTGGATTCAGCAGTCTGCAAACACTTTCTCTGCAGAGTCCCAAAACAGGCGTTTTCAGCCCATTACCGGCATCTGGAAGAAACAGCAGTAAGCACAGGGAAATATCTGCTTCTAAATCCAAAACGCAGCTATCTAACAGAACGGTTGTCAATGTGTGCACTCAACTTCCAGAGTTCAACCCGTGTGTGGATTCAGCAGTCTGCAAACACTTTCTCTGCAGAGTCCCAAAACAGGCGTTTTCAGCCCATTACCGGCATATGGAAGAAACAGCAGTAAGCACAGGGAAATATCTGCTTCTAAATCCAAAACGCAGCTATCTAACACAACGGTTGTCAATGTGTGCACTCAACTTCCAGAGTTAAACCCGTGTGTGGATTCAGCAGTCTGCAAACATCTTCTCTGCAGAGTCCCAAAACAGGCGTTTTCAGCCCATTACCGGCATATGGAAGAAACAGCAGTAAGCACAGGGAAATATCTGCTTCTAAATCCAAAACGCAGCTATCTAACAGAACGGTTGTCAATGTGTGCACTCAACTTCCAGAGTTAAACCCGTGTGTGGATTCAGCAGTCTGCAAACACTTTCTCTGCAGAGTCCCCAAACAGGCGTTTTCAGCCCATTACCGGCATATGAAAGAAACAGCAGTAAGCACAGGGAAATATCTGCTTCTAAATCCAAAACGCAGCTATCTAACAGAACGGTTGTCAATGTGTGCACTCAACTTCCAGAGTTAAACCCGTGTGTGGATTCAGCAGTCTGCAAACACTTTCTCTGCAGAGTCCCAAAACAGGCGGTTTCAGCCCATTACCGGCATATGGAAGAAACAGCAGTAAGCACAGGGAAATATCTGCTTCTAAATCCAAAATGCAGCTATCTAACAGAACGGTTGTCAATGTGTGCACTCAACTTCCAGAGTTAAACCCGTGTGTGGATTCAGCAGTCTGCAAACACTTTCTCTGCAGAGTCCCCAAACAGGCGTTTTCAGCCCATTACCGGCACATGGAAGAAACACCAGTAAGCACAGGGAAATATCTGCTTCTAAATCCAAAACGCAGCTATCTAACAGAACGGTTGTCAATGTGTGCACTCAACTTCCAGAGTTAAACCCGTGTGTGGATTCAGCAGTCTGCAAACACTTTCTCTGCAGAGTCCCCAAACAGGCGTTTTCAGCCCATTACCGGCATATGGAAGAAACAGCAGTAAGCACAGGGAAATATCTGCTTCTAAATCCAAAACGCAGCTATCTAACAGAACGGTTGTCAATGTGTGCACTCAACTTCCAGAGTTAAACCCGTGTGTGGATTCAGCAGTCTGCAAACACTTTCTCTGCAGAGTCCCCAAACAGGCGTTTTCAGCCCATTACCGGCATATGGAAGAAACAGCAGTAAGCACAGGGAAATATCTGTTTCTAAATCCAAAACGCAGCTATCTAACAGAACGGTAGTCAATGTGTGCACTCAACTTCCAGAGCTAAACCCGTGTGTGGATTCAGCAGTCTGCAAACACTTTCTCTGTAGAGTCCCAAAGCAGGCGTTTTCAGCCCATTACCGGCATATGGAAGAAACAGCAGTAAGCACAGGGAAATATCTGCTTCTAAATCCAAAACGCAGCTATCTAACAGAACGGTTGTCAATGTGTGCACTCAACTTCCAGAGTTAAACCCGTGTGTGGATTCAGCAGTCTGCAAACACTTTCTCTGCAGAGTCCCAAAACAGGCGTTTTCAGCCCATTACCGGCATATGGAAGAAACAGCAGTAAGCACAGGGAAATATCTGCTTCTAAATCCAAAACGCAGCTATCTAACGGAACGGTTGTCAATGTGTGCACTCAACTTCCAGAGTTAAACCCGTGTGTGGATTCAGCAGTCTGCAAACACTTTCTCTGCAGAGTCCCAAAGCAGGCGTTTTCAACCCATTACCGGCATATGGAAGAAACAGCAGTAAGCACAGGGAAATATCTGCTTCTAAATCCAAAACGGAGCTATCTAACAGAACGGTTTTCAATGTGTGCACTCAACTTCCAGAGTTAAACCCGTGTGTGGAATCAGCAGTCTGCAAACACTTTCTCTGCAGAGTCCCAAAGCAGGCGTTTTCAGCCCATTACCGGCATATGGAAGAAACAGCAGTAAGCACAGGGAAATATCTGCTTCTAAATCCAAAACGCAGCTATCTAACAGAACGGTTGTCAATGTGTGCACTCAACTTCCAGAGTTAAACCCGTGTGTGGATTTAGCAGTCTGCAAACACTTTCTCTGCAGAGTCCCCAAACAGGCGTTTTCAGCCCATTACCGGCATATGGAAGAAACAGCAGTAAGCACAGGGAAATATCTGCTTCTAAATCCAAAACGCAGCTATCTAACAGAACGGTTGTCAATGTGTGCACTCAACTTCCAGAGTTAAACCCGTGTGTGGATTCAGCAGTCTGCAAACACTTTCTCTGCAGAGTCCCAAAACAGGCGTTTTCAGCCCATTACCGGCATATGGAAGAAACAGCAGTAAGCACAGGGAAATATCTGCTTCTAAATCCAAAACGCAGCTATCTAACAGAACGGTTGTCAATGTGTGCACTCAACTTCCAGAGTTAAACCCGTGTGTGGATTCAGCAGTCTGCAAACACTTTCTCTGCAGAGTCCCAAAACAGGCGTTTTCAGCCCATTACCGGCATATGGAAGAAACAGCAGTAAGCACAGGGAAATATCTGCTTCTAAATCCAAAACGCAGCCATCTAACAGAACGGTTGTCAATGTGTGCACTCAACTTCCAGAGTTAAACCCGTGTATGGATTCAGCAGTCTGCAAACACTTTCTCTGCAGAGTCCCAAAGCAGGCGTTTTCAGCCCATTACCGGCATATGGAAGAAACAGCAGTAAGCACAGGGAAATATCTGCTTCTAAATCCAAAACGCAGCTATCTAACAGAACGGTTGTCAATGTGTGCACTCAACTTCCAGAGTTAAACCCGTGTGTGGATTCAGCAGTCTGCAAACCCTTTCTCTGCAGAGTCCCAAAACAGGCGTTTTCAGCCCATTACCGGAATATGGAAGAAACAGCAGTAAGCACAGGGAAATATCTGCTTCTAAATCGAAAACGCAGCTATCTAACAGAACGGTTGTCAATGTGTGCACTCAACTTCCAGAGTTAAACCCGTGTGTGGATTCAGCAGTCTGCAAACACTTTCTCTGCAGAGTCCCAAAACAGGCGTTTTCAGCCCATTACCGGCATATGGAAGAAACAGCAGTAAGCACAGGGAAATATCTGCTTCTAAATCCAAAACGCAGCTATCTAACGGAACGGTAGTCAATGTGTGCACTCAACTTCCAGAGTTAAACCCGTGTGTGGATTCAGCAGTCTGCAAACACTTTCTCTGCAGAGTCCCAAAGCAGGCGTTTTCAACCCATTACCGGCATATGGAAGAAACAGCAGTAAGCACAGGGAAATATCTGCTTCTAAATCCAAAACGGAGCTATCTAACAGAACGGTTTTCAATGTGTGCACTCAACTTCCAGAGTTAAACCCGTGTGTGGATTCAGCAGTCTGCAAACACTTTCTCTGCAGAGTCCCAAAGCAGGCGTTTTCAGCCCATTACCGGCATATGGAAGAAACAGCAGTAAGCACAGGGAAATATCTGCTTCTAAATCCAAAACGCAGCTATCTAACAGAACGGTTGTCAATGTGTGCACTCAACTTCCAGAGTTAAACCCGTGTGTGGATTCAGCAGTCTGCAAACACTTTCTCTGCAGAGTCCCCAAACAGGCGTTTTCAGCCCATTACCGGCATATGGAAGAAACAGCAGTAAGCACAGGGAAATATCTGCTTCTAAATCCAAAACGCAGCTATCTAACAGAACGGTTGTCAATGTGTGCACTCAACTTCCAGAGTTAAACCCGTGTGTGGATTCAGCAGTCTGCAAACACTTTCTCTGCAGAGTCCCAAAACAGGCGTTTTCAGCCCATTACCGGCATATGGAAGAAACAGCAGTAAGCACAGGGAAATATCTGCTTCTAAATCCAAAACGCAGCCATCTAACAGAACGGTTGTCAATGTGTGCACTCAACTTCCAGAGTTAAACCCGTGTGTGGATTCAGCAGTCTGCAAACACTTTCTCTGCAGAGTCCCAAAACAGGCGTTTTCAGCCCATTACCGGCATATGGAAGAAACAGCAGTAAGCACAGGGAAATATCTGCTTCTAAATCCAAAACGCAGCTATCTAACACAACGGTTGTCAATGTGTGCACTCAACTTCCAGAGTTAAACCCGTGTGTGGATTCAGCAGTCTGCAAACACTTTCTCTGCAGAGTCCCAAAGCAGGCGTTTTCAGCCCATTACCGGCATATGGAAGAAACAGCAGTAAGCACAGGGAAATATCTGCTTCTAAATCCAAAACGAAGCTATCTAACAGAACGGTTGTCAATGTGTGCACTCAACTTCCAGAGTTAAACCCGTGTGTGGATTCAGCAGTCTGCAAACACTTTCTCTGCAGAGTCCCAAAACAGGCGTTTTCAGCCCATTACCGGCATATGGAAGAAACAGCAGTAAGCACAGGGAAATATCTGCTTCTAAATCCAAAACGCAGCTATCTAACACAACGGTTGTCAATGTGTGCACTCAACTTCCAGAGTTAAACCCGTGTGTGGATTCAGCAGTCTGCAAACACTTTCTCTGCAGAGTCCCAAAGCAGGCGTTTTCAGCCCATTACCGGCATATGGAAGAAACAGCAGTAAGCACAGGGAAATATCTGCTTCTAAATCCAAAACGCAGCTATCTAACAGAACGGTTGTCAATGTGTGCACTCAACTTCCAGAGTTAAACCCGTGTGTGGATTCAGCAGTCTGCAAACACTTTCTCTGCAGAGTCCCCAAACAGGCGTTTTCAGCCCATTACCGGCATATGGAAGAAACAGCAGTAAGCACAGGGAAATATCTGCTTCTAAATCCAAAACGCAGCTATCTAACAGAACGGTTGTCAATGTGTGCACTCAACTTCCAGAGTTAAACCCGTGTGTGGATTCAGCAGTCTGCAAACACTTTCTCTGCAGAGTCCCAAAACAGGCGTTTTCAGCCCATTACCGGCATATGGAAGAAACAGCAGTAAGCACAGGGAAATATCTGCTTCTAAATCCAAAACGCAGCTATCTAACAGAACGGTTGTCAATGTGTGCACTCAACTTCCAGAGTTAAACCCGTGTGTGGATTCAGCAGTCTGCAAACACTTTCTCTGCAGAGTCCCAAAACAGGCGTTTTCAGCCCATTACCGGCATATGGAAGAAACAGCAGTAAGCACAGGGAAATATCTGCTTCTAAATCCAAAACGCAGCCATCTAACAGAACGGTTGTCAATGTGTGCACTCAACTTCCAGAGTTAAACCCGTGTATGGATTCAGCAGTCTGCAAACACTTTCTCTGCAGAGTCCCAAAGCAGGCGTTTTCAGCCCATTACCGGCATATGGAAGAAACAGCAGTAAGCACAGGGAAATATCTGCTTCTAAATCCAAAACGCAGCTATCTAACAGAACGGTTGTCAATGTGTGCACTCAACTTCCAGAGTTAAACCCGTGTGTGGATTCAGCAGTCTGCAAACCCTTTCTCTGCAGAGTCCCAAAACAGGCGTTTTCAGCCCATTACCGGAATATGGAAGAAACAGCAGTAAGCACAGGGAAATATCTGCTTCTAAATCGAAAACGCAGCTATCTAACAGAACGGTTGTCAATGTGTGCACTCAACTTCCAGAGTTAAACCCGTGTGTGGATTCAGCAGTCTGCAAACACTTTCTCTGCAGAGTCCCAAAACAGGCGTTTTCAGCCCATTACCGGCATATGGAAGAAACAGCAGTAAGCACAGGGAAATATCTGCTTCTAAATCCAAAACGCAGCTATCTAACAGAACGGTTGTCAATGTGTGCACTCAACTTCCAGAGTTAAACCCGTGTGTGGATTCAGCAGTCTGCAAACACTTTCTCTGCAGAGTCCCAAAACAGGCGTTTTCAGCCCATTACCGGCATAAGGAAGAAACAGCAGTAAGCACAGGGAAATATCTGCTTCTAAATCCAAAACGGAGCTATCTAACAGAACGGTTGTCAATGTGTGCACTCAACTTCCAGAGTTAAACCCGTGTGTGGATTCAGCAGTCTGCAAACACTTTCTCTGCAGAGTCCCAAAGCAGGCGTTTTCAGCCCATTACCGGCATATGGAAGAAACAGCAGTAAGCACAGGGAAATATCTGCTTCTAAATCCAAAACGCAGCTATCTAACAGAACGGTTGTCAATGTGTGCACTCAACTTCCAGAGTTAAACCCGTGTGTGGATTCAGCAGTCTGCAAACACTTTCTCTGCAGAGTCCCAAAACAGGCGTTTTCAGCCCATTACCGGCATATGGAAGAAACAGCAGTAAGCACAGGGAAATATCTGCTTCTAAATCCAAAACGCAGCCATCTAACAGAACGGTTGTCAATGTGTGCACTCAACTTCCAGAGTTAAACCCGTGTGTGGATTCAGCAGTCTGCAAACACTTTCTCTGCAGAGTCCCAAAACAGGCGTTTTCTGCCCATTACCGGCATATGGAAGAAACAGCAGTAAGCACAGGGAAATATCTGCTTCTACATCCAAAACGCAGCTATCTAACAGAACGGTTGTCAATGTGTGCACTCAACTTCCTGAGTTAAACCCGTGTGTGGATTCAGCAGTCTGCAAACACTTTCTCTGCAGAGTCCCAAAACAGGCGTTTTCAGCCCATTACCGGCATCTGGAAGAAACAGCAGTAAGCACAGGGAAATATCTGCTTCTAAATCCAAAACGCAGCTATCTAACAGAACGGTTGTCAATGTGTGCACTCAACTTCCAGAGTTCAACCCGTGTGTGGATTCAGCAGTCTGCAAACACTTTCTCTGCAGAGTCCCAAAACAGGCGTTTTCAGCCCATTACCGGCATATGGAAGAAACAGCAGTAAGCACAGGGAAATATCTGCTTCTAAATCCAAAACGCAGCTATCTAACACAACGGTTGTCAATGTGTGCACTCAACTTCCAGAGTTAAACCCGTGTGTGGATTCAGCAGTCTGCAAACATCTTCTCTGCAGAGTCCCAAAACAGGCGTTTTCAGCCCATTACCGGCATATGGAAGAAACAGCAGTAAGCACAGGGAAATATCTGCTTCTAAATCCAAAACGCAGCTATCTAACAGAACGGTTGTCAATGTGTGCACTCAACTTCCAGAGTTAAACCCGTGTGTGGATTCAGCAGTCTGCAAACACTTTCTCTGCAGAGTCCCCAAACAGGCGTTTTCAGCCCATTACCGGCATATGGAAGAAACAGCAGTAAGCACAGGGAAATATCTGCTTCTAAATCCAAAACGCAGCTATCTAACAGAACGGTTGTCAATGTGTGCACTCAACTTCCAGAGTTAAACCCGTGTGTGGATTCAGCAGTCTGCAAACACTTTCTCTGCAGAGTCCCAAAACAGGCGGTTTCAGCCCATTACCGGCATATGGAAGAAACAGCAGTAAGCACAGGGAAATATCTGCTTCTAAATCCAAAACGCAGCTATCTAACAGAACGGTTGTCAATGTGTGCACTCAACTTCCAGAGTTAAACCCGTGTGTGGATTCAGCAGTCTGCAAACACTTTCTCTGCAGAGTCCCAAAACAGGCGTTTTCAGCCCATTACCGGCACATGGAAGAAACAGCAGTAAGCACAGGGAAATATCTGCTTCTAAATCCAAAACGCAGCTATCTAACAGAACGGTTGTCAATGTGTGCACTCAACTTCCAGAGTTAAACCCGTGTGTGGATTCAGCAGTCTGCAAACACTTTCTCTGCAGAGTCCCCAAACAGGCGTTTTCAGCCCATTACCGGCATATGGAAGAAACAGCAGTAAGCACAGGGAAATATCTGCTTCTAAATCCAAAACGCAGCTATCTAACAGAACGGTTGTCAATGTGTGCACTCAACTTCCAGAGTTAAACCCGTGTGTGGATTCAGCAGTCTGCAAACACTTTCTCTGCAGAGTCCCCAAACAGGCGTTTTCAGCCCATTACCGGCATATGGAAGAAACAGCAGTAAGCACAGGGAAATATCTGTTTCTAAATCCAAAACGCAGCTATCTAACAGAACGGTAGTCAATGTGTTCACTCAACTTCCAGAGCTAAACCCGTGTGTGGATTCAGCAGTCTGCAAACACTTTCTCTGCAGAGTCCCAAAGCAGGCGTTTTCAGCCCATTACCGGCATATGGAAGAAACAGCAGTAAGCACAGGGAAATATCTTCTTCTAAATCCAAAACGCAGCTATCTAACAGAACGGTTGTCAATGTGTGCACTCAACTTCCAGAGTTAAACCCGTGTGTGGATTCAGCAGTCTGCAAACACTTTCTCTGCAGAGTCCCAAAACAGGCGTTTTCAGCCCATTACCGGCATATGGAAGAAACAGCAGTAAGCACAGGGAAATATCTGCTTCTAAATCCAAAACGCAGCTATCTAACGGAACGGTTGTCAATGTGTGCACTCAACTTCCAGAGTTAAACCCGTGTGTGGATTCAGCAGTCTGCAAACACTTTCTCTGCAGAGTCCCAAAGCAGGCGTTTTCAGCCCATTACCGGCATATGGAAGAAACAGCAGTAAGCACAGGGAAATATCTGCTTCTAAATCCAAAACGGAGCTATCTAACAGAACGGTTTTCAATGTGTGCACTCAACTTCCAGAGTTAAACCCGTGTGTGGATTCAGCAGTCTGCAAACACTTTCTCTGCAGAGTCCCAAAGCAGGCGTTTTCAGCCCATTACCGGCATATGGAAGAAACAGCAGTAAGCACAGGGAAATATCTGCTTCTAAATCCAAAACGCAGCTATCTAACAGAACGGTTGTCAATGTGTGCACTCAACTTCCAGAGTTAAACCCGTGTGTGGATTCAGCAGTCTGCAAACACTTTCTCTGCAGAGTCCCCAAACAGGCGTTTTCAGCCCATTACCGGCATATGGAAGAAACAGCAGTAAGCACAGGGAAATATCTGCTTCTAAATCCAAAACGCAGCTATCTAACAGAACGGTTGTCAATGTGTGCACTCAACTTCCAGAGTTAAACCCGTGTGTGGATTCAGCAGTCTGCAAACACTTTCTCTGCAGAGTCCCAAAACAGGCGTTTTCAGCCCATTACCGGCATATGGAAGAAACAGCAGTAAGCACAGGGAAATATCTGCTTCTAAATCCAAAACGCAGCTATCTAACAGAACGGTTGTCAATGTGTGCACTCAACTTCCAGAGTTAAACCCGTGTGTGGATTCAGCAGTCTGCAAACACTTTCTCTGCAGAGTCCCAAAACAGGCGTTTTCAGCCCATTACCGGCATATGGAAGAAACAGCAGTAAGCACAGGGAAATATCTGCTTCTAAATCCAAAACGCAGCTATCTAACAGAACGGTTGTCAATGTGTGCACTCAACTTCCAGAGTTAAACCCGTGTGTGGATTCAGCAGTCTGCAAACACTTTCTCTGCAGAGTCCCAAAGCAGGCGTTTTCAGCCCATTACCGGCATATGGAAGAAACAGCAGTAAGCACAGGGAAATATCTGCTTCTAAATCCAAAACGCAGCTATCTAACAGAACGGTTGTCAATGTGTGCACTCAACTTCCAGAGTTAAACCCGTGTGTGGATTCAGCAGTCTGCAAACACTTTCTCTGCAGAGTCCCAAAACAGGCGTTTTCAGCCCATTATCGGCATATGGAAGAAACAGCAGTAAGCACAGGGAAATATCTGCTTCTAAATCCAAAACGCAGCTATCTAACAGAACGGTTGTCAATGTGTGCACTCAACTTCCAGAGTTAAACCCGTGTGTGGATTCAGCAGTCTGCAAACACTTTCTCTGCAGAGTCCCAAAACAGGCGTTTTCAGCCCATTACCGGCATATGGAAGAAACAGCAGTAAGCACAGGGAAATATCTGCTTCTAAATCCAAAACGCAGCTATCTAACAGAACGGTTGTCAATGTGTGCACTCAACTTCCAGAGTTAAACCCGAGTGTGGATTCAGCAGTCTGCAAACACTTTCTCTGCAGAGTCCCAAAACAGGCGTTTTCAGCCCATTACCGGCATATGGAAGAAACAGCAGTAAGCACAGGGAAATATCTGCTTCTAAATCCAAAACGCAGCTATCTAACAGAACGGTTGTCAATGTGTGCACTCAACTTCCAGAGTTAAACCCGTGTGTGGATTCAGCAGTCTGCAAACACTTTCTCTGCAGAGTCCCAAAGCAGGCGTTTTCAGCCCATTACCGGCATATGGAAGAAACAGCAGTAAGCACAGGGAAATATCTGCTTCTAAATCCAAAACGCAGCCATCTAACAGAACGGTTGTCAATGTGTGCACTCAACTTCCAGAGTTAAACCCGTGTGTGGATTCAGCAGTCTGCAAACACTTTCTCTGCAGAGTCCCAAAACAGGCGTTTTCAGCCCATTACCGGCATATGGAAGAAACAGCAGTAAGCACAGGGAAATATCTGCTTCTAAATCCAAAACGCAGCCATCTAACAGAACGGTTGTCAATGTGTGCACTCAACTTCCAGAGTTAAACCCGTGTGTGGATTCAGCAGTCTGCAAACACTTTCTCTGCAGAGTCCCCAAACAGGCGTTTTCAGCCCATTACCGGCATATGGAAGAAACAGCAGTAAGCACAGGGAAATATCTGCTTCTAAATCCAAAACGCAGCTATCTAACAGAACGGTTGTCAATGTGTGCACTCAACTTCCAGAGTTAAACCCGTGTGTGGATTCAGCAGTCTGCAAACACTTTCTCTGCAGAGTCCCAAAACAGGCGTTTTCAGCCCATTACCGGCATATGGAAGAAACAGCAGTAAGCACAGGGAAATATCTGCTTCTAAATCCAAAACGCAGCTATCTAACAGAACGGTTGTCAATGTGTGCACTCAACTTCCAGAGTTAAACCCGTGTGTGGATTCAGCAGTCTGCAAACACTTTCTCTGCAGAGTCCCAAAACAGGCGTTTTCAGCCCATTACCGGCATATGGAAGAAACAGCAGTAAGCACAGGGAAATATCTGCTTCTAAATCCAAAACGCAGCTATCTAACAGAACGGTTGTCAATGTGTGCACTCAACTTCCAGAGTTAAACCCGTGTGTGGATTCAGCAGTCTGCAAACACTTTCTCTGCAGAGTCCCAAAGCAGGCGTTTTCAGCCCATTACCGGCATCTGGAAGAAACAGCAGTAAGCACAGGGAAATATCTGCTTCTAAATCCAAAACGCAGCTATCTAACAGAACGGTTGTCAATGTGTGCACTCAACTTCCAGAGTTAAACCCGTGTGTGGATTCAGCAGTCTGCAAACACTTTCTCTGCAGAGTCCCAAAACAGGCGTTTTCAGCCCATTACCGGCATATGGAAGAAACAGCAGTAAGCACAGGGAAATATCTGCTTCTAAATCCAAAACGCAGCTATCTAACAGAACGGTTGTCAATGTGTGCACTCAACTTCCAGAGTTAAACCCGTGTGTGGATTCAGCAGTCTGCAAACACTTTCTCTGCAGAGTCCCAAAACAGGCGTTTTCAGCCCATTACTGGCATATGGAAGAAACAGCAGTAAGCACAGGGAAATATCTGCTTCTAAATCCAAAACGCAGCTATCTAACAGAACGGTTGTCAATGTGTGCACTCAACTTCCAGAGTTAAACCCGAGTGTGGATTCAGCAGTCTGCAAACACTTTCTCTGCAGAGTCCCAAAACAGGCGTTTTCAGCCCATTACCGGCATATGGAAGAAACAGCAGTAAGCACAGGGAAATATCTGCTTCTAAATCCAAAACGCAGCTATCTAACAGAACGGTTGTCAATGTGTGCACTCAACTTCCAGAGTTAAACCCGTGTGTGGATTCAGCAGTCTGCAAACACTTTCTCTGCAGAGTCCCAAAGCAGGCATTTTCAGCCCATTACCGGCATATGGAAGAAACAGCAGTAAGCACAGGGAAATATCTGCTTCTAAATCCAAAACGCAGCTATCTAACAGAACGGTTGTCAATGTGTGCACTCAACTTCCAGAGTTAAACCCGTGTGTGGATTCAGCAGTCTGCAAACACTTTCTCTGCAGAGTCCCAAAACAGGCGTTTTCAGCCCATTACCGGCATATGGAAGAAACAGCAGTAAGCACAGGGAAATATCTGCTTCTAAATCCAAAACGCAGCCATCTAACAGAACGGTTGTCAATGTGTGCACTCAACTTCCAGAGTTAAACCCGTGTGTGGATTCAGCAGTCTGCAAACACTTTCTCTGCAGAGTCCCAAAACAGGCGTTTTCAGCCAATTACCGGCATATGGAAGAAACAGCAGTAAGAACAGGGAAATATCTGCTTCTAAATCCAAAACGCAGCTATCTAACAGAACGGTTGTCAATGTGTGCACTCAACTTCCTGAGTTAAACCCGTGTGTGGATTCAGCAGTCTGCAAACACTTTCTCTGCAGAGTCCCAAAACAGGCGTTTTCAGCCCATTACCGGCATATGGAAGAAACAGCAGTAAGCACAGGGAAATATCTGCTTCTAAATCCAAAACGCAGCTATCTAACAGAACGGTTGTCAATGTGTGCACTCAACTTCCAGATTTCAACCCGTGTGTGGATTCAGCAGTCTGCAAACACTTTCTCTGCAGAGTCCCAAAGCAGGCGTTTTCAGCCCATTACCGGCATATGGAAGAAACAGCAGTAAGCACAGGGAAATATCTGCTTCTAAATCCAAAACGCAGCTTTCTAACACAACGATTGTCAACGTGTGCACTCAACTTCCAGAGTTAAACCCGTGTGTGGATTCAGCAGTCTGCAAACACTTTCTCTGCAGAGTCCCAAAGCAGGCGTTTTCAGCCCATTACCGGCATATGGAAGAAACAGCAGTAAGCACAGGGAAATATCTGCTTCTAAATCCAAAACGCAGCTATCTAACAGAACGGTTGTCAATGTGTGCACTCAACTTCCAGAGTTAAACCCGTGTGTGGATTCAGCAGTCTGCAAACACTTTCTCTGCAGAGTCCCAAAACAGGCGGTTTCAGCCCATTACCGGCATATGGAAGAAACAGCAGTAAGCACAGGGAAATATCTGCTTCTAAATCCAAAACGCAGCTATCTAACAGAACGGTTGTCAATGTGTGCACTCAACTTCCAGAGTTAAACCCGTGTGTGGATTCAGCAGTCTGCAAACACTTTCTCTGCAGAGTCCCAAAACAGGCGTTTTCAGCCCATTACCGGCACATGGAAGAAACAGCAGTAAGCACAGGGAAATATCTGCTTCTAAATCCAAAACGCAGCTATCTAACAGAACGGTTGTCAATGTGTGCACTCAACTTCCAGAGTTAAACCCGTGTGTGGATTCAGCAGTCTGCAAACACTTTCTCTGCAGAGTCCCCAAACAGGCGTTTTCAGCCCATTACCGGCATATGGAAGAAACAGCAGTAAGCACAGGGAAATATCTGCTTCTAAATCCAAAACGCAGCTATCTAACAGAACGGTTGTCAATGTGTGCACTCAACTTCCAGAGTTAAACCCGTGTGTGGATTCAGCAGTCTGCAAACACTTTCTCTGCAGAGTCCCCAAACAGGCGTTTTCAGCCCATTACCGGCATATGGAAGAAACAGCAGTAAGCACAGGGAAATATCTGTTTCTAAATCCAAAACGCAGCTATCTAACAGAACGGTAGTCAATGTGTGCACTCAACTTCCAGAGCTAAACCCGTGTGTGGATTCAGCAGTCTGCAAACACTTTCTCTGCAGAGTCCCAAAGCAGGCGTTTTCAGCCCATTACCGGCATATGGAAGAAACAGCAGTAAGCACAGGGAAATATCTTCTTCTAAATCCAAAACGCAGCTATCTAACAGAACGGTTGTCAATGTGTGCACTCAACTTCCAGAGTTAAACCCGTGTGTGGATTCAGCAGTCTGCAAACACTTTCTCTGCAGAGTCCCAAAACAGGCGTTTTCAGCCCATTACCGGCATATGGAAGAAACAGCAGTAAGCACAGGGAAATATCTGCTTCTAAATCCAAAACGCAGCTATCTAACGGAACGGTTGTCAATGTGTGCACTCAACTTCCAGAGTTAAACCCGTGTGTGGATTCAGCAGTCTGCAAACACTTTCTCTGCAGAGTCCCAAAGCAGGCGTTTTCAGCCCATTACCGGCATATGGAAGAAACAGCAGTAAGCACAGGGAAATATCTGCTTCTAAATCCAAAACGGAGCTATCTAAGAGAACGGTTTTCAATGTGTGCACTCAACTTCCAGAGTTAAACCCGTGTGTGGATTCAGCAGTCTGCAAACACTTTCTCTGCAGAGTCCCAAAGCAGGCGTTTTCAGCCCATTACCGGCATATGGAAGAAACAGCAGTAAGCACAGGGAAATATCTGCTTCTAAATCCAAAACGCAGCTTTCTAACAGAACGGTTGTCAATGTGTGCACTCAACTTCCAGAGTTAAACCCGTGTGTGGATTCAGCAGTCTGCAAACACTTTCTCTGCAGAGTCCCCAAACAGGCGTTTTCAGCCCATTACCGGCATATGGAAGAAACAGCAGTAAGCACAGGGAAATATCTGCTTCTAAATCCAAAACGCAGCTATCTAACAGAACGGTTGTCAATGTGTGCACTCAACTTCCAGAGTTAAACCCGTGTGTGGATTCAGCAGTCTGCAAACACTTTCTCTGCACAGTCCCAAAACAGGCGTTTTCAGCCCATTACCGGCATATGGAAGAAACAGCAGTAAGCACAGGGAAATATCTGCTTCTAAATCCAAAACGCAGCTATCTAACAGAACGGTTGTCAATGTGTGCACTCAACTTCCAGAGTTAAACCCGTGTGTGGATTCAGCAGTCTGCAAACACTTTCTCTGCAGAGTCCCAAAACATGCGTTTTCAGCCCATTACCGGCATATGGAAGAAACAGCAGTAAGCACAGGGAAATATCTGCTTCTAAATCCAAAACGCAGCTATCTAACACAACGGTTGTCAATGTGTGCACTCAACTTCCAGAGTTAAACCCGTGTGTGGATTCAGCAGTCTGCAAACACTTTCTCTGCAGAGTCCCAAAGCAGGCGTTTTCAGCCCATTACCGGCATATGGAAGAAACAGCAGTAAGCACAGGGAAATATCTGCTTCTAAATCCAAAACGCAGCTATCTAACAGAACGGTTGTCAATGTGTGCACTCAACTTCCAGAGTTAAACCCGTGTGTGGATTCAGCAGTCTGCAAACACTTTCTCTGCAGAGTCCCAAAACAGGCGTTTTCAGCCCATTATCGGCATATGGAAGAAACAGCAGTAAGCACAGGGAAATATCTGCTTCTAAATCCAAAACGCAGCTATCTAACAGAACGGTTGTCAATGTGTGCACTCAACTTCCAGAGTTAAACCCGTGTGTGGATTCAGCAGTCTGCAAACACTTTCTCTGCAGAGTCCCAAAACAGGCGTTTTCAGCCCATTACCGGCATATGGAAGAAACAGCAGTAAGCACAGGGAAATATCTGCTTCTAAATCCAAAACGCAGCTATCTAACAGAACGGTTGTCAATGTGTGCACTCAACTTCCAGAGTTAAACCCGAGTGTGGATTCAGCAGTCTGCAAACACTTTCTCTGCAGAGTCCCAAAACAGGCGTTTTCAGCCCATTACCGGCATATGGAAGAAACAGCAGTAAGCACAGGGAAATATCTGCTTCTAAATCCAAAACGCAGCTATCTAACAGAACGGTTGTCAATGTGTGCACTCAACTTCCAGAGTTAAACCCGTGTGTGGATTCAGCAGTCTGCAAACACTTTCTCTGCAGAGTCCCAAAGCAGGCGTTTTCAGCCCATTACCGGCATATGGAAGAAACAGCAGTAAGCACAGGGAAATATCTGCTTCTAAATCCAAAACGCAGCTATCTAACAGAACGGTTGTCAATGTGTGCACTCAACTTCCAGAGTTAAACCCGTGTGTGGATTCAGCAGTCTGCAAACACTTTCTCTGCAGAGTCCCAAAACAGGCGTTTTCAGCCCATTACCGGCATATGGAAGAAACAGCAGTAAGCACAGGGAAATATCTGCTTCTAAATCCAAAACGCAGCCATCTAACAGAACGGTTGTCAATGTGTGCACTCAACTTCCAGAGTTAAACCCGTGTGTGGATTCAGCAGTCTGCAAACACTTTCTCTGCAGAGTCCCCAAACAGGCGTTTTCAGCCCATTACCTGCATATGGAAGAAACAGCAGTAAGAACAGGGAAATATCTGCTTCTAAATCCAAAACGCAGCTATCTAACAGAACGGTTGTCAATGTGTGCACTCAACTTCCAGAGTTAAACCCGTGTGTGGATTCAGCAGTCTGCAAACACTTTCTCTGCAGAGTCCCAAAACAGGCGTTTTCAGCCCATTACCGGCATATGGAAGAAACAGCAGTAAGCACAGGGAAATATCTGCTTCTAAATCCAAAACGCAGCTATCTAACAGAACGGTTGTCAATGTGTGCACTCAACTTCCAGAGTTAAACCCGTGTGTGGATTCAGCAGTCTGCAAACACTTTCTCTGCAGAGTCCCAAAACAGGCGGTTTCAGCCCATTACCGGCATATGGAAGAAACAGCAGTAAGCACAGGGAAATATCTGCTTCTAAATCCAAAACGCAGCTATCTAACAGAACGGTTGTCAATGTGTGCACTCAACTTCCAGAGTTAAACCCGTGTGTGGATTCAGCAGTCTGCAAACACTTTCTCTGCAGAGTCCCAAAGCAGGCGTTTTCAGCCCATTACCGGCATATGGAAGAAACAGCAGTAAGCACAGGGAAATATCTGCTTCTAAATCCAAAACGCAGCTATCTAACAGAACGGTTGTCAATGTGTGCACTCAACTTCCAGAGTTAAACCCGTGTGTGGATTCAGCAGTCTGCAAACACTTTCTCTGCAGAATCCCAAAACAGGCGTTTTCAGCCCATTACCGGCATATGGAAGAAACAGCAGTAAGCACAGGGAAATATCTGCTTCTAAATCCAAAACGCAGCTATCTAACAGAACGGTTGTCAATGTGTGCACTCAACTTCCAGAGATAAACCCGTGTGTGGATTCAGCAGTCTGCAAACACTTTCTCTGCAGAGTCCCAAAACAGGCGTTTTCAGCCCATTACTGGCATATGGAAGAAACAGCAGTAAGCACAGGGAAATATCTGCTTCTAAATCCAAAACGCAGCTATCTAACAGAACGGTTGTCAATGTGTGCACTCAACTTCCAGAGTTAAACCCGAGTGTGGATTCAGCAGTCTGCAAACACTTTCTCTGCAGAGTCCCAAAACAGGCGTTTTCAGCCCATTACCGGCATATGGAAGAAACAGCAGTAAGCACAGGGAAATATCTGCTTCTAAATCCAAAACGCAGCTATCTAACAGAACGGTTGTCAATGTGTGCACTCAACTTCCAGAGTTAAACCCGTGTGTGGATTCAGCAGTCTGCAAACACTTTCTCTGCAGAGTCCCAAAGCAGGCATTTTCAGCCCATTACCGGCATATGGAAGAAACAGCAGTAAGCACAGGGAAATATCTGCTTCTAAATCCAAAACGCAGCTATCTAACAGAACGGTTGTCAATGTGTGCACTCAACTTCCAGAGTTAAACCCGTGTGTGGATTCAGCAGTCTGCAAACACTTTCTCTGCAGAGTCCCAAAACAGGCGTTTTCAGCCCATTACCGGCATATGGAAGAAACAGCAGTAAGCACAGGGAAATATCTGCTTCTAAATCCAAAACGCAGCCATCTAACAGAACGGTTGTCAATGTGTGCACTCAACTTCCAGAGTTAAACCCGTGTGTGGATTCAGCAGTCTGCAAACACTTTCTCTGCAGAGTCCCAAAACAGGCGTTTTCAGCCAATTACCGGCATATGGAAGAAACAGCAGTAAGAACAGGGAAATATCTGCTTCTAAATCCAAAACGCAGCTATCTAACAGAACGGTTGTCAATGTGTGCACTCAACTTCCTGAGTTAAACCCGTGTGTGGATTCAGCAGTCTGCAAACACTTTCTCTGCAGAGTCCCAAAACAGGCGTTTTCAGCCCATTACCGGCATATGGAAGAAACAGCAGTAAGCACAGGGAAATATCTGCTTCTAAATCCAAAACGCAGCTATCTAACAGAACGGTTGTCAATGTGTGCACTCAACTTCCAGATTTCAACCCGTGTGTGGATTCAGCAGTCTGCAAACACTTTCTCTGCAGAGTCCCAAAGCAGGCGTTTTCAGCCCATTACCGGCATATGGAAGAAACAGCAGTAAGCACAGGGAAATATCTGCTTCTAAATCCAAAACGCAGCTTTCTAACACAACGATTGTCAACGTGTGCACTCAACTTCCAGAGTTAAACCCGTGTGTGGATTCAGCAGTCTGCAAACACTTTCTCTGCAGAGTCCCAAAGCAGGCGTTTTCAGCCCATTACCGGCATATGGAAGAAACAGCAGTAAGCACAGGGAAATATCTGCTTCTAAATCCAAAACGCAGCTATCTAACAGAACGGTTGTCAATGTGTGCACTCAACTTCCAGAGTTAAACCCGTGTGTGGATTCAGCAGTCTGCAAACACTTTCTCTGCAGAGTCCCAAAACAGGCGGTTTCAGCCCATTACCGGCATATGGAAGAAACAGCAGTAAGCACAGGGAAATATCTGCTTCTAAATCCAAAACGCAGCTATCTAACAGAACGGTTGTCAATGTGTGCACTCAACTTCCAGAGTTAAACCCGTGTGTGGATTCAGCAGTCTGCAAACACTTTCTCTGCAGAGTCCCAAAACAGGCGTTTTCAGCCCATTACCGGCACATGGAAGAAACAGCAGTAAGCACAGGGAAATATCTGCTTCTAAATCCAAAACGCAGCTATCTAACAGAACGGTTGTCAATGTGTGCACTCAACTTCCAGAGTTAAACCCGTGTGTGGATTCAGCAGTCTGCAAACACTTTCTCTGCAGAGTCCCCAAACAGGCGTTTTCAGCCCATTACCGGCATATGGAAGAAACAGCAGTAAGCACAGGGAAATATCTGCTTCTAAATCCAAAACGCAGCTATCTAACAGAACGGTTGTCAATGTGTGCACTCAACTTCCAGAGTTAAACCCGTGTGTGGATTCAGCAGTCTGCAAACACTTTCTCTGCAGAGTCCCCAAACAGGCGTTTTCAGCCCATTACCGGCATATGGAAGAAACAGCAGTAAGCACAGGGAAATATCTGTTTCTAAATCCAAAACGCAGCTATCTAACAGAACGGTAGTCAATGTGTGCACTCAACTTCCAGAGCTAAACCCGTGTGTGGATTCAGCAGTCTGCAAACACTTTCTCTGCAGAGTCCCAAAGCAGGCGTTTTCAGCCCATTACCGGCATATGGAAGAAACAGCAGTAAGCACAGGGAAATATCTTCTTCTAAATCCAAAACGCAGCTATCTAACAGAACGGTTGTCAATGTGTGCACTCAACTTCCAGAGTTAAACCCGTGTGTGGATTCAGCAGTCTGCAAACACTTTCTCTGCAGAGTCCCAAAACAGGCGTTTTCAGCCCATTACCGGCATATGGAAGAAACAGCAGTAAGCACAGGGAAATATCTGCTTCTAAATCCAAAACGCAGCTATCTAACGGAACGGTTGTCAATGTGTGCACTCAACTTCCAGAGTTAAACCCGTGTGTGGATTCAGCAGTCTGCAAACACTTTCTCTGCAGAGTCCCAAAGCAGGCGTTTTCAGCCCATTACCGGCATATGGAAGAAACAGCAGTAAGCACAGGGAAATATCTGCTTCTAAATCCAAAACGGAGCTATCTAAGAGAACGGTTTTCAATGTGTGCACTCAACTTCCAGAGTTAAACCCGTGTGTGGATTCAGCAGTCTGCAAACACTTTCTCTGCAGAGTCCCAAAGCAGGCGTTTTCAGCCCATTACCGGCATATGGAAGAAACAGCAGTAAGCACAGGGAAATATCTGCTTCTAAATCCAAAACGCAGCTTTCTAACAGAACGGTTGTCAATGTGTGCACTCAACTTCCAGAGTTAAACCCGTGTGTGGATTCAGCAGTCTGCAAACACTTTCTCTGCAGAGTCCCCAAACAGGCGTTTTCAGCCCATTACCGGCATATGGAAGAAACAGCAGTAAGCACAGGGAAATATCTGCTTCTAAATCCAAAACGCAGCTATCTAACAGAACGGTTGTCAATGTGTGCACTCAACTTCCAGAGTTAAACCCGTGTGTGGATTCAGCAGTCTGCAAACACTTTCTCTGCACAGTCCCAAAACAGGCGTTTTCAGCCCATTACCGGCATATGGAAGAAACAGCAGTAAGCACAGGGAAATATCTGCTTCTAAATCCAAAACGCAGCTATCTAACAGAACGGTTGTCAATGTGTGCACTCAACTTCCAGAGTTAAACCCGTGTGTGGATTCAGCAGTCTGCAAACACTTTCTCTGCAGAGTCCCAAAACATGCGTTTTCAGCCCATTACCGGCATATGGAAGAAACAGCAGTAAGCACAGGGAAATATCTGCTTCTAAATCCAAAACGCAGCTATCTAACACAACGGTTGTCAATGTGTGCACTCAACTTCCAGAGTTAAACCCGTGTGTGGATTCAGCAGTCTGCAAACACTTTCTCTGCAGAGTCCCAAAGCAGGCGTTTTCAGCCCATTACCGGCATATGGAAGAAACAGCAGTAAGCACAGGGAAATATCTGCTTCTAAATCCAAAACGCAGCTATCTAACAGAACGGTTGTCAATGTGTGCACTCAACTTCCAGAGTTAAACCCGTGTGTGGATTCAGCAGTCTGCAAACACTTTCTCTGCAGAGTCCCAAAACAGGCGTTTTCAGCCCATTATCGCATATGGAAGAAACAGCAGTAAGCACAGGGAAATATCTGCTTCTAAATCCAAAACGCAGCTATCTAACAGAACGGTTGTCAATGTGTGCACTCAACTTCCAGAGTTAAACCCGTGTGTGGATTCAGCAGTCTGCAAACACTTTCTCTGCAGAGTCCCAAAACAGGCGTTTTCAGCCCATTACCGGCATATGGAAGAAACAGCAGTAAGCACAGGGAAATATCTGCTTCTAAATCCAAAACGCAGCTATCTAACAGAACGGTTGTCAATGTGTGCACTCAACTTCCAGAGTTAAACCCGAGTGTGGATTCAGCAGTCTGCAAACACTTTCTCTGCAGAGTCCCAAAACAGGCGTTTTCAGCCCATTACCGGCATATGGAAGAAACAGCAGTAAGCACAGGGAAATATCTGCTTCTAAATCCAAAACGCAGCTATCTAACAGAACGGTTGTCAATGTGTGCACTCAACTTCCAGAGTTAAACCCGTGTGTGGATTCAGCAGTCTGCAAACACTTTCTCTGCAGAGTCCCAAAGCAGGCGTTTTCAGCCCATTACCGGCATATGGAAGAAACAGCAGTAAGCACAGGGAAATATCTGCTTCTAAATCCAAAACGCAGCTATCTAACAGAACGGTTGTCAATGTGTGCACTCAACTTCCAGAGTTAAACCCGTGTGTGGATTCAGCAGTCTGCAAACACTTTCTCTGCAGAGTCCCAAAACAGGCGTTTTCAGCCCATTACCGGCATATGGAAGAAACAGCAGTAAGCACAGGGAAATATCTGCTTCTAAATCCAAAACGCAGCCATCTAACAGAACGGTTGTCAATGTGTGCACTCAACTTCCAGAGTTAAACCCGTGTGTGGATTCAGCAGTCTGCAAACACTTTCTCTGCAGAGTCCCCAAACAGGCGTTTTCAGCCCATTACCTGCATATGGAAGAAACAGCAGTAAGAACAGGGAAATATCTGCTTCTAAATCCAAAACGCAGCTATCTAACAGAACGGTTGTCAATGTGTGCACTCAACTTCCAGAGTTAAACCCGTGTGTGGATTCAGCAGTCTGCAAACACTTTCTCTGCAGAGTCCCAAAACAGGCGTTTTCAGCCCATTACCGGCATATGGAAGAAACAGCAGTAAGCACAGGGAAATATCTGCTTCTAAATCCAAAACGCAGCTATCTAACAGAACGGTTGTCAATGTGTGCACTCAACTTCCAGAGTTAAACCCGTGTGTGGATTCAGCAGTCTGCAAACACTTTCTCTGCAGAGTCCCAAAACAGGCGGTTTCAGCCCATTACCGGCATATGGAAGAAACAGCAGTAAGCACAGGGAAATATCTGCTTCTAAATCCAAAACGCAGCTATCTAACAGAACGGTTGTCAATGTGTGCACTCAACTTCCAGAGTTAAACCCGTGTGTGGATTCAGCAGTCTGCAAACACTTTCTCTGCAGAGTCCCAAAGCAGGCGTTTTCAGCCCATTACCGGCATATGGAAGAAACAGCAGTAAGCACAGGGAAATATCTGCTTCTAAATCCAAAACGCAGCTATCTAACAGAACGGTTGTCAATGTGTGCACTCAACTTCCAGAGTTAAACCCGTGTGTGGATTCAGCAGTCTGCAAACACTTTCTCTGCAGAATCCCAAAACAGGCGTTTCAGCCCATTACCGGCATATGGAAGAAACAGCAGTAAGCACAGGGAAATATCTGCTTCTAAATCCAAAACGCAGCTATCTAACAGAACGGTTGTCAATGTGTGCACTCAACTTCCAGAGATAAACCCGTGTGTGGATTCAGCAGTCTGCAAACACTTTCTCTGCAGAGTCCCAAAACAGGCGTTTTCAGCCCATTACTGGCATATGGAAGAAACAGCAGTAAGCACAGGGAAATATCTGCTTCTAAATCCAAAACGCAGCTATCTAACAGAACGGTTGTCAATGTGTGCACTCAACTTCCAGAGTTAAACCCGAGTGTGGATTCAGCAGTCTGCAAACACTTTCTCTGCAGAGTCCCAAAACAGGCGTTTTCAGCCCATTACCGGCATATGGAAGAAACAGCAGTAAGCACAGGGAAATATCTGCTTCTAAATCCAAAACGCAGCTATCTAAAGAACGGTTGTCAATGTGTGCACTCAACTTCCAGAGTTAAACCCGTGTGTGGATTCAGCAGTCTGCAAACACTTTCTCTGCAGAGTCCCAAAACAGGCGTTTTCAGCCCATTACCGGCATATGGAAGAAACAGCAGTAAGCACAGGGAAATATCTGCTTCTAAATCCAAAACGCAGCTATCTAACAGAACGGTTGTCAATGTGTGCACTCAACTTCCAGAGTTAAACCCGTGTGTGGATTCAGCAGTCTGCAAACACTTTCTCTGCAGAGTCCCAAAACAGGCGTTTTCAGCCCATTACCGGCATATGGAAGAAACAGCAGTAAGAACAGGGAAATATCTGCTTCTAAATCCAAAACGCAGCTATCTAACAGAACGGTTGTCAATGTGTGCACTCAACTTCCTGAGTTAAACCCGTGTGTGGATTCAGCAGTCTGCAAACACTTTCTCTGCAGAGTCCCAAAACAGGCGTTTTCAGCCCATTACCGGCATATGGAAGAAACAGCAGTAAGCACAGGGAAATATCTGCTTCTAAATCCAAAACGCAGCTATCTAACAGAACGGTTGTCAATGTGTGCACTCAACTTCCAGATTTCAACCCGTGTGTGGATTCAGCAGTCTGCAAACACTTTCTCTGCAGAGTCCCAAAGCAGGCGTTTTCAGCCCATTACCGGCATATGGAAGAAACAGCAGTAAGCACAGGGAAATATCTGCTTCTAAATCCAAAACGCAGCTATCTAACACAACGATTGTCAACGTGTGCACTCAACTTCCAGAGTTAAACCCGTGTGTGGATTCAGCAGTCTGCAAACACTTTCTCTGCAGAATCCCAAAGCAGGCGTTTTCAGCCCATTACCGGCATATGGAAGAAACAGCAGTAAGCACAGGGAAATATCTGCTTCTAAATCCAAAACGCAGCTATCTAACAGAACGGTTGTCAATGTGTGCACTCAACTTCCAGAGTTAAACCCGTGTGTGGATTCAGCAGTCTGCAAACACTTTCTCTGCAGAGTCCCCAAACAGGCGTTTTCAGCCCATTACCGGCATATGGAAGAAACAGCAGTAAGCACAGGGAAATATCTGCTTCTAAATCCAAAACGCAGCTATCTAACAGAACGGTTGTCAATGTGTGCACTCAACTTCCAGAGTTAAACCCGTGTGTGGATTCAGCAGTCTGCAAACACTTTCTCTGCAGAGTCCCAAAACAGGCGTTTTCAGCCCATTACCGGCATATGGAAGAAACAGCAGTAAGCACAGGGAAATATCTGCTTCTAAATCCAAAACGCAGCTATCTAACAGAACGGTTGTCAATGTGTGCACTCAACTTCCAGAGTTAAACCCGTGTGTGGATTCAGCAGTCTGCAAACACTTTCTCTGCAGAGTCCCCAAACAGGCGTTTTCAGCCCATTAACGGCATATGGAAGAAACAGCAGTAAGCACAGGGAAATATCTGCTTCTAAATCCAAAACGCAGCTATCTAACAGAACGGTTGTCAATGTGTGCACTCAACTTCCAGAGTTAAACCCGTGTGTGGATTCAGCAGTCTGCAAACACTTTCTCTGCAGAGTCCCCAAACAGGCGTTTTCAGCCCATTACCGGGATATGGAAGAAACAGCAGTAAGCACAGGGAAATATCTGCTTCTAAATCCAAAACGCAGCTATCTAACAGAACGGTTGTCAATGTGTGCACTCAACTTCCAGAGTTAAACCCGTGTGTGGATTCAGCAGTCTGCAAACACTTTCTCTGCAGAGTCCCAAAGCAGGCGTTTTCAGCCCATTACCGGCATATGGAAGAAACAGCAGTAAGCACAGGGAAATATCTGCTTCTAAATCCAAAACGCAGCTATCTAACAGAACGGTTGTCAATGTGTGCACTCAACTTCCAGAGTTAAACCCGTGTGTGGATTCAGCAGTCTGCAAACACTTTCTCTGCAGAGTCCCAAAACAGGCGTTTTCAGCCCATTACCGGCATATGGAAGAAACAGCAGTAAGCACAGGGAAATATCTGCTTCTAAATCCAAAACGCAGCTATCTAACAGAACGGTTGTCAATGTGTGCACTCAAATTCCAGAGTTACACCCGTGTGTGGATTCAGCAGTCTGCAAACATCTTCTCTGCAGAGTCCCAAAACAGGCGTTTTCAGCCCATTACCGGCATATGGAAGAAACAGCAGTAAGCACAGGGAAATATCTGCTTCTAAATCCAAAACGCAGCTATCTAACAGAACGGTTGTCAATGTGTGCACTGAACTTCCAGAGTTAAACCCGTGTGTGGATTCAGCAGTCTGCAAACACTTTCTCTGCAGAGTCCCAAAACAGGCGTTTTCAGCCCATTACCGGCATATGGAAGAAACAGCAGTAAGCACAGGGAAATATCTGCTTCTAATCCAAAACGCAGCTATCTAACAGAACGGTAGTCAATGTGTGCACTCAACTTCCAGAGTTAAACCCGTGTGTGGATTCAGCAGTCTGCAAACACTTTCTCTGCAGAGTCCCAAAGCAGGCGTTTTCAGCCCATTACCGGCATATGGAAGAAACAGCAGTAAGCACAGGGAAATATCTGCTTCTAAATCCAAAACGCAGCTATCTAACAGAACGGTTGTCAATGTGTGCACTCAACTTCCAGAGTTAAACCCGTGGTTGGATTCAGCAGTCTGCAAACACTTTCTCTGCAGAGTCCCAAAACAGGCATTTTCAGCCCATTACCGGCATATGGAAGAAACAGCAGTAAGCACAGGGAAATATCTGCTTCTAAATCCAAAACGCAGCTATCTAACAGAACGGTTGTCAATGTGTGCACTCAACTTCCAGAGTTAAACCCGTGTGTGGATTCAGCAGTCTGCAAACACTTTCTCTGCACAGTCCCAAAAAAGGCGTTTTCAGCCCATTACCGGCATATGGAAGAAAGAGCAGTAAGCACAGGGAAATATCTGCTTCTAAATCCAAAACGCAGCTATCTAACAGAACGGTAGTCAATGTGTGCACTCAACTTCCAGAGTTAAACCCGTGTGTGGATTCAGCAGTCTGCAAACACTTTCTCTGCAGAGTCCCAAAGCAGGCGTTTTCAGCCCATTACCGGCATATGGAAGAAACAGCAGTAAGCACAGGGAAATATCTGCTTCTAAATCCAAAACGCAGCTATCTAACAGAACGGTAGTCAATGTGTGCACTCAACTTCCAGAGTTAAACCCGTGTGTGGATTCAGCAGTCTGCAAACACTTTCTCTGTAGAGTCCCAAAGCAGGCGTTTTCAGCCCATTACCGGCATATGGAAGAAACAGCAGTAAGCACAGGGAAATATCTGCTTCTAAATCCAAAACGCAGCTATCTAACAGAACGGTTGTCAATGTGTGCACTCAACTTCCAGAGTTAAACCCGTGTGTGGATTCAGCAGTCTGCAAACACTTTCTCTGTAGAGTCCCAAAACAGGCGTTTTCAGCCCATTACCGGCATATGGAAGAAACAGCAGTAAGCACAGGGAAATATCTGCTTCTAAATCCAAAATGCAGCTATCTAACAGAACGGTTGTCAATGTGTGCACTCAACTTCCAGAGTTAAACCCGTGTGTGGATTCAGCAGTCTGCAAACACTTTCTCTGCAGAGTCCCAAAACAGGCGTTTTCAGCCCATTACCGGCATATGGAAGAAACAGCAGTAAGCACAGGGAAATATCTGCTTCTAAATCCAAAACGCAGCTATCTAACAGAACGGTTGTCAATGTGTGCACTCAACTTCCAGAGTGAAACCCGTGTGTGGATTCAGCAGTCTGCAAACACTTTCTCTGCAGAGTCCCAAAACAGGCGTTTTCAGCCCATTACCGGCATATGGAAGAAACAGCAGTAAGCACAGGGAAATATCTGCTTCTAAATCCAAAACGCAGCTATCTAACAGAACGGTTGTCAATGTGTGCACTCAACTTCCAGAGTTAAACCCGTGTGTGGATTCAGCAGTCTGCAAACACTTTCTCTGCAGAGTCCCAAAACAGGCGTTTTCAGCCCATTACCGGCATATGGAAGAAACAGCAGTAAGCACAGGGAAATATCTGCTTCTAAATCCAAAACGCAGCTATCTAACAGAACGGTTGTCAATGTGTGCACTCAACTTCCAGAGTTAAACCCGTGTGTGGATTCAGCAGTCTGCAAAAACTTTCTCTGCAGAGTCCCAAAGCAGGCGTTTTCAGCCCATTACCGGCATATGGAAGAAACAGCAGTAAGCACAGGGAAATATCTGCTTCTAAATCCAAAACGCAGCCATCTAACAGAACGGTTGTCAATGTGTGCACTCAACTTCCAGAGTTAAACCCGTGTGTGGATTCAGCAGTCTGCAAACACTTTCTCTGCAGAGTCCCAAAGCAGGCGTTTTCAGCCCATTACCGGCATATGGAAGAAACAGCAGTAAGCACAGGGAAATATCTGCTTCTAAATCCAAAACGCAGCTATCTAACAGAACGGTTGTCAATGTGTGCACTCAACTTCCTGAGTTAAACCCGTGTGTGGATTCAGCAGTCTGCAAACACTTTCTCTGCAGAGTCCCAAAACAGGCGTTTTCAGCCCATTACCGGCATATGGAAGAAACAGCAGTAAGCACAGGGAAATATCTGCTTCTAAATCCAAAACGCAGCTATCTAACAGAACGGTTGTCAATGTGTGCACTCAACTTCCAGAGTTAAACCCGTGTGTGGATTCAGCAGTCTGCAAACCCTTTCTCTGCAGAGTCCCAAAACAGGCGTTTTCAGCCCATTACCGGCATATGGAAGAAACAGCAGTAAGCACAGGGAAATATCTGCTTCTAAATCCAAAACGCAGCTATCTAACAGAACGGTTGTCAATGTGTGCACTCAACTTCCAGAGTTAAACCCGTGTGTGGATTCAGCAGTCTGCAAACACTTTCTCTGCAGAGTCCCAAAACAGGCGTTTTCAGCCCATTACCGGCATATGGAAGAAACAGCAGTAAGCACAGGGAAATATCTGCTTCTAAATCCAAAACGCAGCCATCTAACAGAACGGTTGTCAATGTGTGCACTCAACTTCCAGAGTTAAACCCGTGTATGGATTCAGCAGTCTGCAAACACTTTCTCTGCAGAGTCCCAAAGCAGGCGTTTTCAGCCCATTACCGGCATATGGAAGAAACAGCAGTAAGCACAGGGAAATATCTGCTTCTAAATCCAAAACGCAGCTATCTAACAGAACGGTTGTCAATGTGTGCACTCAACTTCCAGAGTTAAACCCGTGTGTGGATTCAGCAGTCTGCAAACCCTTTCTCTGCAGAGTCCCAAAACAGGCGTTTTCAGCCCATTACCGGCATATGGAAGAAACAGCAGTAAGCACAGGGAAATATCTGCTTCTAAATCCAAAACGCAGCTATCTAACAGAACGGTTGTCAATGTGTGCACTCAACTTCCAGAGTTAAACCCGTGTGTGGATTCAGCAGTCTGCAAACACTTTCTCTGCAGAGTCCCAAAACAGGCGTTTTCAGCCCATTACCGGCATAAGGAAGAAACAGCAGTAAGCACAGGGAAATATCTGCTTCTAAATCCAAAACGCAGCTATCTAACAGAACGGTTGTCAATGTGTGCACTCAACTTCCAGAGTTAAACCCGTGTGTGGATTCAGCAGTCTGCAAACACTTTCTCTGCAGAGTCCCAAAGCAGGCGTTTTCAGCCCATTACCGGCATATGGAAGAAACAGCAGTAAGCACAGGGAAATATCTGCTTCTAAATCCAAAACGCAGCTATCTAACAGGACGGTTGTCAATGTGTGCACTCAACTTCCAGAGTTAAACCCGTGTGTGGATTCAGCAGTCTGCAAACACTTTCTCTGCAGAGTCCCAAAACAGGCGTTTTCAGCCCATTACCGGCATATGGAAGAAACAGCAGTAAGCACAGGGAAATATCTGCTTCTAAATCCAAAACGCAGCTATCTAACAGAACGGTTGTCAATGTGTGCACTCAACTTCCTGAGTTAAACCCGTGTGTGGATTCAACAGTCTGCAAACACTTTCTCTGCAGAGTCCCAAAACAGGCGTTTTCAGCCCATTACCGGCATCTGGAAGAAACAGCAGTAAGCACAGGGAAATATCTGCTTCTAAATCCAAAACGCAGCTATCTAACAGAACGGTTGTCAATGTGTGCACTCAACTTCCAGAGTTAAACCCGTGTGTGGATTCAGCAGTCTGCAAACACTTTCTCTGCAGAGTCCCAAAACAGGCGTTTTCAGCCCATTACCGGCATATGGAAGAAACAGCAGTAAGCACAGGGAAATATCTGCTTCTAAATCCAAAACGCAGCTATCTAACACAACGGTTGTCAATGTGTGCACTCAACTTCCAGAGTTAAACCCGTGTGTGGATTCAGCAGTCTGCAAACATCTTCTCTGCAGAGTCCCAAAACAGGCGTTTTCAGCCCATTACCGGCATATGGAAGAAACAGCAGTAAGCACAGGGAAATATCTGCTTCTAAATCCAAAACGCAGCTATCTAACAGAACGGTTGTCAATGTGTGCACTCAACTTCCAGAGTTAAACCCGTGTGTGGATTCAGCAGTCTGCAAACACTTTCTCTGCAGAGTCCCCAAACAGGCGTTTTCAGCCCATTACCGGCATATGGAAGAAACAGCAGTAAGCACAGGGAAATATCTGCTTCTAAATCCAAAACGCAGCTATCTAACAGAACGGTTGTCAATGTGTGCACTCAACTTCCAGAGTTAAACCCGTGTGTGGATTCAGCAGTCTGCAAACACTTTCTCTGCAGAGTCCCAAAACAGGCGGTTTCAGCCCATTACCGGCATATGGAAGAAACAGCAGTAAGCACAGGGAAATATCTGCTTCTAAATCCAAAACGCAGCTATCTAACAGAACGGTTGTCAATGTGTGCACTCAACTTCCAGAGTTAAACCCGTGTGTGGATTCAGCAGTCTGCAAACACTTTCTCTGCAGAGTCCCCAAACAGGCGTTTTCAGCCCATTACCGGCACATGGAAGAAACAGCAGTAAGCACAGGGAAATATCTGCTTCTAAATCCAAAACGCAGCTATCTAACAGAACGGTTGTCAATGTGTGCACTCAACTTCCAGAGTTAAACCCGTGTGTGGATTCAGCAGTCTGCAAACACTTTCTCTGCAGAGTCCCCAAACAGGCGTTTTCAGCCCATTACCGGCATATGGAAGAAACAGCAGTAAGCACAGGGAAATATCTGCTTCTAAATCCAAAACGCAGCTATCTAACAGAACGGTTGTCAATGTGTGCACTCAACTTCCAGAGTTAAACCCGTGTGTGGATTCAGCAGTCTGCAAACACTTTCTCTGCAGAGTCCCCAAACAGGCGTTTTCAGCCCATTACCGGAATATGGAAGAAACAGCAGTAAGCACAGGGAAATATCTGTTTCTAAATCCAAAACGCAGCTATCTAACAGAACGGTAGTCAATGTGTGCACTCAACTTCCAGAGCTAAACCCGTGTGTGGATTAGGCAGTCTGCAAACACTTTCTCTGCAGAGTCCCAAAGCAGGCGTTTTCAGCCCATTACCGGCATATGGAAGAAACAGCAGTAAGCACAGGGAAATATCTGCTTCTAAATCCAAAACGCAGCTATCTAACAGAACGGTTGTCAATGTGTGCACTCAACTTCCAGAGTTAAACCCGTGTGTGGATTCAGCAGTCTGCAAACACTTTCTCTGCAGAGTCCCAAAACAGGCGTTTTCAGCCCATTACCGGCATATGGAAGAAACAGCAGTAAGCACAGGGAAATATCTGCTTCTAAATCCAAAACGCAGCCATCTAACAGAACGGTTGTCAATGTGTGCACTCAACTTCCAGAGTTAAACCCGTGTGTGGATTCAGCAGTCTGAAAACACTTTCTCTGCAGAGTCCCAAAGCAGGCGTTTTCAGCCCATTACCGGCATATGGAAGAAACAGCAGTAAGCACAGGGAAATATCTGCTTCTAAATCCAAAACGCAGCTATCTAACAGAACGGTTGTCAATGTGTGCACTCAACTTCCTGAGTTAAACCCGTGTGTGGATTCAGCAGTCTGCAAACACTTTCTCTGCAGAGTCCCAAAACAGGCGTTTTCAGCCCATTACCGGCATATGGAAGAAACAGCAGTAAGCACAGGGAAATATCTGCTTCTAAATCCAAAACGCAGCTATCTAACAGAACGGTTGTCAATGTGTGCACTCAACTTCCAGAGTTAAACCCGTGTGTGGATTCAGCAGTCTGCAAACACTTTCTCTGCAGAGTCCCAAAGCAGGCGTTTTCAGCCCATTACCGGCATATGGAAGAAACAGCAGTAAGCACAGGGAAATATCTGCTTCTAAATCCAAAACGCAGCTATCTAACAGAACGGTTGTCAATGTGTGCACTCAACTTCCAGAGTTAAACCCGTGTGTGGATTCAGCAGTCTGCAAACCCTTTCTCTGCAGAGTCCCAAAACAGGCGTTTTCAGCCCATTACCGGCATATGGAAGAAACAGCAGTAAGCACAGGGAAATATCTGCTTCTAAATCCAAAACGCAGCTATCTAACAGAACGGTTGTCAATGTGTGCACTCAACTTCCAGAGTTAAACCCGTGTGTGGATTCAGCAGTCTGCAAACACTTTCTCTGCAGAGTCCCAAAACAGGCGTTTTCAGCCCATTACCGGCATATGGAAGAAACAGCAGTAAGCACAGGGAAATATCTGCTTCTAAATCCAAAACGCAGCCATCTAACAGAACGGTTGTCAATGTGTGCACTCAACTTCCAGAGTTAAACCCGTGTGTGGATTCAGCAGTCTGCAAACACTTTCTCTGCAGAGTCCCAAAACAGGCGTTTTCAGCCCATTACCGGCATAAGGAAGAAACAGCAGTAAGCACAGGGAAATATCTGCTTCTAAATCCAAAACGCAGCTATCTAACAGAACGGTTGTCAATGTGTGCACTCAACTTCCAGAGTTAAACCCGTGTGTGGATTCAGCAGTCTGCAAACACTTTCTCTGCAGAGTCCCAAAGCAGGCGTTTTCAGCCCATTACCGGCATATGGAAGAAACAGCAGTAAGCACAGGGAAATATCTGCTTCTAAATCCAAAACGCAGCTATCTAACAGAACGGTTGTCAATGTGTGCACTCAACTTCCAGAGTTAAACCCGTGTGTGGATTCAGCAGTCTGCAAACACTTTCTCTGCAGAGTCCCAAAACAGGCGTTTTCAGCCCATTACCGGCATATGGAAGAAACAGCAGTAAGCACAGGGAAATATCTGCTTCTAAATCCAAAACGCAGCCATCTAACAGAACGGTTGTCAATGTGTGCACTCAACTTCCAGAGTTAAACCCGTGTGTGGATTCAGCAGTCTGCAAACACTTTCTCTGCAGAGTCCCAAAACAGGCGTTTTCAGCCCATTACCGGCATATGGAAGAAACAGCAGTAAGCACAGGGAAATATCTGCTTCTAAATCCAAAACGCAGCTATCTAACAGAACGGTTGTCAATGTGTGCACTCAACTTCCTGAGTTAAACCCGTGTGTGGATTCAGCAGTCTGCAAACACTTTCTCTGCAGAGTCCCAAAACAGGCGTTTTCAGCCCATTACCGGCATCTGGAAGAAACAGCAGTAAGCACAGGGAAATATCTGCTTCTAAATCCAAAACGCAGCTATCTAACAGAACGGTTGTCAATGTGTGCACTCAACTTCCAGAGTTAAACCCGTGTGTGGATTCAGCAGTCTGCAAACACTTTCTCTGCAGAGTCCCAAAACAGGCGTTTTCAGCCCATTACCGGCATATGGAAGAAACAGCAGTAAGCACAGGGAAATATCTGCTTCTAAATCCAAAACGCAGCTATCTAACACAACGGTTGTCAATGTGTGCACTCAACTTCCAGAGTTAAACCCGTGTGTGGATTCAGCAGTCTGCAAACATCTTCTCTGCAGAGTCCCAAAACAGGCGTTTTCAGCCCATTACCGGCATATGGAAGAAACAGCAGTAAGCACAGGGAAATATCTGCTTCTAAATCCAAAACACAGCTATCTAACAGAACGGTTGTCAATGTGTGCACTCAACTTCCAGAGTTAAACCCGTGTGTGGATTCAGCAGTCTGCAAACACTTTCTCTGCAGAGTCCCCAAACAGGCGTTTTCAGCCCATTACCGGCATATGGAAGAAACAGCAGTAAGCACAGGGAAATATCTGCTTCTAAATCCAAAACGCAGCTATCTAACAGAACGGTTGTCAATGTGTGCACTCAACTTCCAGAGTTAAACCCGTGTGTGGATTCAGCAGTCTGCAAACACTTTCTCTGCAGAGTCCCAAAACAGGCGTTTTCAGCCCATTACCGGCATATGGAAGAAACAGCAGTAAGCACAGGGAAATATCTGCTTCTAAATCCAAAACGCAGCTATCTAACAGAACGGTTGTCAATGTGTGCACTCAACTTCCAGAGTTAAACCCGTGTGTCGATTCAGCAGTCTGCAAACACTTTCTCTGCAGAGTCCCAAAACAGGCGTTTTCAGCCCATTACCGGCACATGGAAGAAACAGCAGTAAGCACAGGGAAATATCTGCTTCTAAATCCAAAACGCAGCTATCTAACAGAACGGTTGTCAATGTGTGCACTCAACTTCCAGAGTTAAACCCGTGTGTGGATTCAGCAGTCTGCAAACACTTTCTCTGCAGAGTCCCCAAACAGGCGTTTTCAGCCCATTACCGGCATATGGAAGAAACAGCAGTAAGCACAGGGAAATATCTGCTTCTAAATCCAAAACGCAGCTATCTAACAGAACGGTTGTCAATGTGTGCACTCAACTTCCAGAGTTAAACCCGTGTGTGGATTCAGCAGTCTGCAAACACTTTCTCTGCAGAGTCCCCAAACAGGCGTTTTCAGCCCATTACCGGCATATGGAAGAAACAGCAGTAAGCATAGGGAAATATCTGTTTCTAAATCCAAAACGCAGCTATCTAACAGAACGGTAGTCAATGTGTGCACTCAACTTCCAGAGCTAAACCCGTGTGTGGATTCAGCAGTCTGCAAACACTTTCTCTGCAGAGTCCCAAAGCAGGCGTTTTCAGCCCATTACCGGCATATGGAAGAAACAGCAGTAAGCACAGGGAAATATCTGCTTCTAAATCCAAAACGCAGCTATCTAACAGAACGGTTCTCAATGTGTGCACTCAACTTCCAGAGTTAAACCCGTGTGTGGATTCAGCAGTCTGCAAACACTTTCTCTGCAGAGTCCCAAAACAGGCGTTTTCAGCCCATTACCGGCATATGGAAGAAACAGCAGTAAGCACAGGGAAATATCTGCTTCTAAATCCAAAACGCAGCTATCTAACACAACGGTTGTCAATGTGTGCACTCAACTTCCAGAGTTAAACCCGTGTGTGGATTCAGCAGTCTGCAAACACTTTCTCTGCAGAGTCCCAAAGCAGGCGTTTTCAGCCCATTACCGGCATATGGAAGAAACAGCAGTAAGCACAGGGAAATATCTGCTTCTAAATCCAAAACGGAGCTATCTAACAGAACGGTTTTCAATGTGTGCACTCAACTTCCAGAGTTAAACCCGTGTGTGGATTCAGCAGTCTGCAAACACTTTCTCTGCAGAGTCCCAAAGCAGGCGTTTTCAGCCCATTACCGGCATATGGAAGAAACAGCAGTAAGCACAGGGAAATATCTGCTTCTAAATCCAAAACGCAGCTATCTAACAGAACGGTTGTCAATGTGTGCACTCAACTTCCAGAGTTAAACCCGTGTGTGGATTCAGCAGTCTGCAAACACTTTCTCTGCAGAGTCCCCAAACAGGCGTTTTCAGCCCATTACCGGCATATGGAAGAAA
Source organism: Aotus nancymaae (assembly GCF_030222135.1). Classification (NCBI taxonomy): domain Eukaryota; kingdom Metazoa; phylum Chordata; class Mammalia; order Primates; family Aotidae; genus Aotus; species Aotus nancymaae. The sequence continues at coordinate 77,043 of NW_026988687.1, forward strand.
CAGCAGTAAGCACAGGGAAATATCTGCTTCTAAATCCAAAACGCAGCTATCTAACAGAACGGTTGTCAATGTGTGCACTCAACTTCCAGAGTTAAACCCGTGTGTGGATTCAGCAGTCTGCAAACACTTTCTCTGCAGAGTCCCAAAACAGGCGTTTTCAGCCCATTACCGGCATATGGAAGAAACAGCAGTAAGCACAGGGAAATATCTGCTTCTAAATCCAAAACGCAGCTATCTAACAGAACGGTTGTCAATGTGTGCACTCAACTTCCAGAGTTAAACCCGTGTGTGGATTCAGCAGTCTGCAAACACTTTCTCTGCAGAGTCCCAAAACAGACGTTTTCAGCCCATTACCGGCATATGGAAGAAACAGCAGTAAGCACAGGGAAATATCTGCTTCTAAATCCAAAACGCAGCTATCTAACACAACGGTTGTCAATGTGTGCACTCAACTTCCAGAGTTAAACCCGTGTGTGGATTCAGCAGTCTGCAAACACTTTCTCTGCAGAGTCCCAAAGCAGGCGTTTTCAGCCCATTACCGGCATATGGAAGAAACAGCAGTAAGCACAGGGAAATATCTGCTTCTAAATCCAAAACGCAGCTATCTAACAGAACGGTTGTCAATGTGTGCACTCAACTTCCAGAGTTAAACCCGTGTGTGGATTCAGCAGTCTGCAAACACTTTCTCTGCAGAGTCCCAAAACAGGCGTTTTCAGCCCATTACCGGCATATGGAAGAAACAGCAGTAAGCACAGGGAAATACCTGCTTCTAAATCCAAAACGCAGCTATCTAACAGAACGGTTGTCAATGTGTGCACTCAACTTCCAGAGTTAAACCCGTGTGTGGATTCAGCAGTCTGCAAACACTTTCTCTGCAGAGTCCCAAAACAGGCGTTTTCAGCCCATTACCGGCATATGGAAGAAACAGCAGTAAGCACAGGGAAATATCTGCTTCTAAATCCAAAACGCAGCTATCTAACAGAACGGTTGTCAATGTGTGCACTCAACTTCCAGAGTTAAACCCGAGTGTGGATTCAGCAGTCTGCAAACACTTTCTCTGCAGAGTCCCAAAACAGGCGTTTTCAGCCCATTACCGGCATATGGAAGAAACAGCAGTAAGCACAGGGAAATATCTGCTTCTAAATCCAAAACGCAGCTATCTAACAGAACGGTTGTCAATGTGTGCACTCAACTTCCAGAGTTAAACCCGTGTGTGGATTCAGCAGTCTGCAAACACTTTCTCTGCAGAGTCCCAAAGCAGGCGTTTTCAGCCCATTACCGGCATATGGAAGAAACAGCAGTAAGCACAGGGAAATATCTGCTTCTAAATCCAAAACGCAGCTATCTAACAGAACGGTTGTCAATGTGTGCACTCAACTTCCAGAGTTAAACCCGTGTGTGGATTCAGCAGTCTGCAAACACTTTCTCTGCAGAGTCCCAAAACAGGCGTTTTCAGCCCATTACCGGCATATGGAAGAAACAGCAGTAAGCACAGGGAAATATCTGCTTCTAAATCCAAAACGCAGCCATCTAACAGAACGGTTGTCAATGTGTGCACTCAACTTCCAGAGTTAAACCCGTGTGTGGATTCAGCAGTCTGCAAACACTTTCTCTGCAGAGTCCCAAAACAGGCGTTTTCCGCCCATTACCGGCATATGGAAGAAACAGCAGTAAGAACAGGGAAATATCTGCTTCTAAATCCAAAACGCAGCTATCTAACAGAACGGTTGTCAATGTGTGCACTCAACTTCCTGAGTTAAACCCGTGTGTGGATTCAGCAGTCTGCAAACACTTTCTCTGCAGAGTCCCAAAACAGGCGTTTTCAGCCCATTACCGGCATATGGAAGAAACAACAGTAAGCACAGGGAAATATCTGCTTCTAAATCCAAAACGCAGCTATCTAACAGAACGGTTGTCAATGTGTGCACTCAACTTCCAGAGTTCAACCCGTGTGTGGATTCAGCAGTCTGCAAACACTTTCTCTGCAGAGTCCCAAAGCAGGCGTTTTCAGCCCATTACCGGCATATGGAAGAAACAGCAGTAAGCACAGGGAAATATCTGCTTCTAAATCCAAAACGCAGCTATCTAACAGAACGGTTGTCAATGTGTGCACTCAACTTCCAGAGTTAAACCCGTGTGTGGATTCAGCAGTCTGCAAACACTTTCTCTGCAGAGTCCCAAAGCAGGCGTTTTCAGCCCATTACCGGCATATGGAAGAAACAGCAGTAAGCACAGGGAAATATCTGCTTCTAAATCCAAAACGCAGCTATCTAACAGAACGGTTGTCAATGTGTGCACTCAACTTCCAGAGTTAAACCCGTGTGTGGATTCAGCAGTCTGCAAACACTTTCTCTGCAGAGTCCCCAAACAGGCGTTTTCAGCCCATTACCGGCATATGGAAGAAACAGCAGTAAGCACAGGGAAATATCTGCTTCTAAATCCAAAACGCAGCTATCTAACAGAACGGTTGTCAATGTGTGCACTCAACTTCCAGAGTTAAACCCGTGTGTGGATTCAGCAGTCTGCAAACACTTTCTCTGCAGAGTCCCAAAGCAGGCGTTTTCAGCCCATTACCGGCATATGGAAGAAACAGCAGTAAGCACAGGGAAATATCTGCTTCTAAATCCAAAACGCAGCTATCTAACAGAACGGTTGTCAATGTGTGCACTCAACTTCCAGAGTTAAACCCGTGTGTGGATTCAGCAGTCTGCAAACACTTTCTCTGCAGAGTCCCCAAACAGTCGTTTTCAGCCCATTACCGGCATATGGAAGAAACAGCAGTAAGCACAGGGAAATATCTGCTTCTAAATCCAAAACGCAGCTATCTAACAGAACGGTTGTCAATGTGTGCACTCAACTTCCAGAGTTAAACCCGTGTGTGGATTCAGCAGTCTGCAAAGACTTTCTCTGCAGAGTCCCAAAACAGGCGTTTTCAGCCCATTACCGGCATATGGAAGAAACAGCAGTAAGCACAGGGAAATATCTGCTTCTAAATCCAAAACGCAGCTATCTAACAGAACGGTTGTCAATGTGTGCACTCAACTTCCAGAGTTACACCCGTGTGTGGATTCAGCAGTCTGCAAACACTTTCTCTGCAGAGTCCCAAAACAGGCGTTTTCAGCCCATTACCGGCATATGGAAGAAACAGCAGTAAGCACAGGGAAATATCTGCTTCTAAATCCAAAACGCAGCTATCTAACAGAACGGTTGTCAATGTGTGCACTCAACTTCCAGAGTTAAACCCGTGTGTGGATTCAGCAGTCTGCAAACACTTTCTCTGCAGAGTCCCCAAACAGGCGTTTTCAGCCCATTACCGGCATATGGAAGAAACAGCAGTAAGCACAGGGAAATATCTGCTTCTAAATCCAAAACGCAGCTATCTAACAGAACGGTTGTCAATGTGTGCACTCAACTTCCAGAGTTAAACCCGTGTGTGGATTCAGCAGTCTGCAAACACTTTCTCTGCAGAGTCCCAAAACAGGCGTTTTCAGCCCATTACCGGCATATGGAAGAAACAGCAGTAAGCACAGGGAAATATCTGCTTCTAAATCCAAAACGCAGCTATCTAACAGAACGGTTGTCAATGTGTGCACTCAACTTCCAGAGTTAAACCCGTGTGTGGATTCAGCAGTCTGCAAACACTTTCTCTGTAGAGTCCCAAAACAGGCGTTTTCAGCCCATTACCGGCATATGGAAGAAACAGCAGTAAGCACAGGGAAATATCTGCTTCTAAATCCAAAACGCAGCTATCTAACAGAACGGTTGTCAATGTGTGCACTCAACTTCCAGAGTGAAACCCGTGTGTGGATTCAGCAGTCTGCAAACACTTTCTCTGCAGAGTCCCAAAACAGGCGTTTTCAGCCCATTACCGGCATATGGAAGAAACAGCAGTAAGCACAGGGAAATATCTGCTTCTAAATCCAAAACGCAGCTATCTAACAGAACGGTTGTCAATGTGTGCACTCAACTTCCAGAGTTAAACCCGTGTGTGGATTCAGCAGTCTGCAAACACTTTCTCTGCAGAGTCCCAAAGCAGGCGTTTTCAGCCCATTACCGGCATATGGAAGAAACAGCAGTAAGCACAGGGAAATATCTGCTTCTAAATCCAAAACGCAGCTATCTAACAGAACGGTTGTCAATGTGTGCACTCAACTTCCAGAGTTAAACCCGTGTGTGGATTCAGCAGTCTGCAAACACTTTCTCTGCAGAGTCCCAAAGCAGGCGTTTTCAGCCCATTACCGGCATATGGAAGAAACAGCAGTAAGCACAGGGAAATATCTGCTTCTAAATCCAAAACGCAGCCATCTAACAGAACGGTTGTCAATGTGTGCACTCAACTTCCAGAGTTAAACCCATGTGTGGATTCAGCAGTCTGCAAACACTTTCTCTGCAGAGTCCCAAAGCAGGCGTTTTCAGCCCATTACCGGCATATGGAAGAAACAGCAGTAAGCACAGGGAAATATCTGCTTCTAAATCCAAAACGCAGCTATCTAACAGAACGGTTGTCAATGTGTGCACTCAACTTCCTGAGTTAAACCCGTGTGTGGATTCAGCAGTCTGCAAACACTTTCTCTGCAGAGTCCCAAAACAGGCGTTTTCAGCCCATTACCGGCATATGGAAGAAACAGCAGTAAGCACAGGGAAATATCTGCTTCTAAATCCAAAACGCAGCTATCTAACAGAACGGTTGTCAATGTGTGCACTCAACTTCCAGAGTTAAACCCGTGTGTGGATTCAGCAGTCTGCAAACACTTTCTCTGCAGAGTCCCAAAACAGGCGTTTTCAGCCCATTACCGGCATATGGAAGAAACAGCAGTAAGCACAGGGAAATATCTGCTTCTAAATCCAAAACGCAGCTATCTAACAGAACGGTTGTCAATGTGTGCACTCAACTTCCAGAGTTAAACCCGTGTGTGGATTCAGCAGTCTGCAAACACTTTCTCTGCAGAGTCCCAAAACAGGCGTTTTCAGCCCATTACCGGCATATGGAAGAAACAGCAGTAAGCACAGGGAAATATCTGCTTCTAAATCCAAAACACAGCCATCTAACAGAACGGTTGTCAATCTGTGCACTCAACTTCCAGAGTTAAACCCGTGTATGGATTCAGCAGTCTGCAAACACTTTCTCTGCAGAGTCCCAAAGCAGGCGTTTTCAGCCCATTACCGGCATATGGAAGAAACAGCAGTAAGCACAGGAAAATATCTGCTTCTAAATCCAAAACGCAGCTATCTAACAGAACGGTTGTCAATGTGTGCACTCAACTTCCAGAGTTAAACCCGTGTGTGGATTCAGCTGTCTGCAAACCCTTTCTCTGCAGAGTCCCAAAACAGGCGTTTTCAGCCCATTACCGGCATATGGAAGAAACAGCAGTAAGCACAGGGAAATATCTGCTTCTAAATCCAAAACGCAGCTATCTAACAGAACGGTTGTCAATGTGTGCACTCAACTTCCAGAGTTAAACCCGTGTGTGGATTCAGCAGTCTGCAAACACTTTCTCTGCAGAGTCCCAAAACAGGCGTTTTCAGCCCATTACCGGCATATGGAAGAAACAGCAGTAAGCACAGGGAAATATCTGCTTCTAAATCCAAAACGCAGCTATCTAACAGAACGGTTGTCAATGTGTGCACTCAACTTCCAGAGTTAAACCCGTGTGTGGATTCAGCAGTCTGCAAACACTTTCTCTGCAGAGTCCCAAAACAGGCGTTTTTAGCCCATTACCGGCATAAGGAAGAAACAGCAGTAAGCACAGGGAAATATCTGCTTCTAAATCCAAAACGCAGCTATCTAACAGAACGGTTGTCAATGTGTGCACTCAACTTCCAGAGTTAAACCCGTGTGTGGATTCAGCAGTCTGCAAACACTTTCTCTGCAGAGTCCCAAAGCAGGCGTTTTCAGCCCATTACCGGCATATGGAAGAAACAGCAGTAAGCACAGGGAAATATCTGCTTCTAAATCCAAAACGCAGCTATCTAACAGAACGGTTGTCAATGTGTGCACTCAACTTCCAGAGTGAAACCCGTGTGTGGATTCAGCAGTCTGCAAACACTTTCTCTGCAGAGTCCCAAAACAGGCGTTTTCAGCCCATTACCGGCATATGGAAGAAACAGCAGTAAGCACAGGGAAATATCTGCTTCTAAATCCAAAACGCAGCCATCTAACAGAACGGTTGTCAATGTGTGCACTCAACTTCCAGAGTTAAACCCGTGTGTGGATTCAGCAGTCTGCAAACACTTTCTCTGCAGAGTCCCAAAACAGGCGTTTTCAGCCCATTACCGGCATATGGAAGAAACAGCAGTAAGCACAGGGAAATATCTGCTTCTAAATCCAAAACGCAGCTATCTAACAGAACGGTTGTCAATGTGTGCACTCAACTTCCAGAGTTAAACCCGTGTGTGGATTCAGCAGTCTGCAAACACTTTCTCTGCAGAGTCCCAAAACAGGCGTTTTCAGCCCATTACCGGCATCTGGAAGAAACAGCAGTAAGCACAGGGAAATATCTGCTTCTAAATCCAAAACGCAGCTATCTAACAGAACGGTTGTCAATGTGTGCACTCAACTTCCAGAGTTAAACCCGTGTGTGGATTCAGCAGTCTGCAAACACTTTCTCTGCAGAGTCCCAAAACAGGCGTTTTCAGCCCATTACCGGCATATGGAAGAAACAGCAGTAAGCACAGGGAAATATCTGCTTCTAAATCCAAAACGCAGCTATCTAACACAACGGTTGTCAATGTGTGCACTCAACTTCCAGAGTTAAACCCGTGTGTGGATTCAGCAGTCTGCAAACATCTTCTCTGCAGAGTCCCAAAACAGGCGTTTTCAGCCCATTACCGGCATATGGAAGAAACAGCAGTAAGCACAGGGAAATATCTGCTTCTAAATCCAAAACGCAGCTATCTAACAGAACGGTTGTCAATGTGTGCACTCAACTTCCAGAGTTAAACCCGTGTGTGGATTCAGCAGTCTGCAAACACTTTCTCTGCAGAGTCCCCAAACAGGCGTTTTCAGCCCATTACCGGCATATGGAAGAAACAGCAGTAAGCACAGGGAAATATCTGCTTCTAAATCCAAAACGCAGCTATCTAACAGAACGGTTGTCAATGTGTGCACTCAACTTCCAGAGTTAAACCCGTGTGTGGATTCAGCAGTCTGCAAACACTTTCTCTGCAGAGTCCCAAAACAGGCGGTTTCAGCCCATTACCGGCATACGGAAGAAACAGCAGTAAGCACAGGGAAATATCTGCTTCTAAATCCAAAACGCAGCTATCTAACAGAACGGTTGTCAATGTGTGCACTCAACTTCCAGAGTTAAACCCGTGTGTGGATTCAGCAGTCTGCAAACACTTTCTCTGCAGAGTCCCAAAACAGGCGTTTTCAGCCCATTACCGGCACATGGAAGAAACAGCAGTAAGCACAGGGAAATATCTGCTTCTAAATCCAAAACGCAGCTATCTAACAGAACGGTTGTCAATGTGTGCACTCAACTTCCAGAGTTATACCCGTGTGTGGATTCAGCAGTCTGCAAACACTTTCTCTGCAGAGTCCCCAAACAGGCGTTTTCAGCCCATTACCGGCATATGGAAGAAACAGCAGTAAGCACAGGGAAATATCTGCTTCTAAATCCAAAACGCAGCTATCTAACAGAACGGTTGTCAATGTGTGCACTCAACTTCCAGAGTTAAACCCGTGTGTGGATTCAGCAGTCTGCAAACACTTTCTCTGCAGAGTCCCCAAACAGGCGTTTTCAGCCCATTACCGGAATATGGAAGAAACAGCAGTAAGCACAGGGAAATATCTGTTTCTAAATCCAAAACGCAGCTATCTAACAGAACGGTAGTCAATGTGTGCACTCAACTTCCAGAGCTAAACCCGTGTGTGGATTCAGCAGTCTGCAAACACTTTCTCTGCAGAGTCCCAAAGCAGGCGTTTTCAGCCCATTACCGGCATATGGAAGAAACAGCAGTAAGCACAGGGAAATATCTGCTTCTAAATCCAAAACGCAGCTATCTAACAGAACGGTTGTCAATGTGTGCACTCAACTTCCAGAGTTAAACCCGTGTGTGGATTCAGCAGTCTGCAAACACTTTCTCTGCAGAGTCCCAAAACAGGCGTTTTCAGCCCATTACCGGCATATGGAAGAAACAGCAGTAAGCACAGGGAAATATCTGCTTCTAAATCCAAAACGCAGCCATCTAACAGAACGGTTGTCAATGTGTGCACTCAACTTCCAGAGTTAAACCCGTGTGTGGATTCAGCAGTCTGCAAACACTTTCTCTGCAGAGTCCCAAAGCAGGCGTTTTCAGCCCATTACCGGCATATGGAAGAAACAGCAGTAAGCACAGGGAAATATCTGCTTCTAAATCCAAAACGCAGCTATCTAACAGAACGGTTGTCAATGTGTGCACTCAACTTCCTGAGTTAAACCCGTGTGTGGATTCAGCAGTCTGCAAACACTTTCTCTGCAGAGTCCCAAAACAGGCGTTTTCAGCCCATTACCGGCATCTGGAAGAAACAGCAGTAAGCACAGGGAAATATCTGCTTCTAAATCCAAAACGCAGCTATCTAACAGAACGGTTGTCAATGTGTGCACTCAACTTCCAGAGTTAAACCCGTGTGTGGATTCAGCAGTCTGCAAACACTTTCTCTGCAGAGTCCCAAAACAGGCGTTTTCAGCCCATTACCGGCATCTGGAAGAAACAGCAGTAAGCACAGGGAAATATCTGCTTCTAAATCCAAAACGCAGCTATCTAACAGAACGGTTGTCAATGTGTGCACTCAACTTCCAGAGTTAAACCCGTGTGTGGATTCAGCAGTCTGCAAACACTTTCTCTGCAGAGTCCCAAAACAGGCGTTTTCAGCCCATTACCGGCACATGGAAGAAACAGCAGTAAGCACAGGGAAATATCTGCTTCTAAATCCAAAACGCAGCTATCTAACACAACGGTTGTCAATGTGTGCACTCAACTTCCAGAGTTAAACCCGTGTGTGGATTCAGCAGTCTGCAAACACTTTCTCTGCAGAGTCCCAAAGCAGGCGTTTTCAGCCCATTACCGGCATATGGAAGAAACAGCAGTAAGCACAGGGAAATATCTGCTTCTAAATCCAAAACGCAGCTATCTAACAGAACGGTTGTCAATGTGTGCACTCAACTTCCAGAGTTAAACCTGTGTGTGGATTCAGCAGTCTGCAAACACTTTCTCTGCAGAGTCCCAAAACAGGCGTTTTCAGCCCATTATCGGCATATGGAAGAAACAGCAGTAAGCACAGGGAAATATCTGCTTCTAAATCCAAAACGCAGCTATCTAACAGAACGGTTGTCAATGTGTGCACTCAACTTCCAGAGTTAAACCCGTGTGTGGATTCAGCAGTCTGCAAACACTTTCTCTGCAGAGTCCCAAAACAGGCGTTTTCAGCCCATTACCGGCATATGGAAGAAACAGCAGTAAGCACAGGGAAATATCTGCTTCTAAATCCAAAACGCAGCCATCTAACAGAACGGTTGTCAATGTGTGCACTCAACTTCCAGAGTTAAACCCGTGTGTGGATTCAGCAGTCTGCAAACACTTTCTCTGCAGAGTCCCCAAACAGGCGTTTTCAGCCCATTACCGGCATATGGAAGAAACAGCAGTAAGCACAGGGAAATATCTGCTTCTAAATCCAAAACGCAGCTATCTAACAGAACGGTTGTCAATGTGTGCACTCAACTTCCAGAGTTAAACCCGTGTGTGGATTCAGCAGTCTGCAAACACTTTCTCTGCAGAGTCCCAAAGCAGGCGTTTTCAGCCCATTACCGGCACATGGAAGAAACAGCAGTAAGCACAGGGAAATATCTGCTTCTAAATCCAAAACGCAGCTATCTAACAGAACGGTTGTCAATGTGTGCACTCAACTTCCAGAGTTATACCCGTGTGTGGATTCAGCAGTCTGCAAACACTTTCTCTGCAGAGTCCCCAAACAGGCGTTTTCAGCCCATTACCGGCATATGGAAGAAACAGCAGTAAGCACAGGGAAATATCTGCTTCTAAATCCAAAACGCAGCTATCTAACAGAACGGTTGTCAATGTGTGCACTCAACTTCCAGAGTTAAACCCGTGTGTGGATTCAGCAGTCTGCAAACACTTTCTCTGCAGAGTCCCCAAACAGGCGTTTTCAGCCCATTACCGGAATATGGAAGAAACAGCAGTAAGCACAGGGAAATATCTGTTTCTAAATCCAAAACGCAGCTATCTAACAGAACGGTAGTCAATGTGTGCACTCAACTTCCAGAGCTAAACCCGTGTGTGGATTCAGCAGTCTGCAAACACTTTCTCTGCAGAGTCCCAAAGCAGGCGTTTTCAGCCCATTACCGGCATATGGAAGAAACAGCAGTAAGCACAGGGAAATATCTGCTTCTAAATCCAAAACGCAGCTATCTAACAGAACGGTTGTCAATGTGTGCACTCAACTTCCAGAGTTAAACCCGTGTGTGGATTCAGCAGTCTGCAAACACTTTCTCTGCAGAGTCCCAAAACAGGCGTTTTCAGCCCATTACCGGCATATGGAAGAAACAGCAGTAAGCACAGGGAAATATCTGCTTCTAAATCCAAAACGCAGCCATCTAACAGAACGGTTGTCAATGTGTGCACTCAACTTCCAGAGTTAAACCCGTGTGTGGATTCAGCAGTCTGCAAACACTTTCTCTGCAGAGTCCCAAAGCAGGCGTTTTCAGCCCATTACCGGCATATGGAAGAAACAGCAGTAAGCACAGGGAAATATCTGCTTCTAAATCCAAAACGCAGCTATCTAACAGAACGGTTGTCAATGTGTGCACTCAACTTCCTGAGTTAAACCCGTGTGTGGATTCAGCAGTCTGCAAACACTTTCTCTGCAGAGTCCCAAAACAGGCGTTTTCAGCCCATTACCGGCATCTGGAAGAAACAGCAGTAAGCACAGGGAAATATCTGCTTCTAAATCCAAAACGCAGCTATCTAACAGAACGGTTGTCAATGTGTGCACTCAACTTTCAGAGTTCAACCCGTGTGTGGATTCAGCAGTCTGCAAACACTTTCTCTGCAGAGTCCCAAAACAGGCGTTTTCAGCCCATTACCGGCATATGGAAGAAACAGCAGTAAGCACAGGGAAATATCTGCTTCTAAATCCAAAACGCAGCTATCTAACACAACGGTTGTCAATGTGTGCACTCAACTTCCAGAGTTAAACCCGTGTGTGGATTCAGCAGTCTGCAAACATCTTCTCTGCAGAGTCCCAAAACAGGCGTTTTCAGCCCATTACCGGCATATGGAAGAAACAGCAGTAAGCACAGGGAAATATCTGCTTCTAAATCCAAAACGCAGCTATCTAACAGAACGGTTGTCAATGTGTGCACTCAACTTCCAGAGTTAAACCCGTGTGTGGATTCAGCAGTCTGCAAACACTTTCTCTGCAGAGTCCCCAAACAGGCGTTTTCAGCCCATTACCGGCATATGGAAGAAACAGCAGTAAGCACAGGGAAATATCTGCTTCTAAATCCAAAACGCAGCTATCTAACAGAACGGTTGTCAATGTGTGCACTCAACTTCCAGAGTTAAACCCGTGTGTGGATTCAGCAGTCTGCAAACACTTTCTCTGCAGAGTCCCAAAGCAGGCGTTTTCAGCCCATTACCGGCACATGGAAGAAACAGCAGTAAGCACAGGGAAATATCTGCTTCTAAATCCAAAACGCAGCTATCTAACAGAACGGTTGTCAATGTGTGCACTCAACTTCCAGAGTTATACCCGTGTGTGGATTCAGCAGTCTGCAAACACATTCTCTGCAGAGTCCCCAAACCGGCGTTTTCAGCCCATTACCGGCATATGGAAGAAACAGCAGTAAGCACAGGGAAATATCTGCTTCTAAATCCAAAACGCAGCTATCTAACAGAACGGTTGTCAATGTGTGCACTCAACTTCCAGAGTTAAACCCGTGTGTGGATTCAGCAGTCTGCAAACACTTTCTCTGCAGAGTCCCCAAACAGGCGTTTTCAGCCCATTACCGGAATATGGAAGAAACAGCAGTAAGCACAGGGAAATATCTGTTTCTAAATCCAAAACGCAGCTATCTAACAGAACGGTAGTCAATGTGTGCACTCAACTTCCAGAGCTAAACCCGTGTGTGGATTCAGCAGTCTGCAAACACTTTCTCTGCAGAGTCCCAAAGCAGGCGTTTTCAGCCCATTACCGGCATATGGAAGAAACAGCAGTAAGCACAGGGAAATATCTGCTTCTAAATCCAAAACGCAGCTATCTAACAGAACGGTTGTCAATGTGTGCACTCAACTTCCAGAGTTAAACCCGTGTGTGGATTCAGCAGTCTGCAAACACTTTCTCTGCAGAGTCCCAAAACAGGCGTTTTCAGCCCATTACCGGCATATGGAAGAAACAGCAGTAAGCACAGGGAAATATCTGCTTCTAAATCCAAAACGCAGCCATCTAACAGAACGGTTGTCAATGTGTGCACTCAACTTCCAGAGTTAAACCCGTGTGTGGATTCAGCAGTCTGCAAACACTTTCTCTGCAGAGTCCCAAAGCAGGCGTTTTCAGCCCATTACCGGCATATGGAAGAAACAGCAGTAAGCACAGGGAAATATCTGCTTCTAAATCCAAAACGCAGCTATCTAACAGAACGGTTGTCAATGTGTGCACTCAACTTCCTGAGTTAAACCCGTGTGTGGATTCAGCAGTCTGCAAACACTTTCTCTGCAGAGTCCCAAAACAGGCGTTTTCAGCCCATTACCGGCATCTGGAAGAAACAGCAGTAAGCACAGGGAAATATCTGCTTCTAAATCCAAAACGCAGCTATCTAACAGAACGGTTGTCAATGTGTGCACTCAACTTTCAGAGTTCAACCCGTGTGTGGATTCAGCAGTCTGCAAACACTTTCTCTGCAGAGTCCCAAAACAGGCGTTTTCAGCCCATTACCGGCATATGGAAGAAACAGCAGTAAGCACAGGGAAATATCTGCTTCTAAATCCAAAACGCAGCTATCTAACACAACGGTTGTCAATGTGTGCACTCAACTTCCAGAGTTAAACCCGTGTGTGGATTCAGCAGTCTGCAAACATCTTCTCTGCAGAGTCCCAAAACAGGCGTTTTCAGCCCATTACCGGCATATGGAAGAAACAGCAGTAAGCACAGGGAAATATCTGCTTCTAAATCCAAAACGCAGCTATCTAACAGAACGGTTGTCAATGTGTGCACTCAACTTCCAGAGTTAAACCCGTGTGTGGATTCAGCAGTCTGCAAACACTTTCTCTGCAGAGTCCCCAAACAGGCGTTTTCAGCCCATTACCGGCATATGGAAGAAGCAGCAGTAAGCACAGGGAAATATCTGCTTCTAAATCCAAAACGCAGCTATCTAACAGAACGGTTGTCAATGTGTGCACTCAACTTCCAGAGTTAAACCCGTGTGTGGATTCAGCAGTCTGCAAACACTTTCTCTGCAGAGTCCCAAAACAGGCGGTTTCAGCCCATTACCGGCATATGGAAGAAACAGCAGTAAGCACAGGGAAATATCTGCTTCTAAATCCAAAATGCAGCTATCTAACAGAACGGTTGTCAATGTGTGCACTCAACTTCCAGAGTTAAACCCGTGTGTGGATTCAGCAGTCTGCAAACACTTTCTCTGCAGAGTCCCAAAACAGGCGTTTTCAGCCCATTACCGGCACATGGAAGAAACAGCAGTAAGCACAGGGAAATATCTGCTTCTAAATCCAAAACGCAGCTATCTAACAGAACGGTTGTCAATGTGTGCACTCAACTTCCAGAGTTAAACCCGTGTGTGGATTCAGCAGTCTGCAAACACTTTCTCTGCAGAGTCCCCAAACAGGCGTTTTCAGCCCATTACCGGCATATGGAAGAAACAGCAGTAAGCACAGGGAAATATCTGCTTCTAAATCCAAAACGCAGCTATCTAACAGAACGGTTGTCAATGTGTGCACTCAACTTCCAGAGTTAAACCCGTGTGTGGATTCAGCAGTCTGCAAACACTTTCTCTGCAGAGTCCCCAAACAGGCGTTTTCAGCCCATTACCGGCATATGGAAGAAACAGCAGTAAGCACAGGGAAATATCTGTTTCTAAATCCAAAACGCAGCTATCTAACAGAACGGTTGTCAATGTGTGCACTCAACTTCCAGAGCTAAACCCGTGTGTGGATTCAGCAGTCTGCAAACACTTTCTCTGCAGAGTCCCAAAGCAGGCGTTTTCAGCCCATTACCGGCATATGGAAGAAACAGCAGTAAGCACAGGGAAATATCTGCTTCTAAATCCAAAACGCAGCTATCTAACAGAACGGTTGTCAATGTGTGCACTCAACTTCCAGAGTTAAACCCGTGTGTGGATTCAGCAGTCTGCAAACACTTTCTCTGCAGAGTCCCAAAACAGGCGTTTTCAGCCCATTACCGGCATATGGAAGAAACAGCAGTAAGCATAGGGAAATATCTGCTTCTAAATCCAAAACGCAGCTATCTAACGGAACGGTTGTCAATGTGTGCACTCAACTTCCAGAGTTAAACCCGTGTGTGGATTCAGCAGTCTGCAAACACTTTCTCTGCAGAGTCCCAAAGCAGGCGTTTTCAGCCCATTACCGGCATATGGAAGAAACAGCAGTAAGCACAGGGAAATATCTGCTTCTAAATCCAAAACGGAGCTATCTAACAGAACGGTTTTCAATGTGTGCACTCAACTTCCAGAGTTAAACCCGTGTGTGGATTCAGCAGTCTGCAAACACTTTCTCTGCAGAGTCCCAAAGCAGGCGTTTTCAGCCCATTACCGGCATATGGAAGAAACAGCAGTAAGCACAGGGAAATATCTGCTTCTAAATCCAAAACACAGCTATCTAACAGAACGGTTGTCAATGTGTGCACTCAACTTCCAGAGTTAAACCCGTGTGTGGATTCAGCAGTCTGCAAACACTTTCTCTGCAGAGTCCCCAAACAGGCGTTTTCAGCCCATTACCGGCATATGGAAGAAACAGCAGTAAGCACAGGGAAATATCTGTTTCTAAATCCAAAACGCAGCTATCTAACAGAACGGTAGTCAATGTGTGCACTCAACTTCCAGAGCTAAACCCGTGTGTGGATTCAGCAGTCTGCAAACACTTTCTCTGCAGAGTCCCAAAGCAGGCGTTTTCAGCCCATTACCGGCATATGGAAGAAACAGCAGTAAGCACAGGGAAATATCTGCTTCTAAATCCAAAACGCAGCTATCTAACAGAACGGTTGTCAATGTGTGCACTCAACTTCCAGAGTTAAACCCGTGTGTGGATTCAGCAGTCTGCAAACACTTTCTCTGCAGAGTCCCAAAACAGGCGTTTTCAGCCCATTACCGGCATATGGAAGAAACAGCAGTAAGCATAGGGAAATATCTGCTTCTAAATCCAAAACGCAGCTATCTAACGGAACGGTTGTCAATGTGTGCACTCAACTTCCAGAGTTAAACCCGTGTGTGGATTCAGCAGTCTGCAAACACTTTCTCTGCAGAGTCCCAAAGCAGGCGTTTTCAGCCCATTACCGGCATATGGAAGAAACAGCAGTAAGCACAGGGAAATATCTGCTTCTAAATCCAAAACGGAGCTATCTAACAGAACGGTTTTCAATGTGTGCACTCAACTTCCAGAGTTAAACCCGTGTGTGGATTCAGCAGTCTGCAAACACTTTCTCTGCAGAGTCCCAAAGCAGGCGTTTTCAGCCCATTACCGGCATATGGAAGAAACAGCAGTAAGCACAGGGAAATATCTGCTTCTAAATCCAAAACGCAGCTATCTAACAGAACGGTTGTCAATGTGTGCACTCAACTTCCAGAGTTAAACCCGTGTGTGGATTCAGCAGTCTGCAAACACTTTCTCTGCAGAGTCCCCAAACAGGCGTTTTCAGCCCATTACCGGCATATGGAAGAAACAGCAGTAAGCACAGGGAAATATCTGCTTCTAAATCCAAAACGCAGCTATCTAACAGAACGGTTGTCAATGTGTGCACTCAACTTCCAGAGTTAAACCCGTGTGTGGATTCAGCAGTCTGCAAACACTTTCTCTGCAGAGTCCCAAAACAGGCGTTTTCAGCCCATTACCGGCATATGGAAGAAACAGCAGTAAGCACAGGGAAATATCTGCTTCTAAATCCAAAACGCAGCTATCTAACAGAACGGTTGTCAATGTGTGCACTCAACTTCCAGAGTTAAACCCGTGTGTGGATTCAGCAGTCTGCAAACACTTTCTCTGCAGAGTCCCAAAACAGGCGTTTTCAGCCCATTACCGGCATATGGAAGAAACAGCAGTAAGCACAGGGAAATATCTGCTTCTAAATCCAAAACGCAGCTATCTAACACAACGGTTGTCAATGTGTGCACTCAACTTCCAGAGTTAAACCCGTGTGTGGATTCAGCAGTCTGCAAACACTTTCTCTGCAGAGTCCCAAAGCAGGCGTTTTCAGCCCATTACCGGCATATGGAAGAAACAGCAGTAAGCACAGGGAAATATCTGCTTCTAAATCCAAAACGCAGCTATCTAACAGAACGGTTGTCAATGTGTGCACTCAACTTCCTGAGTTAAACCCGTGTGTGGATTCAGCAGTCTGCAAACACTTTCTCTGCAGAGTCCCAAAACAGGCGTTTTCAGCCCATTACCGGCATATGGAAGAAACAGCAGTAAGCACAGGGAAATATCTGCTTCTAAATCCAAAACGCAGCTATCTAACAGAACGGTTGTCAATGTGTGCACTCAACTTCCAGAGTTAAACCCGTGTGTGGATTCAGCAGTCTGCAAACACTTTCTCTGCAGAGTCCCAAAACAGGCGTTTTCAGCCCATTACCGGCATATGGAAGAAACAGCAGTAAGCACAGGGAAATATCTGCTTCTAAATCCAAAACGCAGCTATCTAACAGAACGGTTGTCAATGTGTGCACTCAACTTCCAGAGTTAAACCCGTGTGTGGATTCAGCAGTCTGCAAACACTTTCTCTGCAGAGTCCCAAAACAGGCGTTTTCAGCCCATTACCGGCATATGGAAGAAACAGCAGTAAGCACAGGGAAATATCTGCTTCTAAATCCAAAACGCAGCCATCTAACAGAACGGTTGTCAATGTGTGCACTCAACTTCCAGAGTTAAACCCGTGTATGGATTCAGCAGTCTGCAAACACATTCTCTGCAGAGTCCCAAAGCAGGCGTTTTCAGCCCATTACCGGCATATGGAAGAAACAGCAGTAAGCACAGGGAAATATCTGCTTCTAAATCCAAAACGCAGCTATCTAACAGAACGGTTGTCAATGTGTGCACTCAACTTCCAGAGTTAAACCCGTGTGTGGATTCAGCAGTCTGCAAACCCTTTCTCTGCAGAGTCCCAAAACAGGCGTTTTCAGCCCATTACCGGCATATGGAAGAAACAGCAGTAAGCACAGGGAAATATCTGCTTCTAAATCCAAAACGCAGCTATCTAACAGAACGGTTGTCAATGTGTGCACTCAACTTCCAGAGTTAAACCCGTGTGTGGATTCAGCAGTCTGCAAACACTTTCTCTGCAGAGTCCCAAAACAGGCGTTTTCAGCCCATTACCGGCATATGGAAGAAACAGCAGTAAGCACAGGGAAATATCTGCTTCTAAATCCAAAACGCAGCTATCTAACAGAACGGTTGTCAATGTGTGCACTCAACTTCCAGAGTTAAACCCGTGTGTGGATTCAGCAGTCTGCAAACACTTTCTCTGCAGAGTCCCAAAACAGGCGTTTTCAGCCCATTACCGGCATAAGGAAGAAACAGCAGTAAGCACAGGGAAATATCTGCTTCTAAATCCAAAACGCAGCTATCTAACAGAACGGTTGTCAATGTGTGCACTCAACTTCCAGAGTTAAACCCGTGTGTGGATTCAGCAGTCTGCAAACACTTTCTCTGCAGAGTCCCAAAGCAGGCGTTTTCAGCCCATTACCGGCATATGGAAGAAACAGCAGTAAGCACAGGGAAATATCTGCTTCTAAATCCAAAACGCAGCTATCTAACAGAACGGTTGTCAATGTGTGCACTCAACTTCCAGAGTTAAACCCGTGTGTGGATTCAGCAGTCTGCAAACACTTTCTCTGCAGAGTCCCAAAACAGGCGTTTTCAGCCCATTACCGGCATATGGAAGAAACAGCAGTAAGCACAGGGAAATATCTGTTTCTAAATCCAAAACGCAGCCATCTAACAGAACGGTTGTCAATGTGTGCACTCAACTTCCAGAGTTAAACCCGTGTGTGGATTCAGCAGTCTGCAAACACTTTCTCTGCAGAGTCCCAAAACAGGCGTTTTCAGCCCATTACCGGCATATGGAAGAAACAGCAGTAAGCACAGGGAAATATCTGCTTCTAAATCCAAAACGCAGCTATCTAACAGAACGGTTGTCAATGTGTGCACTCAACTTCCAGAGTTAAACCCGTGTGTGGATTCAGCAGTCTGCAAACACTTTCTCTGCAGAGTCCCAAAACAGGCGTTTTCAGCCCATTACCGGCATATGGAAGAAACAGCAGTAAGCACAGGGAAATATCTGCTTCTAAATCCAAAACGCAGCTATCTAACAGAACGGTTGTCAATGTGTGCACTCAACTTCCAGAGTTAAACCCGTGTGTGGATTCAGCAGTCTGCAAACACTTTCTCTGCAGAGTCCCAAAACAGCCGTTTTCAGCCCATTACCGGCATAAGGAAGAAACAGCAGTAAGCACAGGGAAATATCTGCTTCTAAATCCAAAACGCAGCTATCTAACAGAACGGTTGTCAATGTGTGCACTCAACTTCCAGAGTTAAACCCGTGTGTGGATTCAGCAGTCTGCAAACACTTTCTCTGCAGAGTCCCAAAGCAGGCGTTTTCAGCCCATTACCGGCATATGGAAGAAACAGCAGTAAGCACAGGGAAATATCTGCTTCTAAATCCAAAACGCAGCTATCTAACAGAACGGTTGTCAATGTGTGCACTCAACTTCCAGAGTTAAACCCGTGTGTGGATTCAGCAGTCTGCAAACACTTTCTCTGCAGAGTCCCAAAACAGGCGTTTTCAGCCCATTACCGGCATATGGAAGAAACAGCAGTAAGCACAGGGAAATATCTGTTTCTAAATCCAAAACGCAGCCATCTAACAGAACGGTTGTCAATGTGTGCACTCAACTTCCAGAGTTAAACCCGTGTGTGGATTCAGCAGTCTGCAAACACTTTCTCTGCAGAGTCCCAAAACAGGCGTTTTCAGCCCATTACCGGCATATGGAAGAAACAGCAGTAAGCACAGGGAAATATCTGCTTCTAAATCCAAAACGCAGCTATCTAACAGAACGGTTGTCAATGTGTGCACTCAACTTCCAGAGTTAAACCCGTGTGTGGATTCAGCAGTCTGCAAACACTTTCTCTGCAGAGTCCCAAAACAGGCGTTTTCAGCCCATTACCGGCATCTGGAAGAAACAGCAGTAAGCACAGGGAAATATCTGCTTCTAAATCCAAAACGCAGCTATCTAACAGAACGGTTGTCAATGTGTGCACTCAACTTCCAGAGTTCAACCCGTGTGTGGATTCAGCAGTCTGCAAACACTTTCTCTGCAGAGTCCCAAAACAGGCGTTTTCAGCCCATTACCGGCATATGGAAGAAACAGCAGTAAGCACAGGGAAATATCTGCTTCTAAATCCAAAACGCAGCTATCTAACACAACGGTTGTCAATGTGTGCACTCAACTTCCAGAGTTAAACCCGTGTGTGGATTCAGCAGTCTGCAAACATCTTCTCTGCAGAGTCCCAAAACAGGCGTTTTCAGCCCATTACCGGCATATGGAAGAAACAGCAGTAAGCACAGGGAAATATCTGCTTCTAAATCCAAAACGCAGCTATCTAACAGAACGGTTGTCAATGTGTGCACTCAACTTCCAGAGTTAAACCCGTGTGTGGATTCAGCAGTCTGCAAACACTTTCTCTGCAGAGTCCCAAAACAGGCGTTTTCAGCCCATTACCGGCACATGGAAGAAACAGCAGTAAGCACAGGGAAATATCTGCTTCTAAATCCAAAACGCAGCTATCTAACAGAACGGTTGTCAATGTGTGCACTCAACTTCCAGAGTTAAACCCGTGTGTGGATTCAGCAGTCTGCAAACACTTTCTCTGCAGAGTCCCCAAACAGGCGTTTTCAGCCCATTACCGGCATATGGAAGAAACAGCAGTAAGCACAGGGAAATATCTGCTTCTAAATCCAAAACGCAGCTATCTAACAGAACGGTTGTCAATGTGTGCACTCAACTTCCAGAGTTAAACCCGTGTGTGGATTCAGCAGTCTGCAAACACTTTCTCTGCAGAGTCCCCAAACAGGCGTTTTCAGCCCATTACCGGCATATGGAAGAAACAGCAGTAAGCACAGGGAAATATCTGTTTCTAAATCCAAAACGCAGCTATCTAACAGAACGGTAGTCAATGTGTGCACTCAACTTCCAGAGCTAAACCCTTGTGTGGATTCAGCAGTCTGCAAACACTTTCTCTGCAGAGTCCCAAAGCAGGCGTTTTCAGCCCATTACCGGCATATGGAAGAAACAGCAGTAAGCACAGGGAAATATCTGCTTCTAAATCCAAAACGCAGCTATCTAACAGAACGGTTGTCAATGTGTGCACTCAACTTCCAGAGTTAAACCCGTGTGTGGATTCAGCAGTCTGCAAACACTTTCTCTGCAGAGTCCCAAAACAGGCGTTTTCAGCCCATTACCGGCATATGGAAGAAACAGCAGTAAGCACAGGGAAATATCTGCTTCTAAATCCAAAACGCAGCTATCTAACGGAACGGTTGTCAATGTGTGCACTCAACTTCCAGAGTTAAACCCGTGTGTGGATTCAGCAGTCTGCAAACACTTTCTCTGCAGAGTCCCAAAGCAGGCGTTTTCAGCCCATTACCGGCATATGGAAGAAACAGCAGTAAGCACAGGGAAATATCTGCTTCTAAATCCAAAACGGAGCTATCTAACAGAACGGTTTTCAATGTGTGCACTCAACTTCCAGAGTTAAACCCGTGTGTGGATTCAGCAGTCTGCAAACACTTTCTCTGCAGAGTCCCAAAGCAGGCGTTTTCAGCCCGTTACCGGCATATGGAAGAAACAGCAGTAAGCACAGGGAAATATCTGCTTCTAAATCCAAAACGCAGCTATCTAACAGAACGGTTGTCAATGTGTGCACTCAACTTCCAGAGTTAAACCCGTGTGTGGATTCAGCAGTCTGCAAACACTTTCTCTGCAGAGTCCCCAAACAGGCGTTTTCAGCCCATTACCGGCATATGGAAGAAACAGCAGTAAGCACAGGGAAATATCTGCTTCTAAATCCAAAACGCAGCTATCTAACAGAACGGTTGTCAATGTGTGCACTCAACTTCCAGAGTTAAACCCGTGTGTGGATTCAGCAGTCTGCAAACACTTTCTCTGCAGAGTCCCAAAACAGGCGTTTTCAGCCCATTACCGGCATATGGAAGAAACAGCAGTAAGCACAGGGAAATATCTGCTTCTAAATCCAAAACGCAGCTATCTAACAGAACGGTTGTCAATGTGTGCACTCAACTTCCAGAGTTAAACCCGTGTGTGGATTCAGCAGTCTGCAAACACTTTCTCTGCAGAGTCCCAAAACAGGCGTTTTCAGCCCATTACCGGCATATGGAAGAAACAGCAGTAAGCACAGGGAAATATCTGCTTCTAAATCCAAAACGCAGCCATCTAACAGAACGGTTGTCAATGTGTGCACTCAACTTCCAGAGTTAAACCCGTGTATGGATTCAGCAGTCTGCAAACACTTTCTCTGCAGAGTCCCAAAGCAGGCGTTTTCAGCCCATTACCGGCATATGGAAGAAACAGCAGTAAGCACAGGGAAATATCTGCTTCTAAATCCAAAACGCAGCTATCTAACAGAACGGTTGTCAATGTGTGCACTCAACTTCCAGAGTTAAACCCGTGTGTGGATTCAGCAGTCTGCAAACCCTTTCTCTGCAGAGTCCCAAAACAGGCGTTTTCAGCCCATTACCGGCATATGGAAGAAACAGCAGTAAGCACAGGGAAATATCTGCTTCTAAATCCAAAACGCAGCTATCTAACAGAACGGTTGTCAATGTGTGCACTCAACTTCCAGAGTTAAACCCGTGTGTGGATTCAGCAGTCTGCAAACACTTTCTCTGCAGAGTCCCAAAACAGGCGTTTTCAGCCCATTACCGGCATATGGAAGAAACAGCAGTAAGCACAGGGAAATATCTGCTTCTAAATCCAAAACGCAGCTATCTAACAGAACGGTTGTCAATGTGTGCACTCAACTTCCAGAGTTAAACCCGTGTGTGGATTCAGCAGTCTGCAAACACTTTCTCTGCAGAGTCCCAAAACAGGCGTTTTCAGCCCATTACCGGCATAAGGAAGAAACAGCAGTAAGCACAGGGAAATATCTGCTTCTAAATCCAAAACGCAGCTATCTAACAGAACGGTTGTCAATGTGTGCACTCAACTTCCAGAGTTAAACCCGTGTGTGGATTCAGCAGTCTGCAAACACTTTCTCTGCAGAGTCCCAAAGCAGGCGTTTTCAGCCCATTACCGGCATATGGAAGAAACAGCAGTAAGCACAGGGAAATATCTGCTTCTAAATCCAAAACGCAGCTATCTAACAGAACGGTTGTCAATGTGTGCACTCAACTTCCAGAGTTAAACCCGTGTGTGGATTCAGCAGTCTGCAAACACTTTCTCTGCAGAGTCCCAAAACAGGCGTTTTCAGCCCATTACCGGCATATGGAAGAAACAGCAGTAAGCACAGGGAAATATCTGTTTCTAAATCCAAAACGCAGCCATCTAACAGAACGGTTGTCAATGTGTGCACTCAACTTCCAGAGTTAAACCCGTGTGTGGATTCAGCAGTCTGCAAACACTTTCTCTGCAGAGTCCCAAAACAGGCGTTTTCAGCCCATTACCGGCATATGGAAGAAACAGCAGTAAGCACAGGGAAATATCTGCTTCTAAATCCAAAACGCAGCTATCTAACAGAACGGTTGTCAATGTGTGCACTCAACTTCCAGAGTTAAACCCGTGTGTGGATTCAGCAGTCTGCAAACACTTTCTCTGCAGAGTCCCAAAACAGGCGTTTTCAGCCCATTACCGGCATATGGAAGAAACAGCAGTAAGCACAGGGAAATATCTGCTTCTAAATCCAAAACGCAGCTATCTAACAGAACGGTTGTCAATGTGTGCACTCAACTTCCAGAGTTAAACCCGTGTGTGGATTCAGCAGTCTGCAAACACTTTCTCTGCAGAGTCCCAAAACAGGCGTTTTCAGCCCATTACCGGCATAAGGAAGAAACAGCAGTAAGCACAGGGAAATATCTGCTTCTAAATCCAAAACGCAGCTATCTAACAGAACGGTTGTCAATGTGTGCACTCAACTTCCAGAGTTAAACCCGTGTGTGGATTCAGCAGTCTGCAAACACTTTCTCTGCAGAGTCCCAAAGCAGGCGTTTTCAGCCCATTACCGGCATATGGAAGAAACAGCAGTAAGCACAGGGAAATATCTGCTTCTAAATCCAAAACGCAGCTATCTAACAGAACGGTTGTCAATGTGTGCACTCAACTTCCAGAGTTAAACCCGTGTGTGGATTCAGCAGTCTGTAAACACTTTCTCTGCAGAGTCCCAAAACAGGCGTTTTCAGCCCATTACCGGCATATGGAAGAAACAGCAGTAAGCACAGGGAAATATCTGTTTCTAAATCCAAAACGCAGCCATCTAACAGAACGGTTGTCAATGTGTGCACTCAACTTCCAGAGTTAAACCCGTGTGTGGATTCAGCAGTCTGCAAACACTTTCTCTGCAGAGTCCCAAAACAGGCGTTTTCAGCCCATTACCGGCATATGGAAGAAACAGCAGTAAGCACAGGGAAATATCTGCTTCTAAATCCAAAACGCAGCTATCTAACAGAACGGTTGTCAATGTGTGCACTCAACTTCCAGAGTTAAACCCGTGTGTGGATTCAGCAGTCTGCAAACACTTTCTCTGCAGAGTCCCAAAACAGGCGTTTTCAGCCCATTACCGGCATCTGGAAGAAACAGCAGTAAGCACAGGGAAATATCTGCTTCTAAATCCAAAACGCAGCTATCTAACAGAACGGTTGTCAATGTGTGCACTCAACTTCCAGAGTTCAACCCGTGTGTGGATTCAGCAGTCTGCAAACACTTTCTCTGCAGAGTCCCAAAACAGGCGTTTTCAGCCCATTACCGGCATATGGAAGAAACAGCAGTAAGCACAGGGAAATATCTGCTTCTAAATCCAAAACGCAGCTATCTAACACAACGGTTGTCAATGTGTGCACTCAACTTCCAGAGTTAAACCCGTGTGTGGATTCAGCAGTCTGCAAACATCTTCTCTGCAGAGTCCCAAAACAGGCGTTTTCAGCCCATTACCGGCATATGGAAGAAACAGCAGTAAGCACAGGGAAATATCTGCTTCTAAATCCAAAACGCAGCTATCTAACAGAACGGTTGTCAATGTGTGCACTCAACTTCCAGAGTTAAACCCGTGTGTGGATTCAGCAGTCTGCAAACACTTTCTCTGCAGAGTCCCAAAACAGGCGTTTTCAGCCCATTACCGGCACATGGAAGAAACAGCAGTAAGCACAGGGAAATATCTGCTTCTAAATCCAAAACGCAGCTATCTAACAGAACGGTTGTCAATGTGTGCACTCAACTTCCAGAGTTAAACCCGTGTGTGGATTCAGCAGTCTGCAAACACTTTCTCTGCAGAGTCCCCAAACAGGCGTTTTCAGCCCATTACCGGCATATGGAAGAAACAGCAGTAAGCACAGGGAAATATCTGCTTCTAAATCCAAAACGCAGCTATCTAACAGAACGGTTGTCAATGTGTGCACTCAACTTCCAGAGTTAAACCCGTGTGTGGATTCAGCAGTCTGCAAACACTTTCTCTGCAGAGTCCCCAAACAGGCGTTTTCAGCCCATTACCGGCATATGGAAGAAACAGCAGTAAGCACAGGGAAATATCTGTTTCTAAATCCAAAACGCAGCTATCTAACAGAACGGTAGTCAATGTGTGCACTCAACTTCCAGAGCTAAACCCTTGTGTGGATTCAGCAGTCTGCAAACACTTTCTCTGCAGAGTCCCAAAGCAGGCGTTTTCAGCCCATTACCGGCATATGGAAGAAACAGCAGTAAGCACAGGGAAATATCTGCTTCTAAATCCAAAACGCAGCTATCTAACAGAACGGTTGTCAATGTGTGCACTCAACTTCCAGAGTTAAACCCGTGTGTGGATTCAGCAGTCTGCAAACACTTTCTCTGCAGAGTCCCAAAACAGGCGTTTTCAGTCCATTACCGGCATATGGAAGAAACAGCAGTAAGCACAGGGAAATATCTGCTTCTAAATCCAAAACGCAGCTATCTAACGGAACGGTTGTCAATGTGTGCACTCAACTTCCAGAGTTAAACCCGTGTGTGGATTCAGCAGTCTGCAAACACTTTCTCTGCAGAGTCCCAAAGCAGGCGTTTTCAGCCCATTACCGGCATATGGAAGAAACAGCAGTAAGCACAGGGAAATATCTGCTTCTAAATCCAAAACGGAGCTATCTAACAGAACGGTTTTCAATGTGTGCACTCAACTTCCAGAGTTAAACCCGTGTGTGGATTCAGCAGTCTGCAAACACTTTCTCTGCAGAGTCCCAAAGCAGGCGTTTTCAGCCCGTTACCGGCATATGGAAGAAACAGCAGTAAGCACAGGGAAATATCTGCTTCTAAATCCAAAACGCAGCTATCTAACAGAACGGTTGTCAATGTGTGCACTCAACTTCCAGAGTTAAACCCGTGTGTGGATTCAGCAGTCTGCAAACACTTTCTCTGCAGAGTCCCCAAACAGGCGTTTTCAGCCCATTACCGGCATATGGAAGAAACAGCAGTAAGCACAGGGAAATATCTGCTTCTAAATCCAAAACGCAGCTATCTAACAGAACGGTTGTCAATGTGTGCACTCAACTTCCAGAGTTAAACCCGTGTGTGGATTCAGCAGTCTGCAAACACTTTCTCTGCAGAGTCCCAAAACAGGCGTTTTCAGCCCATTACCGGCATATGGAAGAAACAGCAGTAAGCACAGGGAAATATCTGCTTCTAAATCCAAAACGCAGCTATCTAACAGAACGGTTGTCAATGTGTGCACTCAACTTCCAGAGTTAAACCCGTGTGGGGATTCAGCAGTCTGCAAACACTTTCTCTGCAGAGTCCCAAAACAGGCGTTTTCAGCCCATTACCGGCATATGGAAGAAACAGCAGTAAGCACAGGGAAATATCTGCTTCTAAATCCAAAACGCAGCTATCTAACACAACGGTTGTCAATGTGTGCACTCAACTTCCAGAGTTAAACCCGTGTGTGGATTCAGCAGTCTGCAAACACTTTCTCTGCAGAGTCCCAAAGCAGGCGTTTTCAGCCCATTACCGGCATATGGAAGAAACAGCAGTAAGCACAGGGAAATATCTGCTTCTAAATCCAAAACGCAGCTATCTAACAGAACGGTTGTCAATGTGTGCACTCAACTTCCAGAGTTAAACCCGTGTGTGGATTCAGCAGTCTGCAAACACTTTCTCTGCAGAGTCCCAAAACAGGCGTTTTCAGCCCATTATCGGCATATGGAAGAAACAGCAGTAAGCACAGGGAAATATCTGCTTCTAAATCCAAAACGCAGCTATCTAACAGAACGGTTGTCAATGTGTGCACTCAACTTCCAGAGTTAAACCCGTGTGTGGATTCAGCAGTCTGCAAACACTTTCTCTGCAGAGTCCCAAAACAGGCGTTTTCAGCCCATTACCGGCATATGGAAGAAACAGCAGTAAGCACAGGGAAATATCTGCTTCTAAATCCAAAACGCAGCTATCTAACAGAACGGTTGTCAATGTGTGCACTCAACTTCCTGAATTAAACCCGTGTGTGGATTCAGCAGTCTGCAAACACTTTCTCTGCAGAGTCCCAAAACAGGCGTTTTCAGCCCATTACCGGCATCTGGAAGAAACAGCAGTAAGCACAGGGAAATATCTGCTTCTAAATCCAAAACGCAGCTATCTAACAGAACGGTTGTCAATGTGTGCACTCAACTTCCAGAGTTCAACCCGTGTGTGGATTCAGCAGTCTGCAAACACTTTCTCTGCAGAGTCCCAAAACAGGCGTTTTCAGCCCATTACCGGCATCTGGAAGAAACAGCAGTAAGCACAGGGAAATATCTGCTTCTAAATCCAAAACGCAGCTATCTAACACAACGGTTGTCAATGTGTGCACTCAACTTCCAGAGTTAAACCCGTGTGTGGATTCAGCAGTCTGCAAACATCTTCTCTGCAGAGTCCCAAAACAGGCGTTTTCAGCCCATTACCGGCATATGGAAGAAACAGCAGTAAGCACAGGGAAATATCTGCTTCTAAATCCAAAACGCAGCTATCTAACAGAACGGTTGTCAATGTGTGCACTCAACTTCCAGAGTTAAACCCGTGTGTGGATTCAGCAGTCTGCAAACACTTTCTCTGCAGAGTCCCAAAACAGGCGTTTTCAGCCCATTACCGGCACATGGAAGAAACAGCAGTAAGCACAGGGAAATATCTGCTTCTAAAACCAAAACGCAGCTATCTAACAGAACGGTTGTCAATGTGTGCACTCAACTTCCAGAGTTAAACCCGTGTGTGGATTCAGCAGTCTGCAAACACTTTCTCTGCAGAGTCCCCAAACAGGCGTTTTCAGCCCATTACCGGCATATGGAAGAAACAGCAGTAAGCACAGGGAAATATCTGTTTCTAAATCCAAAACGCAGCTATCTAACAGAACGGTAGTCAATGTGTGCACTCAACTTCCAGAGCTAAACCCGTGTGTGGATTCAGCAGTCTGCAAACACTTTCTCTGCAGAGTCCCAAAGCAGGCGTTTTCAGCCCATTACCGGCATATGGAAGAAACAGCAGTAAGCACAGGGAAATATCTGCTTCTAAATCCAAAACGCAGCTATCTAACAGAACGGTTGTCAATGTGTGCACTCAACTTCCAGAGTTAAACCCGTGTGTGGATTCAGCAGTCTGCAAACACTTTCTCTGCAGAGTCCCAAAACAGGCGTTTTCAGCCCATTACCGGCATATGGAAGAAACAGCAGTAAGCACAGGGAAATATCTGCTTCTAAATCCAAAACGCAGCTATCTAACGGAACGGTTGTCAATGTGTGCACTCAACTTCCAGAGTTCAACCCGTGTGTGGATTCAGCAGTCTGCAAACACTTTCTCTGCAGAGTCCCAAAGCAGGCGTTTTCAGCCCATTACCGGCATATGGAAGAAACAGCAGTAAGCACAGGGAAATATCTGCTTCTAAATCCAAAACGGAGCTATCTAACAGAACGGTTTTCAATGTGTGCACTCAACTTCCAGAGTTAAACCCGTGTGTGGATTCAGCAGTCTGCAAACACTTTCTCTGCAGAGTCCCAAAGCAGGCGTTTTCAGCCCATTACCGGCATATGGAAGAAACAGCAGTAAGCACAGGGAAATATCTGCTTCTAAATCCAAAACGCAGCTATCTAACAGAACGGTTGTCAATGTGTGCACTCAACTTCCAGAGTTAAACCCGTGTGTGGATTCAGAAGTCTGCAAACACTTTCTCTGCAGAGTCCCCAAACAGGCGTTTTCAGCCCATTACCGGCATATGGAAGAAACAGCAGTAAGCACAGGGAAATATCTGCTTCTAAATCCAAAACGCAGCTATCTAACAGAACGGTTGTCAATGTGTGCACTCAACTTCCAGAGTTAAACCCGTGTGTGGATTCAGCAGTCTGCAAACACTTTCTCTGCAGAGTCCCAAAACAGGCGTTTTCAGCCCATTACCGGCATATGGAAGAAACAGCAGTAAGCACAGGGAAATATCTGCTTCTAAATCCAAAACGCAGCTATCTAACAGAACGGTTGTCAATGTGTGCACTCAACTTCCAGAGTTAAACCCGTGTGTGGATTCAGCAGTCTGCAAACACTTTCTCTGCAGAGTCCCAAAACAGGCGTTTTCAGCCCATTACCGGCATATGGAAGAAACAGCAGTAAGCACAGGGAAATATCTGCTTCTAAATCCAAAACGCAGCTATCTAACACAACGGTTGTCAATGTGTGCACTCAACTTCCAGAGTTAAACCCGTGTGTGGATTCAGCAGTCTGCAAACACTTTCTCTGCAGAGTCCCAAAGCAGGCGTTTTCAGCCCATTACCGGCATATGGAAGAAACAGCAGTAAGCACAGGGAAATATCTGCTTCTAAATCCAAAACGCAGCTATCTAACAGAACGGTTGTCAATGTGTGCACTCAACTTCCAGAGTTAAACCCGTGTGTGGATTCAGCAGTCTGCAAACACTTTCTCTGCAGAGTCCCAAAACAGGCGTTTTCAGCCCATTATCGGCATATGGAAGAAACAGCAGTAAGCACAGGGAAATATCTGCTTCTAAATCCAAAACGCAGCTATCTAACAGAACGGTTGTCAATGTGTGCACTCAACTTCCAGAGTTAAACCCGTGTGTGGATTCAGCAGTCTGCAAACACTTTCTCTGCAGAGTCCCAAAACAGGCGTTTTCAGCCCATTACCGGCATATGGAAGAAACAGCAGTAAGCACAGGGAAATATCTGCTTCTAAATCCAAAACGCAGCTATCTAACAGAACGGTTGTCAATGTGTGCACTCAACTTCCAGAGTTAAACCCGTGTGTGGATTCAGCAGTCTGCAAACACTTTCTCTGCAGAGTCCCAAAACAGGCGTTTTCAGCCCATTACCGGCATATGGAAGAAACAGCAGTAAGCACAGGGAAATATCTGCTTCTAAATCCAAAACGCAGCTATCTAACAGAACGGTTGTCAATGTGTGCACTCAACTTCCAGAGTTAAACCCGTGTGTGGATTCAGCAGTCTGCAAACACTTTCTCTGCAGAGTCCCAAAGCAGGCGTTTTCAGTCCATTACCGGCATATGGAAGAAACAGCAGTAAGCACAGGGAAATATCTGCTTCTAAATCCAAAACGCAGCTATCTAACAGAACGGTTGTCAATGTGTGCACTCAACTTCCAGAGTTAAACCCGTGTGTGGATTCAGCAGTCTGCAAACACTTTCTCTGCAGAGTCCCCAAACAGGCGTTTTCAGCCCATTACCGGCATATGGAAGAAACAGCAGTAAGCACAGGGAAATATCTGCTTCTAAATCCAAAACGCAGCTATCTAACAGAACGGTTGTCAATGTGTGCACTCAACTTCCAGAGTTAAACCCGTGTGTGGATTCAGCAGTCTGCAAACACTTTCTCTGCAGAGTCCCAAAACAGGCGTTTTCAGCCCATTACCGGCATATGGAAGAAACAGCAGTAAGCACAGGGAAATATCTGCTTCTAAATCCAAAACGCAGCTATCTAACAGAACGGTTGTCAATGTGTGCACTCAACTTCCAGAGTTAAACCCGTGTGTGGATTCAGCAGTCTGCAAACACTTTCTCTGCAGAGTCCCAAAACAGGCGTTTTCAGCCCATTACCGGCATATGGAAGAAACAGCAGTTAGCACAGGGAAATATCTGCTTCTAAATCCAAAACGCAGCTATCTAACAGAACGGTTGTCAATGTGTGCACTCAACTTCCAGAGTTCAACCCGTGTGTGGATTCAGCAGTCTGCAAACACTTTCTCTGCAGAGTCCCAAAGCAGGCGTTTTCAGCCCATTACCGGCATATGGAAGAAACAGCAGTAAGCACAGGGAAATATCTGCTTCTAAATCCAAAACGCAGCTATCTAACAGAACGGTTGTCAATGTGTGCACTCAACTTCCAGAGTTAAACCCGTGTGTGGATTCAGCAGTCTGCAAACACTTTCTCTGCAGAGTCCCAAAACAGGCGTTTTCAGCCCATTACCGGCATATGGAAGAAACAGCAGTAAGCACAGGGAAATATCTGCTTCTAAATCCAAAACGCAGCTATCTAACATAACGGTTGTCAATGTGTGCACTCAACTTCCAGAGTTAAACCCGTGTGTGGATTCAGCAGTCTGCAAACACTTTCTCTGCAGAGTCCCAAAACAGGCGTTTTCAGCCCATTACTGGCATATGGAAGAAACAGCAGTAAGCACAGGGAAATATCTGCTTCTAAATCCAAAACGCAGCTATCTAACAGAACGGTTGTCAATGTGTGCACTCAACTTCCAGAGTTAAACCCGAGTGTGGATTCAGCAGTCTGCAAACACTTTCTCTGCAGAGTCCCAAAACAGGCGTTTTCAGCCCATTACCGGCATATGGAAGAAACAGCAGTAAGCACAGGGAAATATCTGCTTCTAAATCCAAAACGCAGCTATCTAACAGAACGGTTGTCAATGTGTGCACTCAACTTCCAGAGTTAAACCCGTGTGTGGATTCAGCAGTCTGCAAACACTTTCTCTGCAGAGTCCCAAAGCAGGCGTTTTCAGCCCATTACCGGCATATGGAAGAAACAGCAGTAAGCACAGGGAAATATCTGCTTCTAAATCCAAAACGCAGCTATCTAACAGAACGGTTGTCAATGTGTGCACTCAACTTCCAGAGTTAAACCCGTGTGTGGATTCAGCAGTCTGCAAACACTTTCTCTGCAGAGTCCCAAAACAGGCGTTTTCAGCCCATTACCGGCATATGGAAGAAACAGCAGTAAGCACAGGGAAATATCTGCTTCTAAATCCAAAACGCAGCCATCTAACAGAACGGTTGTCAATGTGTGCACTCAACTTCCAGAGTTAAACCCGTGTGTGGATTCAGCAGTCTGCAAACACTTTCTCTGCAGAGTCCCAAAACAGGCGTTTTCAGCCCATTACCGGCATATGGAAGAAACAGCAGTAAGAACAGGGAAATATCTGCTTCTAAATCCAAAACGCAGCTATCTAACAGAACGGTTGTCAATGTGTGCACTCAACTTCCTGAGTTAAACCCGTGTGTGGATTCAGCAGTCTGCAAACACTTTCTCTGCAGAGTCCCAAAACAGGCGTTTTCAGCCCATTACCGGCATATGGAAGAAACAGCAGTAAGCACAGGGAAATATCTGCTTCTAAATCCAAAACGCAGCTATCTAACAGAACGGTTGTCAATGTGTGCACTCAACTTCCAGATTTCAACCCGTGTGTGGATTCAGCAGTCTGCAAACACTTTCTCTGCAGAGTCCCAAAGCAGGCGTTTTCAGCCCATTACCGGCATATGGAAGAAACAGCAGTAAGCACAGGGAAATATCTGCTTCTAAATCCAAAACGCAGCTATCTAACACAACGATTGTCAACGTGTGCACTCAACTTCCAGAGTTAAACCCGTGTGTGGATTCAGCAGTCTGCAAACACTTTCTCTGCAGAGTCCCAAAACAGGCGTTTTCAGCCCATTACCGGCATATGGAAGAAACAGCAGTAAGCACAGGGAAATATCTGCTTCTAAATCCAAAACGCAGCTATCTAACAGAACGGTTGTCAATGTGTGCACTCAACTTCCAGAGTTAAACCCGTGTGTGGATTCAGCAGTCTGCAAACATCTTCTCTGCAGAGTCCCAAAACAGGCGTTTTCAGCCCATTACCGGCATATGGAAGAAACAGCAGTAAGCACAGGGAAATATCTGCTTCTAAATCCAAAACGCAGCTATCTAACAGAACGGTTGTCAATGTGTGCACTCAACTTCCAAAGTTAAACCCGTGTGTGGATTCAGCAGTCTGCAAACACTTTCTCTGCAGAGTCCCCAAACAGGCGTTTTCAGCCCATTACCGGCATATGGAAGAAACAGCAGTAAGCACAGGGAAATATCTGCTTCTAAATCCAAAACGCAGCTATCTAACAGAACGGTTGTCAATGTGTGCACTCAACTTCCAGAGTTAAACCCGTGTGTGGATTCAGCAGTCTGCAAACACTTTCTCTGCAGAGTCCCCAAACAGGCGTTTTCAGCCCATTACCGGCATATGGAAGAAACAGCAGTAAGCACAGGGAAATATCTGCTTCTAAATCCAAAACGCAGCTATCTAACAGAACGGTTGTCAATGTGTGCACTCAACTTCCAGAGTTAAACCCGTGTGTGGATTCAGCAGTCTGCAAACACTTTCTCTGCAGAGTCCCCAAACAGGCGTTTTCAGCCCATTAACGGCATATGGAAGAAACAGCAGTAAGCACAGGGAAATATCTGCTTCTAAATCCAAAACGCAGCTATCTAACAGAACGGTTGTCAATGTGTGCACTCAACTTCCAGAGTTAAACCCGTGTGTGGATTCAGCAGTCTGCAAACACTTTCTCTGCAGAGTCCCCAAACAGGCGTTTTCAGCCCATTACCGGCATATGGAAGAAACAGCAGTAAGCACAGGGAAATATCTGCTTCTAAATCCAAAACGGAGCTATCTAACAGAACGGTTGTCAATGTGTGCACTCAACTTCCAGAGTTAAACCCGTGTGTGGATTCAGCAGTCTGCAAACACTTTCTCTGCAGAGTCCCAAAGCAGGCGTTTACAGCCCATTACCGGCATATGGAAGAAACAGCAGTAAGCACAGGGAAATATCTGCTTCTAAATCCAAAACGCAGCTATCTAACAGAACGGTTGTCAATGTGTGCACTCAACTTCCAGAGTTAAACCCGTGTGTGGATTCAGCAGTCTGCAAACACTTTCTCTGCAGAGTCCCAAAACAGGCGTTTTCAGCCCATTACCGGCATATGGAAGAAACAGCAGTAAGCACAGGGAAATATCTGCTTCTAAATCCAAAACGCAGCTATCTAACAGAACGGTTGTCAATGTGTGCACTCAAATTCCAGAGTTACACCCGTGTGTGGATTCAGCAGTCTGCAAACATCTTCTCTGCAGAGTCCCAAAACAGGCGTTTTCAGCCCATTACCGGCATATGGAAGAAACAGCAGTAAGCACAGGGAAATATCTGCTTCTAAAT
The DNA here is from genome assembly GCF_030222135.1 of Aotus nancymaae. NCBI lineage: Eukaryota > Metazoa > Chordata > Mammalia > Primates > Aotidae > Aotus > Aotus nancymaae. Next base: position 110,933 of record NW_026988687.1, read on the forward strand.
CCAAAACGCAGCTATCTAACAGAACGGTTGTCAATGTGTGCACTGAACTTCCAGAGTTAAACCCGTGTGTGGATTCAGCAGTCTGCAAACACTTTCTCTGCAGAGTCCCCAAACAGGCGTTTTCAGCCCATTACCGGCATATGGAAGAAACAGCAGTAAGCACAGGGAAATATCTGCTTCTAAATCCAAAACGCAGCTATCTAACAGAACGGTAGTCAATGTGTGCACTCAACTTCCAGAGTTAAACCCGTGTGTGGATTCAGCAGTCTGCAAACACTTTCTCTGCAGAGTCCCAAAGCAGGCGTTTTCAGCCCATTACCGGCATATGGAAGAAACAGCAGTAAGCACAGGGAAATATCTGCTTCTAAATCCAAAACGCAGCTATCTAACAGAACGGTTGTCAATGTGTGCACTCAACTTCCAGAGTTAAACCCGTGGGTGGATTCAGCAGTCTGCAAACACTTTCTCTGCAGAGTCCCAAAACAGGCGTTTTCAGCCGATTACCGGCATATGGAAGAAACAGCAGTAAGCACAGGGAAGTATCTGCTTCTAAATCCAAAACGCAGCTATCTAACAGAACGGTTGTCAATGTGTGCACTCAACTTCCAGAGTTAAACCCGTGTGTGGATTCAGCAGTCTGCAAACACTTTCTCTGCAGAGTCCCAAAACAGGCATTTTCAGCCCATTACCGGCATATGGAAGAAACAGCAGTAAGCACAGGGAAATATCTGCTTCTAAATCCAAAACGCAGCTATCTAACAGAACGGTTGTCAATGTGTGCACTCAACTTCCAGAGTTAAACCCGTGTGTGGATTCAGCAGTCTGCAAACACTTTCTCTGCACAGTCCCAAAAAAGGCGTTTTCAGCCCATTACCGGCATATGGAAGAAAGAGCAGTAAGCACAGGGAAATATCTGCTTCTAAATCCAAAACGCAGCTATCTAACAGAACGGTAGTCAATGTGTGCACTCAACTTCCAGAGTTAAACCCGTGTGTGGATTCAGCAGTCTGCAAACACTTTCTCTGCAGAGTCCCAAAGCAGGCGTTTTCAGCCCATTACCGGCATATGGAAGAAACAGCAGTAAGCACAGGGAAATATCTGCTTCTAAATCCAAAACGCAGCTATCTAACAGAACGGTAGTCAATGTGTGCACTCAACTTCCAGAGTTAAACCCGTGTGTGGATTCAGCAGTCTGCAAACACTTTCTCTGCAGAGTCCCAAAACAGGCGTTTTCAGCCCATTACCGGCATATGGAAGAAACAGCAGTAAGCACAGGGAAATATCTGCTTCTAAATCCAAAACGCAGCTATCTAACAGAACGGTTGTCAATGTGTGCACTCAACTTCCAGAGTTAAACCCGTGTGTGGATTCAGCAGTCTGCAAACACTTTCTCTGCAGAGTCCCAAAACAGGCGTTTTCAGCCCATTACCGGCATATGGAAGAAACAGCAGTAAGCACAGGGAAATATCTGCTTCTAAATCGAAAACGCAGCTATCTAACAGAACGGTTGTCAATGTGTGCACTCAACTTCCAGAGTTAAACCCGTGTGTGGATTCAGCAGTCTGCAAACACTTTCTCTGCAGAGTCCCAAAACAGGCGTTTTCAGCCCATTACCGGCATATGGAAGAAACAGCAGTAAGCACAGGGAAATATCTGCTTCTAAATCCAAAACGCAGCTATCTAACAGAACGGTTGTCAATGTGTGCACTCAACTTCCAGAGTTAAACCCGTGTGTGGATTCAGCAGTCTGCAAACACTTTCTCTGCAGAGTCCCCAAACAGGCGTTTTCAGCCCATTACCGGCATATGGAAGAAACAGCAGTAAGCACAGGGAAATATCTGCTTCTAAATCCAAAACGCAGCTATCTAACAGAACGGTTGTCAATGTGTGCACTCAACTTCCAGAGTTAAACCCGTGTGTGGATTCAGCAGTCTGCAAACACTTTCTCTGCAGAGTCCCAAAGCAGGCGTTTTCACCCCATTACCGGCATATGGAAGAAACAGCAGTAAGCACAGGGAAATATCTGCTTCTAAATCCAAAACGCAGCTATCTAACAGAACGGTTGTCAATGTGTGCACTCAACTTCCAGAGTTAAACCCGTGTGTGGATTCAGCAGTCTGCAAACACTTTCTCTGCAGAGTCCCAAAACAGGCGTTTTCAGCCCATTACCGGCATATGGAAGAAACAGCAGTAAGCACAGGGAAATATCTGCTTCTAAATCCAAAACGCAGCTAACTAACGGAACGGTTGTCAATGTGTGCACTCAACTTCCAGAGTTAAACCCGTGTGTGGATTCAGCAGTCTGCAAACACTTTCTCTGCAGAGTCCCAAAGCAGGCGTTTTCAGCCCATTACCGGCATATGGAAGAAACAGCAGTAAGCACAGGGAAATATCTGCTTCTAAATCCAAAACGGAGCTATCTAACAGAACGGTTGTCAATGTGTGCACTCAACTTCCAGAGTTAAACCCGTGTGTGGATTCAGCAGTCTGCAAACACTTTCTCTGCAGAGTCCCAAAGCAGGCGTTTTCAGCCCATTACCGGCATATGGAAGAAACAGCAGTAAGCACAGGGAAATATCTGCTTCTAAATCCAAAACGCAGCTATCTAACAGAACGGTTGTCAATGTGTGCACTCAACTTCCAGAGTGAAACCCGTGTGTGGATTCAGCAGTCTGCAAACACTTTCTCTGCAGAGTCCCCAAACAGGCGTTTTCAGCCCATTACCGGCATATGGAAGAAACAGCAGTAAGCACAGGGAAATATCTGCTTCTAAATCCAAAACGCAGCTATCTAACAGAACGGTTGTCAATGTGTGCACTCAACTTCCAGAGTTAAACCCGTGTGTGGATTCAGCAGTCTGCAAACACTTTCTCTGCAGAGTCCCAAAGCAGGCGTTTTCAGCCCATTACCGGCATATGGAAGAAACAGCAGTAAGCACAGGGAAATATCTGCTTCTAAATCCAAAACGCAGCTATCTAACAGAACGGTTGTCAATGTGTGCACTCAACTTCCAGAGTTAAACCCGTGTGTGGATTCAGCAGTCTGCAAACACTTTCTCTGCAGAGTCCCAAAACAGGCGTTTTCAGCCCATTACCGGCATATGGAAGAAACAGCAGTAAGCACAGGGAAATATCTGCTTCTAAATCCAAAACGCAGCTATCTAACAGAACGGTTGTCAATGTGTGCACTCAACTTCCAGAGTTAAACCCGTGTGTGGATTCAGCAGTCTGCAAACACTTTCTCTGCAGAGTCCCAAAGCAGGCGTTTTCAGCCCATTACCGGCATATGGAAGAAACAGCAGTAAGCACAGGGAAATATCTGCTTCTAAATCCAAAACGCAGCTATCTAACAGAACGGTTGTCAATGTGTGCACTCAACTTCCAGAGTTAAACCCGTGTGTGGATTCAGCAGTCTGCAAACACTTTCTCTGCAGAGTCCCAAAACAGGCGTTTTCAGCCCATTACCGGCATATGGAAGAAACAGCAGTAAGCACAGGGAAATATCTGCTTCTAAATCCAAAACGCAGCTATCTAACACAACGGTTGTCAATGTGTGCACTCAACTTCCAGAGTTAAACCCGTGTGTGGATTCAGCAGTCTGCAAACACTTTCTCTGCAGAGTCCCAAAGCAGGCGTTTTCAGCCCATTACCGGCATATGGAAGAAACAGCAGTAAGCACAGGGAAATATCTGCTTCTAAATCCAAAACGCAGCTATCTAACAGAACGGTTGTCAATGTGTGCACTCAACTTCCAGAGTTAAACCCGTGTGTGGATTCAGCAGTCTGCAAACACTTTCTCTGCAGAGTCCCCAAACAGGCGTTTTCAGCCCATTACCGGCATATGGAAGAAACAGCAGTAAGCACAGGGAAATATCTGCTTCTAAATCCAAAACGCAGCTATCTAACAGAACGGTTGTCAATGTGTGCACTCAACTTCCAGAGTTAAACCCGTGTGTGGATTCAGCAGTCTGCAAACACTTTCTCTGCTGAGTCCCAAAGCAGGCGTTTTCAGCCCATTACCGGCATATGGAAGAAACAGCAGTAAGCACAGGGAAATATCTGCTTCTAAATCCAAAACGCAGCTATCTAACAGAACGGTTGTCAATGTGTGCACTCAACTTCCAGAGTTAAACCCGTGTGTGGATTCAGCAGTCTGCAAACACTTTCTCTGCAGAGTCCCAAAACAGGCGTTTTCAGCCCATTACCGGCATATGGAAGAAACAGCAGTAAGCACAGGGAAATATCTGCTTCTAAATCCAAAACGCAGCTATCTAACAGAACGGTTGTCAATGTGTGCACTCAACTTCCAGAGTTAAACCCGTGTGTGGATTCAGCAGTCTGCAAACACTTTCTCTGCAGAGTCCCAAAACAGGCGTTTTCAGCCCATTACCGGCATATGGAAGAAACAGCAGTAAGCACAGGGAAATATCTGCTTCTAAATCCAAAACGCAGCTATCTAACAGAACGGTTGTCAATGTGTGCAGTCAACTTCCAGAGTTAAACCCGTGTGTGGATTCAGCAGTCTGCAAACATCTTCTCTGCAGAGTCCCAAAACAGGCGTTTTCAGCCCATTACCGACATATGGAAGAAACAGCAGTAAGCACAGGGAAATATCTGCTTCTAAATCCAAAACGCAGCTATCTAACAGAACGGTTGTCAATGTGTGCACTCAACTTCCAGAGTTAAACCCGTGTGTGGATTCAGCAGTCTGCAAACACTTTCTCTGCAGAGTCCCAAAACAGGCGTTTTCAGCCGATTACCGGCATATGGAAGAAACAGCAGTAAGCACAGGGAAATATCTGCTTCTAAATCCAAAACGCAGCTATCTAACAGAACGGTTGTCAATGTGTGCACTCAACTTCCAGAGTTAAACCCGTGTGTGGATTCAGCAGTCTGCAAACACTTTCTCGGCAGAGTCCCAAAACAGGCGTTTTCAGCCCATTACCGGCATATGGAAGAAACAGCAGTAAGCACAGGGAAATATCTGCTTCTAAATCCAAAACGCAGCTATCTAACAGAACGGTTGTCAATGTGTGCACTCAACTTCCAGAGTTAAACCCGTGTGTGGATTCAGCAGTCTGCAAACACTTTCTCTGCAGAGTCCCCAAACAGGCGTTTTCAGCCCATTACCGGCATATGGAAGAAACAGCAGTAAGCACAGGGAAATATCTGCTTCTAAATCCAAAACGCAGCTATCTAACAGAACGGTTGTCAATGTGTGCACTCAACTTCCAGAGTTAAACCCGTGTGTGGATTCAGCAGTCTGCAAACACTTTCTCTGCAGAGTCCCCAAACAGGCGTTTTCAGCCCATTACCGGCATATGGAAGAAACAGCAGTAAGCACAGGGAAATATCTGCTTCTAAATCCAAAACGCAGCTATCTAACAGAACGGTTGTCAATGTGTGCACTCAACTTCCAGAGTTAAACCCGTGTGTGGATTCAGCAGTCTGCAAACACTTTCTCTGCAGAGTCCCAAAGCAGGCGTTTTCAGCCCATTACCGGCATATGGAAGAAACAGCAGTAAGCACAGGGAAATATCTGCTTCTAAATCCAAAACGCAGCTATCTAACAGAACGGTAGTCAATGTGTGCACTCAACTTCCAGAGGTAAACCCGTGTGTGGATTCAGCAGTCTGCAAACACTTTCTCTGCAGAGTCCCAAAACAGGCGTTTTCAGCCCATTACCGGCATATGGAAGAAACAGCAGTAAGCACAGGGAAATATCTGCTTCTAAATCCAAAACGCAGCTATCTAACGGAACGGTTGTCAATGTGTGCACTCAACTTCCAGAGTTAAACTCGTGTGTGGATTCAGCAGTCTGCAAACACTTTCTCTGCAGAGTCCCAAAGCAGGCGTTTTCAGCCCATTACCGGCATATGGAAGAAACAGCAGTAAGCACAGGGAAATATCTGCTTCTAAATCCAAAACGCAGCTATCTAACAGAACGGTTGTCAATGTGTGCACTCAACTTCCAGAGTTAAACCCGTGTGTGGATTCAGCAGTCTGCAAACACTTTCTCTGCAGAGTCCCAAAGCAGGCGTTTTCAGCCCATTACCGGCATATGGAAGAAACAGCAGTAAGCACAGGGAAATATCTGCTTCTAAATCCAAAACGCAGCTATCTAACAGAACGGTTGTCAATGTGTGCACTCAACTTCCAGAGTTAAACCCGTGTGTGGATTCAGCAGTCTGCAAACACTTTCTCTTCAGAGTCCCCAAACAGGCGTTTTCAGCCCATTACCGGCATATGGAAGAAACAGCAGTAAGCACAGGGAAATATCTGCTTCTAAATCCAAAACGCAGCTATCTAACAGAACGGTTGTCAATGTGTGCACTCAACTTCCAGAGTTAAACCCGTGTGTGGATTCAGCAGTCTGCAAACACTTTCTCTGCAGAGTCCCAAAGCAGCCGTTTTCAGCCCATTACCGGCATATGGAAGAAACAGCAGTAAGCACAGGGAAATATCTGCTTCTAAATCCAAAACGCAGCTATCTAACAGAACGGTTGTCAATGTGTGCACTCAACTTCCAGAGTTAAACCCGTGTGTGGATTCAGCAGTCTGCAAACACTTTCTCTGCAGAGTCCCAAAACAGGCGTTTTCAGCCCATTACCGGCATATGGAAGAAACAGCAGTAAGCACAGGGAAATATCTGCTTCTAAATCCAAAACGCAGCCATCTAACAGAACGGTTGTCAATGTGTGCACTCAACTTCCAGAGTTAAACCCGTGTGTGGATTCAGCAGTCTGCAAACACTTTCTCTGCAGAGTCCCAAAACAGGCGTTTTCAGCCCATTACCGGCATAGGGAAGAAACAGCAGTAAGCACAGGGAAATATCTGCTTCTAAATCCAAAACGCAGCTATCTAACAGAACGGTTGTCAATGTGTGCAGTCAACTTCCAGAGTTAAACCCGTGTGTGGATTCAGCAGTCTGCAAACATCTTCTCTGCAGAGTCCCAAAACAGGCGTTTTCAGCCCATTACCGGCATATGGAAGAAACAGCAGTAAGCACAGGGAAATATCTGCTTCTAAATCCAAAACGCAGCTATCTAACAGAACGGTTGTCAATGTGTGCACTGAACTTCCAGAGTTAAACCCGTGGGTGGATTCAGCAGTCTGCAAACACTTTCTCTGCAGAGTCCCAAAACAGGCGTTTTCAGCCCATTACCGGCATATGGAAGAAACAGCAGTAAGCACAGGGAAATATCTGCTTCTAAATCCAAAACGCAGCTATCTAACAGAACGGTTGTCAATGTGTGCACTCAACTTCCAGAGTTAAACCCGTGTGTGGATTCAGCAGTCTGCAAACATCTTCTCTGCAGGGTCCCAAAACAGGCGTTTTCAGCCCATTACCGGCATATGGAAGAAACAGCAGTAAGCACAGGGAAATATCTGCTTCTAAATCCAAAACGCAGCTATCTAACACAACGGTTGTCAATGTGTGCACTCAACTTCCAGAGTTAAACCCGTGTGTGGATTCAGCAGTCTGCAAACACTTTCTCTTCAGAGTCCCAAAACAGGCGTTTTCAGCCCATTACCGGCCTATGGAAGAAACAGCAGTAAGCACAGGGAAATATCTGCTTCTAAATCCAAAACGCAGCTATCTAACAGATCGGTTGTCAATGTGTGCACTCAACTTCCAGAGTTAAACCCGTGTGTGGATTCAGCAGTCTGCAAACACTTTCTCTGCAGAGTCCCAAAACAGGCGTTTTCAGCCCATTACCGGCATATGGAAGAAACAGCAGTAAGCACAGGGAAATATCTGCTTCTAAATCCAAAACGCAGCTATCTAACAGAACGGTTGTCAATGTGTGCACTCAACTTCCAGAGTTAAACCCGTGTGTGGATTCAGCAGTCTGCAAACACTTTCTCTGCAGAGTCCCAAAACAGGCGTTTTCAGCCCATTACCGGCATATGGAAGAAACAGCAGTAAGCACAGGGAAATATCTGCTTCTAAATCCAAAACGCAGCTATCTAACAGAACGGTTGTCAATGTGTGCACTCAACTTCCAGAGTTAAACCCGTGTGTGGATTCAGCAGTCTGCAAACACTTTCTCTGCAGAGTCCCAAAGCAGGCGTTTTCAGCCCATTACCGACATATGGAAGAAACAGCAGTAAGCACAGGGAAATATCTGCTTCTAAATCCAAAACGCAGCTATCTAACAGAACGGTTGTCAATGTGTGCACTCAACTTCCAGAGTTAAACCCGTGTGTGGATTCAGCAGTCTGCAAACACTTTCTCTGCAGAGTCCCAAAACAGGCGTTTTCAGCCCATTACCGGCATATGGAAGAAACAGCAGTAAGCACAGGGAAATATCTGCTTCTAAATCCAAAACGCAGCTATCTAACAGAACGGTTGTCAATGTGTGCACTCAACTTCCAGAGTTAAACCCGTGTGTGGATTCAGCAGTCTGCAAACACTTTCTCTGCAGAGTCCCCAAACAGGCGTTTTCAGCCCATTACCGGCATATGGAAGAAACAGCAGTAAGCACAGGGAAATATCTGCTTCTAAATCCAAAACGCAGCTATCTAACAGAACGGTTGTCAATGTGTGCACTCAACTTCCAGAGTTAAACCCGTGTGTGGATTCAGCAGTCTGCAAACACTTTCTCTGCAGAGTCCCCAAACAGGCGTTTTCAGCCCATTACCGGCATATGGAAGAAACAGCAGTAAGCACAGGGAAATATCTGCTTCGAAATCCAAAACGCAGCTATCTAACAGAACGGTTGTCAATGTGTGCACTCAACTTCCAGAGTTAAACCCGTGTGTGGATTCAGCAGTCTGCAAACACTTTCTCTGCAGAGTCCCAAAGCAGGCGTTTTCAGCCCATTACCGGCATATGGAAGAAACAGCAGTAAGCACAGGGAAATATCTGCTTCTAAATCCAAAACGCAGCTATCTAACAGAACGGTTGTCAATGTGTGCACTCAACTTCCAGAGTTAAACTCGTGGGTGGATTCAGCAGTCTGCAAACACTTTCTCTGCAGAGTCCCAAAACAGGCGTTTTCAGCCGATTACCGGCATATGGAAGAAACAGCAGTAAGCACAGGGAAATATCTGCTTCTAAATCCAAAACGCAGCTATCTAACAGAACGGTTGTCAATGTGTGCACTCAACTTCCAGAGTTAAACCCGTGTGTGGATTCAGCAGTCTGCAAACACTTTCTCTGCAGAGTCCCAAAACAGCGTTTTCAGCCCATTACCGGCATATGGAAGAAACAGCAGTAAGCACAGGGAAATATCTGCTTCTAAATCCAAAACGCAGCTATCTAACAGAACGGTTGTCAATGTGTGCACTCAACTTCCAGAGTTAAACCCGTGTGTGGATTCAGCAGTCTGCAAACACTTTCTCTGCAGAGTCCCAAAGCAGGCGTTTTCAGCCCATTACCGGCATATGGAAGAAACAGCAGTAAGCACAGGGAAATATCTGCTTCTAAATCCAAAACGCAGCTATCTAACAGAACGGTAGTCAATGTGTGCACTCAACTTCCAGAGTTAAACCCGTGTGTGGATTCAGCAGTCTGCAAACACTTTCTCTGCAGAGTCCCAAAGCAGGCGTTTTCAGCCCATTACCGGCATATGGAAGAAACAGCAGTAAGCACAGGGAAATATCTGCTTCTAAATCCAAAACGCAGCTATCTAACAGAACGGTAGTCAATGTGTGCACTCAACTTCCAGAGGTAAACCCGTGTGTGGATTCAGCAGTCTGCAAACACTTTCTCTGCAGAGTCCCAAAACAGGCGTTTTCAGCCCATTACCGGCATATGGAAGAAACAGCAGTAAGCACAGGGAAATATCTGCTTCTAAATCCAAAACGCAGCTATCTAACAGAACGGTTGTCAATGTGTGCACTCAACTTCCAGAGTTAAACCCGTGTGTGGATTCAGCAGTCTGCAAACACTTTCTCTGCAGAGTCCCAAAACAGGCGTTTTCAGCCCATTACCGGCATATGGAAGAAACAGCAGTAAGCACAGGGAAATATCTGCTTCTAAATCCAAAACGCAGCTATCTAACAGAACGGTTGTCAATGTGTGCACTCAACTTCCAGAGTTAAACCCGTGTGTGGATTCAGCAGTCTGCAAACACTTTCTCTGCAGAGTCCCCAAACAGGCGTTTTCAGCCCATTACCGGCATATGGAAGAAACAGCAGTAAGCACAGGGAAATATCTGCTTCTAAATCCAAAACGCAGCTATCTAACAGAACGGTTGTCAATGTGTGCACTCAACTTCCAGAGTTAAACCCGTGTGTGGATTCAGCAGTCTGCAAACACTTTCTCTGCAGAGTCCCCAAACAGGCGTTTTCAGCCCATTACCGGCATATGGAAGAAACAGCAGTAAGCACAGGGAAATATCTGCTTCTAAATCCAAAACGCAGCTATCTAACAGAACGGTTTTCAATGTGTGCACTCAACTTCCAGAGTTAAACCCGTGTGTGGATTCAGCAGTCTGCAAACACTTTCTCTGCAGAGTCCCAAAGCAGGCGTTTTCACCCCATTACCGGCATATGGAAGAAACAGCAGTAAGCACAGGGAAATATCTGCTTCTAAATCCAAAACGCAGCTATCTAACAGAACGGTTGTCAATGTGTGCACTCAACTTCCAGAGTTAAACCCGTGTGTGGATTCAGCAGTCTGCAAACACTTTCTCTGCAGAGTCCCAAAACAGGCGTTTTCAGCCCATTACCGGCATATGGAAGAAACAGCAGTAAGCACAGGGAAATATCTGCTTCTAAATCCAAAACGCAGCTATCTAACGGAACGGTTGTCAATGTGTGCACTCAACTTCCAGAGTTAAACCCGTGTGTGGATTCAGCAGTCTGCAAACACTTTCTCTGCAGAGTCCCAAAGCAGGCGTTTTCAGCCCATTACCGGCATATGGAAGAAACAGCAGTAAGCACAGGGAAATATCTGCTTCTAAATCCAAAACGGAGCTATCTAACAGAACGGTTGTCAATGTGTGCACTCAACTTCCAGAGTTAAACCCGTGTGTGGATTCAGCAGTCTGCAAACACTTTCTCTGCAGAGTCCCAAAGCAGGCGTTTTCAGCCCATTACCGGCATATGGAAGAAACAGCAGTAAGCACAGGGAAATATCTGCTTCTAAATCCAAAACGCAGCTATCTAACACAACGGTTGTCAATGTGTGCACTCAACTTCCAGAGTTAAACCCGTGTGTGGATTCAGCAGTCTGCAAACACTTTCTCTGCAGAGTCCCAAAGCAGGCGTTTTCAGCCCATTACCGGCATATGGAAGAAACAGCAGTAAGCACAGGGAAATATCTGCTTCTAAATCCAAAACGCAGCTATCTAACAGAACGGTAGTCAATGTGTGCACTCAACTTCCAGAGTTAAACCCGTGTGTGGATTCAGCAGTCTGCAAACACTTTCTCTGCAGAGTCCCAAAACAGGCGTTTTCAGCCCATTACCGGCATATGGAAGAAACAGCAGTAAGCACAGGGAAATATCTGCTCCTAAATCCAAAACGCAGCTATCTAACAGAACGGTTGTCAATGTGTGCACTCAACTTCCAGAGTTAAACCCGTGTGTGGATTCAGCAGTCTGCAAACACTTTCTCTGCAGAGTCCCAAAACAGGCGTTTTCAGCCCATTACCGGCATATGGAAGAAACAGCAGTAAGCACAGGGAAATATCTGCTTCTAAATCCAAAACGCAGCTATCTAACAGAACGGTTGTCAATGTGTGCAGTCAACTTCCAGAGTTAAACCCGTGTGTGGATTCAGCAGTCTGCAAACATCTTCTCTGCAGAGTCTCAAAACAGGCGTTTTCAGCCCATTACCGGCATATGGAAGAAACAGCAGTAAGCACAGGGAAATATCTGCTTCTAAATCCAAAACGCAGCTATCTAACAGAACGGTTGTCAATGTGTGCACTGAACTTCCAGAGTTAAACCCGTGGGTGGATTCAGCAGTCTGCAAACACTTTCTCTGCAGAGTCCCAAAACAGGCGTTTTCAGCCCATTACCGGCATATGGAAGAAACAGCAGTAAGCACAGGGAAATATCTGCTTCTAAATCCAAAACGCAGCTATCTAACAGAACGGTTGTCAATGTGTGCACTCAACTTCCAGAGTTAAACCCGTGTGTGGATTCAGCAGTCTGCAAACATCTTCTCTGCAGAGTCCCAAAACAGGCGTTTTCAGCCCATTACCGGCATATGGAAGAAAGAGCAGTAAGCACAGGGAAATATCTGCTTCTAAATCCAAAACGCAGCTATCTAACAGAACGGTTGTCAATGTGTGCACTCAACTTCCAGAGTTAAACCCGTGTGTGGATTCAGCAGTCTGCAATCACTTTCTCTTCAGAGTCCCAAAACAGGCGTTTTCAGCCCATTACCGGCATATGGAAGAAACAGCAGTAAGCACAGGGAAATATCTGCTTCTAAATCCAAAACGCAGCTATCTAACAGAACGGTTGTCAATGTGTGCACTCAACTTCCAGAGTTAAACCCGTGTGTGGATTCAGCAGTCTGCAAACACTTTCTCTGCAGAGTCCCAAAACAGGCGTTTTCAGCCCATTACCGGCATATGGAAGAAACAGCAGTAAGCACAGGGAAATATCTGCTTCTAAATCCAAAACGCAGCTATCTAACAGAACGGTTGTCAATGTGTGCACTCAACTTCCAGAGTTAAACCCGTGTGTGGATTCAGCAGTCTGCAAACACTTTCTCTGCAGAGTCCCAAAACAGGCGTTTTCAGCCCATTACCGGCATATGGAAGAAACAGCAGTAAGCACAGGGAAATATCTGCTTCTAAATCCAAAACGCAGCTATCTAACAGAACGGTTGTCAATGTGTGCACTCAACTTCCAGAGTTAAACCCGTGTGTGGATTCAGCAGTCTGCAAACACTTTCTCTGCAGAGTCCCAAAACAGGCGTTTTCAGCCCATTACCGGCATATGGAAGAAACAGCAGTAAGCACAGGGAAATATCTGCTTCTAAATCCAAAACGCAGCCATCTAACAGAACGGTTGTCAATGTGTGCACTCAACTTCCAGAGTTAAACCCGTGTGTGGATTCAGCAGTCTGCAAACACTTTCTCTGCAGAGTCCCAAAGCAGGCGTTTTCAGCCCATTACCGGCATATGGAAGAAACAGCAGTAAGCACAGGGAAATATCTGCTTCTAAATCCAAAACGCAGCCATCTAACAGAACGGTTGTCAATGTGTGCACTCAACTTCCTGAGTTAAACCCGTGTGTGGATTCAGCAGTCTGCAAACACTTTCTCTGCAGAGTCCCAAAACAGGCGTTTTCAGCCCATTACCGGCATATGGAAGAAACAGCAGTAAGCACAGGGAAATATCTGCTTCTAAATCCAAAACACAGCTATCTAACAGAACGGTTGTCAATGTGTGCACTCAACTTCCAGAGTTAAACCCGTGTGTGGATTCAGCAGTCTGCAAACACTTTCTCTGCAGAGTCCCAAAACAGGCGTTTTCAGCCCATTACCGGCATATGGAAGAAACAGCAGTAAGCACAGGGAAATATCTGCTTCTAAATCCAAAACGCAGCTATCTAACAGAACGGTTGTCAATGTGTGCACTCAACTTCCAGAGTTAAACCCGTGTGTGGATTCAGCAGTCTGCAAACACTTTCTCTGCAGAGTCCCAAAACAGGCGTTTTCAGCCCATTACCGGCATATGGAAGAAACAGCAGTAAGCACAGGGAAATATCTGCTTCTAAATCCAAAACGCAGCTATCTAACAGAACGGTTGTCAATGTGTGCACTCAACTTCCAGAGTTAAACCCGTGTGTGGATTCAGCAGTCTGCAAACATCTTCTCTGCAGAGTCCCCAAACAGGCGTTTTCAGCCCATTACCGGCATATGGAAGAAACAGCAGTAAGCACAGGGAAATATCTGCTTCTAAATCCAAAACGCAGCTATCTAACAGAACGGTTGTCAATGTGTGCACTCAACTTCCAGAGTTAAACCCGTGTGTGGATTCAGCAGTCTGCAAACACTTTCTCTTCAGAGTCCCAAAACAGGCGTTTTCAGCCCATTACCGGCATATGGAAGAAACAGCAGTAAGCACAGGGAAATATCTGCTTCTAAATCCAAAACGCAGCTATCTAACAGAACGGTTGTCAATGTGTGCACTCAACTTCCAGAGTTAAACCCGTGTGTGGATTCAGCAGTCTGCAAACACTTTCTCTGCAGAGTCCCCAAACAGGCGTTTTCAGCCCATTACCGGCATATGGAAGAAACAGCAGTAAGCACAGGGAAATATCTGCTTCTAAATCCAAAACGCAGCTATCTAACAGAACGGTTGTCAATGTGTGCACTCAACTTCCAGAGTTAAACCCGTGTGTGGATTCAGCAGTCTGCAAACACTTTCTCTGCAGAGTCCCAAAGCAGGCGTTTTCAGCCCATTACCGGCATATGGAAGAAACAGCAGTAAGCACAGGGAAATATCTGCTTCTAAATCCAAAACGCAGCTATCTAACAGAACGGTTGTCAATGTGTGCACTCAACTTCCAGAGTTAAACCCGTGTGTGGATTCAGCAGTCTGCAAACATCTTCTCTGCAGAGTCCCAAAACAGGCGTTTTCAGCCCATTACCGGCATATGGAAGAAACAGCAGTAAGCACAGGGAAATATCTGCTTCTAAATCCAAAACGCAGCTATCTAACAGAACGGTTGTCAATGTGTGCACTCAACTTCCAGAGTTAAACCCGTGTGTGGATTCAGCAGTCTGCAAACACTTTCTCTTCAGAGTCCCAAAACAGGCGTTTTCAGCCCATTACCGGCATATGGAAGAAACAGCAGTAAGCACAGGGAAATATCTGCTTCTAAATCCAAAACGCAGCTATCTAACAGAACGGTTGTCAATGTGTGCACTCAACTTCCAGAGTTAAACCCGTGTGTGGATTCAGCAGTCTGCAAACACTTTCTCTGCAGAGTCCCAAAACAGGCGTTTTCAGCCCATTACCGGCATATGGAAGAAACAGCAGTAAGCACAGGGAAATATCTGCTTCTAAATCCAAAACGCAGCTATCTAACAGAACGGTTGTCAATGTGTGCACTCAACTTCCAGAGTTAAAGCCGTGTGTGGATTCAGCAGTCTGCAAACACTTTCTCTGCAGAGTCCCAAAACAGGCGTTTTCAGCCCATTACCGGCATATGGAAGAAACAGCAGTAAGCCCAGGGAAATATCTGCTTCTAAATCCAAAACGCAGCTATCTAACAGAACGGTTGTCAATGTGTGCACTCAACTTCCAGAGTTAAACCCGTGTGTGGATTCAGCAGTCTGCAAACACTTTCTCTGCAGAGTCCCAAAACAGGCGTTTTCAGCCCATTACCGGCATATGGAAGAAACAGCAGTAAGCACAGGGAAATATCTGCTTCTAAATCCAAAACGCAGCCATCTAACAGAACGGTTGTCAATGTGTGCACTCAACTTCCAGAGTTAAACCCGTGTGTGGATTCAGCAGTCTGCAAACACTTTCTCTGCAGAGTCCCAAAGCAGGCGTTTTCAGCCCATTACCGGCATATGGAAGAAACAGCAGTAAGCACAGGGAAATATCTGCTTCTAAATCCAAAACGCAGCCATCTAACAGAACGGTTGTCAATGTGTGCACTCAACTTCCTGAGTTAAACCCGTGTGTGGATTCAGCAGTCTGCAAACACTTTCTCTGCAGAGTCCCAAAACAGGCGTTTTCAGCCCATTACCGGCATATGGAAGAAACAGCAGTAAGCACAGGGAAATATCTGCTTCTAAATCCAAAACGCAGCTATCTAACAGAACGGTTGTCAATGTGTGCACTCAACTTCCAGAGTTAAACCCGTGTGTGGATTCAGCAGTCTGCAAACACTTTCTCTGCAGAGTCCCAAAACAGGCGTTTTCAGCCCATTACCGGCATATGGAAGAAACAGCAGTAAGCACAGGGAAATATCTGCTTCTAAATCCAAAACGCAGCTATCTAACAGAACGGTTGTCAATGTGTGCACTCAACTTCCAGAGTTAAACCCGTGTGTGGATTCAGCAGTCTGCAAACACTTTCTCTTCAGAGTCCCAAAACAGGCGTTTTCAGCCCATTACCGGCATATGGAAGAAACAGCAGTAAGCACAGGGAAATATCTGCTTCTAAATCCAAAACGCAGCTATCTAACAGAACGGTTGTCAATGTGTGCACTCAACTTCCAGAGTTAAACCCGTGTGTGGATTCAGCAGTCTGCAAACATCTTCTCTGCAGAGTCCCAAAACAGGCGTTTTCAGCCCATTACCGGCATATGGAAGAAACAGCAGTAAGCACAGGGAAATATCTGCTTCTAAATACAAAACGCAGCTATCTAACAGAACGGTTGTCAATGTGTGCACTCAACTTCCAGAGTTAAACCCGTGTGTGGATTCAGCAGTCTGCAAACACTTTCTCTGCAGAGTCCCCAAACAGGCGTTTTCAGCCCATTACCGGCATATGGAAGAAACAGCAGTTAGCACAGGGAAATATCTGCTTCTGAATCCAAAACGCAGCTATCTAACAGAACGGTAGTCAATGTGTGCACTCAACTTCCAGAGTTAAACCCGTGTGTGGATTCAGCAGTCTGCAAACACTTTCTCTGCAGAGTCCCAAAACAGGCGTTTTCAGCCCATTACCGGCATATGGAAGAAACAGCAGTAAGCACAGGGAAATATCTGCTTCTAAATCCAAAACGCAGCTATCTAACAGAACGGTTGTCAATGTGTGCACTCAACTTCCAGAGTTAAACCCGTGTGTGGATTCAGCAGTCTGCAAACACTTTCTCTGCAGAGTCCCAAAACAGGCGTTTTCAGCCCATTACCGGCCTATGGAAGAAACAGCAGTAAGCACAGGGAAATATCTGCTTCTAAATCCAAAACGCAGCTATCTAACAGAACGGTTGTCAATGTGTGCACTCAACTTCCAGAGTTAAACCCGTGTGTGGATTCAGCAGTCTGCAAACACTTTCTCTGCAGAGTCCCAAAACAGGCGTTTTCAGCCCATTACCGGCATATGGAAGAAACAGCAGTAAGCACAGGGAAATATCTGCTTCTAAATCCAAAACGCAGCTATCTAACAGAACGGTTGTCAATGTGTGCACTCAACTTCCAGAGTTAAACCCGTGTGTGGATTCAGCAGTCTGCAAACACTTTCTCTGCAGAGTCCCAAAACAGGCGTTTTCAGCCCATTACCGGCATATGGAAGAAACAGCAGTAAGCACAGGGAAATATCTGCTTCTAAATCCAAAACGCAGCTATCTAACAGAACGGTTGTCAATGTGTGCACTCAACTTCCAGAGTTAAACCCGTGTGTGGATTCAGCAGTCTGCAAACACTTTCTCTGCAGAGTCCCCAAACAGGCGTTTTCAGCCCATTACCGGCATATGGAAGAAACAGCAGTTAGCACAGGGAAATATCTGCTTCTAAATCCAAAACGCAGCTATCTAACAGAACGGTAGTCAATGTGTGCACTCAACTTCCAGAGTTAAACCCGTGTGTGGATTCAGCAGTCTGCAAACACTTTCTCTGCAGAGTCCCAAAACAGGCGTTTTCAGCCCATTACCGGCATATGGAAGAAACAGCAGTAAGCACAGGGAAATATCTGCTTCTAAATCCAAAACGCAGCTATCTAACAGAACGGTTGTCAATGTGTGCACTCAACTTCCAGAGTTAAACCCGTGTGTGGATTCAGCAGTCTGCAAACACTTTCTCTGCAGAGTCCCCAAACAGGCGTTTTCAGCCCATTACCGGCATATGGAAGAAACAGCAGTAAGCACAGGGAAATATCTGCTTCTAAATCCAAAACGCAGCTATCTAACAGAACGGTTGTCAATGTGTGCACTCAACTTCCAGAGTTAAACCCGTGTGTGGATTCAGCAGTCTGCAAACACTTTCTCTTCAGAGTCCCAAAACAGGCGTTTTCAGCCCATTACCGGCATATGGAAGAAACAGCAGTAAGCACAGGGAAATATCTGCTTCTAAATCCAAAACGCAGCTATCTAACAGAACGGTTGTCAATGTGTGCACTCAACTTCCAGAGTTAAACCCGTGTGTGGATTCAGCAGTCTGCAAACATCTTCTCTGCAGAGTCCCAAAACAGGCGTTTTCAGCCCATTACCGGCATATGGAAGAAACAGCAGTAAGCACAGGGAAATATCTGCTTCTAAATCCAAAACGCAGCTATCTAACAGAACGGTTGTCAATGTGTGCACTCAACTTCCAGAGTTAAACCCGTGTGTGGATTCAGCAGTCTGCAAACACTTTCTCTGCAGAGTCCCAAAACAGGCGTTTTCAGCCCATTACCGGCATATGGAAGAAACAGCAGTAAGCACAGGGAAATATCTGCTTCTAAATCCAAAACGCAGCTATCTAACAGAACGGTTGTCAATGTGTGCACTCAACTTCCAGAGTTAAACCCGTGTGTGGATTCAGCAGTCTGCAAACACTTTCTCTGCAGAGTCCCCAAACAGGCGTTTTCAGCCCATTACCGGCATATGGAAGAAACAGCAGTAAGCACAGGGAAATATCTGCTTCTAAATCCAAAACGCAGCTATCTAACAGAACGGTTGTCAATGTGTGCACTCAACTTCCAGAGTTAAACCCGTGTGTGGATTCAGCAGTCTGCAAACACTTTCTCTGCAGAGTCCCAAAGCAGGCGTTTTCAGCCCATTACCGGCATATGGAAGAAACAGCAGTAAGCACAGGGAAATATCTGCTTCTAAATCCAAAACGCAGCTATCTAACAGAACGGTTGTCAATGTGTGCACTCAACTTCCAGAGTTAAACCCGTGTGTGGATTCAGCAGTCTGCAAACATCTTCTCTGCAGAGTCCCAAAACAGGCGTTTTCAGCCCATTACCGGCATATGGAAGAAACAGCAGTAAGCACAGGGAAATATCTGCTTCTAAATCCAAAACGCAGCTATCTAACAGAACGGTTGTCAATGTGTGCACTCAACTTCCAGAGTTAAACCCGTGTGTGGATTCAGCAGTCTGCAAACACTTTCTCTGCAGAGTCCCCAAACAGGCGTTTTCAGCCCATTACCGGCATATGGAAGAAACAGCAGTAAGCACAGGGAAATATCTGCTTCTAAATCCAAAACGCAGCTATCTAACAGAACGGTTGTCAATGAGTGCACTCAACTTCCAGAGTTAAACCCGTGTGTGGATTCAGCAGTCTGCAAACACTTTCTCTGCAGAGTCCCAAAACAGGCGTTTTCAGCCCATTACCGGCATATGGAAGAAACAGCAGTAAGCACAGGGAAATATCTGCTTCTAAATCCAAAACGAAGCTATCTAACAGAACGGTTGTCAATGTGTGCACTCAACTTCCAGAGTTAAAGCCGTGTGTGGATTCAGCAGTCTGCAAACACTTTCTCTGCAGAGTCCCAAAACAGGCGTTTTCAGCCCATTACCGGCATATGGAAGAAACAGCAGTAAGCCCAGGGAAATATCTGCTTCTAAATCCAAAACGCAGCTATCTAACAGAACGGTTGTCAATGTGTGCACTCAACTTCCAGAGTTAAACCCGTGTGTGGATTCAGCAGTCTGCAAACACTTTCTCTGCAGAGTCCCCAAACAGGCGTTTTCAGCCCATTACCGGCATATGGAAGAAACAGCAGTAAGCACAGGGAAATATCTGCTTCTAAATCCAAAACGCAGCTATCTAACAGAACGGTTGTCAATGTGTGCACTCAACTTCCAGAGTTAAACCCGTGTGTGGATTCAGCAGTCTGCAAACACTTTCTCTGCAGAGTCCCCAAACAGGCGTTTTCAGCCCATTACCGGCATATGGAAGAAACAGCAGTTAGCACAGGGAAATATCTGCTTCTAAATCCAAAACGCAGCTATCTAACAGAACGGTAGTCAATGTGTGCACTCAACTTCCAGAGTTAAACCCGTGTGTGGATTCAGCAGTCTGCAAACACTTTCTCTGCAGAGTCCCAAAACCGGCGTTTTCAGCCCATTACCGGCATATGGAAGAAACAGCAGTAAGCACAGGGAAATATCTGCTTCTAAATCCAAAACGCAGCTATCTAACAGAACGGTTGTCAATGTGTGCACTGAACTTCCAGAGTTAAACCCGTGTGTGGATTCAGCAGTCTGCAAACACTTTCTCTGCAGAGTCCCAAAACAGGCGTTTTCAGCCCATTACCGGCATATGGAAGAAACAGCAGTAAGCACAGGGAAATATCTGCTTCTAAATCCAAAACGCAGCTATCTAACAGAACGGTTGTCAATGTGTGCACTCAACTTCCAGAGTTAAACCCGTGTGTGGATTCAGCAGTCTGCAAACACTTTCTCTGCAGAGTCCCCAAACAGGCGTTTTCAGCCCATTACCGGCATATGGAAGAAACAGCAGTTAGCACAGGGAAATATCTGCTTCTAAATCCAAAACGCAGCTATCTAACAGAACGGTAGTCAATGTGTGCACTCAACTTCCAGAGTTAAACCCGTGTGTGGATTCAGCAGTCTGCAAACACTTTCTCTGCAGAGTCCCAAAACAGGCGCTTTCAGCCCATTACCGGCATATGGAAGAAACAGCAGTAAGCACAGGGAAATATCTGCTTCTAAATCCAAAACGCAGCTATCTAACAGAACGGTTGTCAATGTGTGCACTCAACTTCCAGAGTTAAACCCGTGTGTGGATTCAGCAGTCTGCAAACACTTTCTCTGCAGAGTCCCCAAACAGGCGTTTTCAGCCCATTACCGGCATATGGAAGAAACAGCAGTAAGCACAGGGAAATATCTGCTTCTAAATCCAAAACGCAGCTATCTAACAGAACGGTTGTCAATGTGTGCACTCAACTTCCAGAGTTAAACCCGTGTGTGGATTCAGCAGTCTGCAAACACTTTCTCTTCAGAGTCCCAAAACAGGCGTTTTCAGCCCATTACCGGCATATGGAAGAAACAGCAGTAAGCACAGGGAAATATCTGCTTCTAAATCCAAAACGCAGCTATCTAACAGAACGGTTGTCAATGTGTGCACTCAACTTCCAGAGTTAAACCCGTGTGTGGATTCAGCAGTCTGCAAACATCTTCTCTGCAGAGTCCCAAAACAGGCGTTTTCAGCCCATTACCGGCATATGGAAGAAACAGCAGTAAGCACAGGGAAATATCTGCTTCTAAATCCAAAACGCAGCTATCTAACAGAACGGTTGTCAATGTGTGCACTCAACTTCCAGAGTTAAACCCGTGTGTGGATTCAGCAGTCTGCAAACACTTTCTCTTCAGAGTCCCAAAACAGGCGTTTTCAGCCCATTACCGGCATATGGAAGAAACAGCAGTAAGCACAGGGAAATATCTGCTTCTAAATCCAAAACGCAGCTATCTAACAGAACGGTTGTCAATGTGTGCACTCAACTTCCAGAGTTAAACCCGTGTGTGGATTCAGCAGTCTGCAAACACTTTCTCTGCAGAGTCCCAAAACAGGCGTTTTCAGCCCATTACCGGCATATGGAAGAAACAGCAGTAAGCACAGGGAAATATCTGCTTCTAAATCCAAAACGCAGCTATCTAACAGAACGGTTGTCAATGTGTGCACTCAACTTCCAGAGTTAAACCCGTGTGTGGATTCAGCAGTCTGCAAACACTTTCTCTGCAGAGTCCCAAAGCAGGCGTTTTCAGCCCATTACCGGCATATGGAAGAAACAGCAGTAAGCACAGGGAAATATCTGCTTCTAAATCCAAAACGCAGCTATCTAACAGAACGGTTGTCAATGTGTGCACTCAACTTCCAGAGTTAAACCCGTGTGTGGATTCAGCAGTCTGCAAACACTTTCTCTGCAGAGTCCCCAAACAGGCGTTTTCAGCCCATTACCGGCATATGGAAGAAACAGCAGTTAGCACAGGGAAATATCTGCTTCTAAATCCAAAACGCAGCTATCTAACAGAACGGTAGTCAATGTGTGCACTCAACTTCCAGAGTTAAACCCGTGTGTGGATTCAGCAGTCTGCAAACACTTTCTCTGCAGAGTCCCAAAACAGGCGTTTTCAGCCCATTACCGGCATATGGAAGAAACAGCAGTAAGCACAGGGAAATATCTGCTTCTAAATCCAAAACGCAGCTATCTAACAGAACGGTTGTCAATGTGTGCACTCAACTTCCAGAGTTAAACCCGTGTGTGGATTCAGCAGTCTGCAAACACTTTCTCTGCAGAGTCCCAAAACAGGCGTTTTCAGCCCATTACCGGCATATGGAAGAAACAGCAGTAAGCACAGGGAAATATCTGCTTCTAAATCCAAAACGCAGCTATCTAACAGAACGGTTGTCAATGTGTGCACTCAACTTCCAGAGTTAAACCCGTGTGTGGATTCAGCAGTCTGCAAACACTTTCTCTGCAGAGTCCCAAAACAGGCGTTTTCAGCCCATTACCGGCATATGGAAGAAACAGCAGTTAGCACAGGGAAATATCTGCTTCTAAATCCAAAACGCAGCTATCTAACAGAACGGTAGTCAATGTGTGCACTCAACTTCCAGAGTTAAACCCGTGTGTGGATTCAGCAGTCTGCAAACACTTTCTCTGCAGAGTCCCAAAACAGGCGTTTTCAGCCCATTACCGGCATATGGAAGAAACAGCAGTAAGCACAGGGAAATATCTGCTTCTAAATCCAAAACGCAGCTATCTAACAGAACGGTTGTCAATGTGTGCACTCAACTTCCAGAGTTAAACCCGTGTGTGGATTCAGCAGTCTGCAAACACTTTCTCTGCAGAGTCCCCAAACAGGCGTTTTCAGCCCATTACCGGCATATGGAAGAAACAGCAGTTAGCACAGGGAAATATCTGCTTCTAAATCCAAAACGCAGCTATCTAACAGAACGGTAGTCAATGTGTGCACTCAACTTCCAGAGTTAAACCCGTGTGTGGATTCAGCAGTCTGCAAACACTTTCTCTGCAGAGTCCCCAAACAGGCGTTTTCAGCCCATTACCGGCATATGGAAGAAACAGCAGTTAGCACAGGGAAATATCTGCTTCTAAATCCAAAACGCAGCTATCTAACAGAACGGTAGTCAATGTGTGCACTCAACTTCCAGAGTTAAACCCGTGTGTGGATTCAGCAGTCTGCAAACACTTTCTCTGCAGAGTCCCAAAACAGGCGTTTTCAGCCCATTACCGGCATATGGAAGAAACAGCAGTAAGCACAGGGAAATATCTGCTTCTAAATCCAAAACGCAGCTATCTAACAGAACGGTTGTCAATGTGTGCACTCAACTTCCAGAGTTAAACCCGTGTGTGGATTCAGCAGTCTGCAAACACTTTCTCTGCAGAGTCCCCAAACAGGCGTTTTCAGCCCATTACCGGCATATGGAAGAAACAGCAGTAAGCACAGGGAAATATCTGCTTCTAAATCCAAAACGCAGCTATCTAACAGAACGGTTGTCAATGTGTGCACTCAACTTCCAGAGTTAAACCCGTGTGTGGATTCAGCAGTCTGCAAACACTTTCTCTGCAGAGTCCCAAAGCAGGCGTTGTCAGCCCATTACCGGCATATGGAAGAAACAGCAGTAAGCACAGGGAAATATCTGCTTCTAAATCCAAAACGCAGCTATCTAACAGAACGGTTGTCAATGTGTGCACTCAACTTCCAGAGTTAAACCCGTGTGTGGATTCAGCAGTCTGCAAACATCTTCTCTGCAGAGTCCCAAAACAGGCGTTTTCAGCCCATTACCGGCATATGGAAGAAACAGCAGTAAGCACAGGGAAATATCTGCTTCTAAATCCAAAACGCAGCTATCTAACAGAACGGTTGTCAATGTGTGCACTCAACTTCCAGAGTTAAACCCGTGTGTGGATTCAGCAGTCTGCAAACACTTTCTCTTCAGAGTCCCAAAACAGGCGTTTTCAGCCCATTACCGGCATATGGAAGAAACAGCAGTAAGCACAGGGAAATATCTGCTTCTAAATCCAAAACGCAGCTATCTAACAGAACGGTTGTCAATGTGTGCACTCAACTTCCAGAGTTAAACCCGTGTGTGGATTCAGCAGTCTGCAAACACTTTCTCTGCAGAGTCCCAAAACAGGCGTTTTCAGCCCATTACCGGCATATGGAAGAAACAGCAGTAAGCACAGGGAAATATCTGCTTCTAAATCCAAAACGAAGCTATCTAACAGAACGGTTGTCAATGTGTGCACTCAACTTCCAGAGTTAAAGCCGTGTGTGGATTCAGCAGTCTGCAAACACTTTCTCTGCAGAGTCCCAAAACAGGCGTTTTCAGCCCATTACCGGCATATGGAAGAAACAGCAGTAAGCCCAGGGAAATATCTGCTTCTAAATCCAAAACGCAGCTATCTAACAGAACGGTTGTCAATGTGTGCACTCAACTTCCAGAGTTAAACCCGTGTGTGGATTCAGCAGTCTGCAAACACTTTCTCTGCAGAGTCCCAAAACAGGCGTTTTCAGCCCATTACCGGCATATGGAAGAAACAGCAGTAACCACAGGGAAATATCTGCTTCTAAATCCAAAACGCAGCCATCTAACAGAACGGTTGTCAATGTGTGCACTCAACTTCCAGAGTTAAACCCGTGTGTGGATTCAGCAGTCTGCAAACACTTTCTCTGCAGAGTCCCAAAGCAGGCGTTTTCAGCCCATTACCGGCATATGGAAGAAACAGCAGTAAGCACAGGGAAATATCTGCTTCTAAATCCAAAACGCAGCCATCTAACAGAACGGTTGTCAATGTGTGCACTCAACTTCCTGAGTTAAACCCGTGTGTGGATTCAGCAGTCTGCAAACACTTTCTCTGCAGAGTCCCAAAACAGGCGTTTTCAGCCCATTACCGGCATATGGAAGAAACAGCAGTAAGCACAGGGAAATATCTGCTTCTAAATCCAAAACGCAGCTATCTAACAGAACGGTTGTCAATGTGTGCACTCAACTTCCAGAGTTAAACCCGTGTGTGGATTCAGCAGTCTGCAAACACTTTCTCTGCAGAGTCCCAAACCAGGCGTTTTCAGCCCATTACCGGCATATGGAAGAAACAGCAGTAAGCACAGGGAAATATCTGCTTCTAAATCCAAAACGCAGCTATCTAACAGAACGGTTGTCAATGTGTGCACTCAACTTCCAGAGTTAAACCCGTGTGTGGATTCAGCAGTCTGCAAACACTTTCTCTGCAGAGTCCCCAAACAGGCGTTTTCAGCCCATTACCGGCATATGGAAGAAACAGCAGTAAGCACAGGGAAATATCTGCTTCTAAATCCAAAACGCAGCTATCTAACAGAACGGTTGTCAATGTGTGCACTCAACTTCCAGAGTTAAACCCGTGTGTGGATTCAGCAGTCTGCAAACACTTTCTCTGCAGAGTCCCAAAACAGGCGTTTTCAGCCCATTACCGGCATATGGAAGAAACAGCAGTAAGCACAGGGAAATATCTGCTTCTAAATCCAAAACGCAGCTATCTAACAGAACGGTTGTCAATGTGTGCACTCAACTTCCAGAGTTAAACCCGTGTGTGGATTCAGCAGTCTGCAAACACTTTCTCTGCAGAGTTCCCAAACAGGCGTTTTCAGCCCATTACCGGCATATGGAAGAAACAGCAGTAAGCACAGGGAAATATCTGCTTCTAAATCCAAAACGCAGCTATCTAACAGAACGGTTGTCAATGTGTGCACTCAACTTCCAGAGTTAAACCCGTGTGTGGATTCAGCAGTCTGCAAACACTTTCTCTGCAGAGTCCCAAAACAGGCGTTTTCAGCCCATTACCGGCATATGGAAGAAACAGCAGTAAGCACAGGGAAATATCTGCTTCTAAATCCAAAACGGAGCTATCTAACAGAACGGTTGTCAATGTGTGCACTCAACTTCCAGAGTTAAACCCGTGTGTGGATTCAGCAGTCTGCAAACACTTTCTCTGCAGAGTCCCAAAGCAGGCGTTTTCAGCCCATTACCGGCATATGGAAGAAACAGCAGTAAGCACAGGGAAATATCTGCTTCTAAATCCAAAACGCAGCTATCTAACAGAACGGTTGTCAATGTGTGCACTCAACTTCCAGAGTTAAACCCGTGTGTGGATTCAGCAGTCTGCAAACACTTTCTCTGCAGAGTCCCCAAACAGGCGTTTTCAGCCCATTACCGGCATATGGAAGAAACAGCAGTAAGCACAGGGAAATATCTGCTTCTAAATCCAAAACGCAGCTATCTAACAGAACGGTTGTCAATGTGTGCACTCAACTTCCAGAGTTAAACCCGTGTGTGGATTCAGCAGTCTGCAAACACTTTCTCTGCAGAGTCCCAAAACAGGCGTTTTCAGCCCATTACCGGCATATGGAAGAAACAGCAGTAAGCACAGGGAAATATCTGCTTCTAAATCCAAAACGCAGCTATCTAACAGAACGGTTGTCAATGTGTGCACTCAACTTCCAGAGTTAAACCCGTGTGTGGATTCAGCAGTCTGCAAACATCTTCTCTGCAGAGTCCCAAAACAGGCGTTTTCAGCCCATTACCGGCATATGGAAGAAACAGCAGTAAGCACAGGGAAATATCTGCTTCTAAATCCAAAACGCAGCTATCTAACAGAACGGTTGTCAAGGTGTCCACTCAACTTCCAGAGTTAAACCCGTGTGTGGATTCAGCAGTCTGCAAACACTTTCTCTGCAGAGTCCCAAAACAGGCGTTTTCAGCCCATTACCGGCATATGGAAGAAACAGCAGTAAGCACAGGGAAATATCTGCTTCTAAATCCAAAACGCAGCTATCTAACAGAACGGTTGTCAATGTGTGCACTCAACTTCCAGAGTTAAACCCGTGGGTGGATTCAGCAGTCTGCAAACACTTTCTCTGCAGAGTCCCAAAACAGGCGTTTTCAGCCCATTACCGGCATATGGAAGAAACAGCAGTAAGCACAGGGAAATATCTGCTTCTAAATCCAAAACGCAGCTATCTAACAGAACGGTTGTCAATGTGCGCACTCAACTTCCAGAGTTAAACCCGTGTGTGGATTCAGCAGTCTGCAAACATCTTCTCTGCAGAGTCCCAAAACAGGCCTTTTCAGCCCATTACCGGCATATGGAAGAAACAGCAGTAAGCACAGGGAAATATCTGCTTCTAAATCCAAAACGCAGCTATCTAACACAACGGTTGTCAATGTGTGCACTCAACTTCCAGAGTTAAACCCGTGTGTGGATTCAGCAGTCTGCAAACACTTTCTCTGCAGAGTCCCCAAACAGGCGTTTTCAGCCCATTACCGGCATATGGAAGAAACAGCAGTAAGCACAGGGAAATATCTGCTTCTAAATCCAAAACGCAGCTATCTAACAGAACGGTAGTCAATGTGTGCACTCAACTTCCAGAGTTAAACCCGTGTGTGGATTCAGCAGTCTGCAAACACTTTCTCTGCAGAGTCCCAAAGCAGGCGTTTTCAGCCCATTACCGGCATATGGAAGAAACAGCAGTAAGCACAGGGAAATATCTGCTTCTAAATCCAAAACGCAGCTATCTAACAGAACGGTTGTCAATGTGTGCACTCAACTTCCAGAGTTAAACCCGTGGGTGGATTCAGCAGTCTGCAAAAACTTTCTCTGCAGAGTCCCAAAACAGGCGTTTTCAGCCGATTACCGGCATATGGAAGAAACAGCAGTAAGCACAGGGAAATATCTGCTTCTAAATCGAAAACGCAGCTATCTAACAGAACGGTTGTCAATGTGTGCACTCAACTTCCAGAGTTAAACCCGTGTGTGGATTCAGCAGTCTGCAAACACTTTCTCTGCAGAGTCCCAAAACAGGCATTTTCAGCCCATTACCGGCATATGGAAGAAACAGCAGTAAGCACAGGGAAATATCTGCTTCTAAATCCAAAACGCAGCTATCTAACAGAACGGTTGTCAATGTGTGCACTCAACTTCCAGAGTTAAACCCGTGTGTGGATTCAGCAGTCTGCAAACACTTTCTCTGCAGAGTCCCAAAAAAGGCGTTTTCAGCCCATTACCGGCATATGGAAGAAACAGCAATAAGCACAGGGAAATATCTGCTTCTAAATCCAAAACGCAGCTATCTAACAGAACGGTAGTCAATGTGTGCACTCAACTTCCAGAGTTAAACCCGTGTGTGGATTCAGCAGTCTGCAAACACTTTCTCTGCAGAGTCCCAAAGCAGGCGTTTTCAGCCCATTACCGGCATATGGAAGAAACAGCAGTAAGCACAGGGAAATATCTGCTTCTAAATCCAAAACGCAGCTATCTAACAGAACGGTAGTCAATGTGTGCACTCAACTTCCAGAGTTAAACCCGTGTGTGGATTCACCAGTCTGCAAACACTTTCTCTGCAGAGTCCCAAAACAGGCGTTTTCAGCCCATTACCGGCATATGGAAGAAACAGCAGTAAGCACAGGGAAATATCTGCTTCTAAATCCAAAACGCAGCTATCTAACAGAACGGTTGTCAATGTGTGCACTCAACTTCCAGAGTTAAACCCGTGTGTGGATTCAGCAGTCTGCAAACACTTTCTCTGCAGAGTCCCCAAACAGGCGTTTTCAGCCCATTACCGGCATATGGAAGAAACAGCAGTAAGCACAGGGAAATATCTGCTTCTAAATCCAAAACGCAGCTATCTAACAGAACGGTTGTCAATGTGTGCACTCAACTTCCAGAGTTAAACCCGTGTGTGGATTCAGCAGTCTGCAAACACTTTCTCTGCAGAGTCCCCAAACAGGCGTTTTCAGCCCATTACCGGCATATGGAAGAAACAGCAGTAAGCACAGGGAAATATCTGCTTCTAAATCCAAAACGCAGCTATCTAACAGAACGGTTGTCAATGTGTGCACTCAACTTCCAGAGTTAAACCCGTGTGTGGATTCAGCAGTCTGCAAACACTTTCTCTGCAGAGTCCCAAAGCAGGCGTTTTCAGCCCATTACCGGCATATGGAAGAAACAGCAGTAAGCACAGGGAAATATCTGCTTCTAAATCCAAAACGCAGCTATCTAACAGAACGGTTGTCAATGTGTGCACTCAACTTCCAGAGTTAAACCCGTGTGTGGATTCAGCAGTCTGCAAACACTTTCTCTGCAGAGTCCCAAAACAGGCGTTTTCAGCCCGTTACCGGCATATGGAAGAAACAGCAGTAAGCACAGGGAAATATCTGCTTCTAAATCCAAAACGCAGCTATCTAACGGAACGGTTGTCAATGTGTGCACTCAACTTCCAGAGTTAAACCCGTGTGTGGATTCAGCAGTCTGCAAACACTTTCTCTGCAGAGTCCCAAAGCAGGCGTTTTCAGCCCATTACCGGCATATGGAAGAAACAGCAGTAAGCACAGGGAAATATCTGCTTCTAAATCCAAAACGGAGCTATCTAACAGAACGGTTGTCAATGTGTGCACTCAACTTCCAGAGTTAAACCCGTGTGTGGATTCAGCAGTCTGCAAACACTTTCTCTGCAGAGTCCCCAAACAGGCGTTTTCAGCCCATTACCGGCATATGGAAGAAACAGCAGTAAGCACAGGGAAATATCTGCTTCTAAATCCAAAACGCAGCTATCTAACAGAACGGTTGTCAATGTGTGCACTCAACTTCCAGAGTTAAACCCGTGTGTGGATTCAGCAGTCTGCAAACACTTTCTCTGCAGAGTCCCAAAGCAGGCGTTTTCAGCCCATTACCGGCATATGGAAGAAACAGCAGTAAGCACAGGGAAATATCTGCTTCTAAATCCAAAACGCAGCTATCTAACAGAACGGTTGTCAATGTGTGCACTCAACTTCCAGAGTTAAACCCGTGTGTGGATTCAGCAGTCTGTAAACACTTTCTCTGCAGAGTCCCAAAACAGGCGTTTTCAGCCCATTACCGGCATATGGAAGAAACAGCAGTAAGCACAGGGAAATATCTGCTTCTAAATCCAAAACGCAGCTATCTAACAGAACGGTTGTCAATGTGTGCACTCAACTTCCAGAGTTAAACCCGTGTGTGGATTCAGCAGTCTGCAAACATCTTCTCTGCAGAGTCCCAAAACAGGCGTTTTCAGCCCATTACCGGCATATGGAAGAAACAGCAGTAAGCACAGGGAAATATCTGCTTCTAAATCCAAAACGCAGCTATCTAACAGAACGGTTGTCAATGTGTGCACTCAACTTCCAGAGTTAAACCCGTGTGTGGATTCAGCAGTCTGCAAACACTTTCTCTGCAGAGTCCCAAAACAGGCGTTTTCAGCCCATTACCGGCATATGGAAGAAACAGCAGTAAGCACAGGGAAATATCTGCTTCTAAATCCAAAACGCAGCTATCTAACAGAACGGTTGTCAATGTGTGCACTCAACTTCCAGAGTTAAACCCGTGTGTGGATTCAGCAGTCTGCAAACACTTTCTCTGCAGAGTCCCCAAACAGGCGTTTTCAGCCCATTACCGGCATATGGAAGAAACAGCAGTAAGCACAGGGAAATATCTGCTTCTAAATCCAAAACGCAGCTATCTAACAGAACGGTAGTCAATGTGTGCACTCAACTTCCAGAGTTAAAGCCGTGTGTGGATTCAGCAGTCTGGAAACACTTTCTCTGCAGAGTCCCCAAACAGGCGTTTTCAGCCCATTACCGGCATATGGAAGAAACAGCAGTAAGCACAGGGAAATATCTGCTTCTAAATCCAAAACGCAGCTATCTAACAGAACGGTTGTCAATGTGTGCACTCAACTTCCAGAGTTAAACCCGTGTGTGGATTCAGCAGTCTGCAAACACTTTCTCTGCAGAGTCCCAAAGCAGGCGTTTTCACCCCATTACCGGCATATGGAAGAAACAGCAGTAAGCACAGGGAAATATCTGCTTCTAAATCCAAAACGCAGCTATCTAACAGAACGGTTGTCAATGTGTGCACTCAACTTCCAGAGTTAAACCCGTGTGTGGATTCAGCAGTCTGCAAACACTTTCTCTGCAGAGTCCCAAAGCAGGCGTTTTCAGCCCATTACCGGCATATGGAAGAAACAGCAGTAAGCACAGGGAAATATCTGCTTCTAAATCCAAAACGCAGCTATCTAACAGAACGGTTGTCAATGTGTGCACTCAACTTCCAGAGTTAAACCCGTGTGTGGATTCAGCAGTCTGCAAACACTTTCTCTGCAGAGTCCCCAAACAGGCGTTTTCAGCCCATTACCGGCATATGGAAGAAACAGCAGTAAGCACAGGGAAATATCTGCTTCTAAATCCAAAACGCAGCTATCTAACAGAACGGTTGTCAATGTGTGCACTCAACTTCCAGAGTTAAACCCGTGTGTGGATTCAGCAGTCTGCAAACACTTTCTCTGCAGAGTCCCAAAGCAGGCGTTTTCAGCCCATTACCGGCATATGGAAGAAACAGCAGTAAGCACAGGGAAATATCTGCTTCTAAATCCAAAACGCAGCTATCTAACAGAACGGTTGTCAATGTGTGCACTCAACTTCCAGAGTTAAACCCGTGTGTGGATTCAGCAGTCTGCAAACACTTTCTCTGCAGAGTCCCAAAACAGGCGTTTTCAGCCCATTACCGGCATATGGAAGAAACAGCAGTAAGCACAGGGAAATATCTGCTTCTAAATCCAAAACGCAGCTATCTAACAGAACGGTTGTCAATGTGTGCACTCAACTTCCAGAGTTAAACCCGTGTGTGGATTCAGCAGTCTGCAAACACTTTCTCTGCAGAGTCCCAAAACAGGCGTTTTCAGCCCATTACCGGCATATGGAAGAAACAGCAGTAAGCACAGGGAAATATCTGCTTCTAAATCCAAAACGCAGCTATCTAACAGAACGGTTGTCAATGTGTGCAGTCAACTTCCAGAGTTAAACCCGTGTGTGGATTCAGCAGTCTGCAAACATCTTCTCTGCAGAGTCCCAAAACAGGCGTTTTCAGCCCATTACCGGCATATGGAAGAAACAGCAGTAAGCACAGGGAAATATCTGCTTCTAAATCCAAAACGCAGCTATCTAACAGAACGGTTGTCAATGTGTGCACTGAACTTCCAGAGTTAAACCCGTGGGTGGATTCAGCAGTCTGCAAACACTTTCTCTGCAGAGTCCCAAAACAGGCGTTTTCAGCCCATTACCGGCATATGGAAGAAACAGCAGTAAGCACAGGGAAATATCTGCTTCTAAATCCAAAACGCAGCTATCTAACAGAACGGTTGTCAATGTGTGCACTCAACTTCCAGAGTTAAACCCGTGTGTGGATTCAGCAGTCTGCAAACATCTTCTCTGCAGAGTCCCAAAACAGGCGTTTTCAGCCCATTACCGGCATATGGAAGAAACAGCAGTAAGCCCAGGGAAATATCTGCTTCTAAATCCAAAACGCAGCTATCTAACAGAACGGTTGTCAATGTGTGCACTCAACTTCCAGAGTTAAACCCGTGTGTGGATTCAGCAGTCTGCAAACACTTTCTCTGCAGAGTCCCAAAACAGGCGTTTTCAGCCCATTACCGGCATATGGAAGAAACAGCAGTAAGCACAGGGAAATATCTGCTTCTAAATCCAAAACGCAGCTATCTAACAGAACGGTTGTCAATGTGTGCACTCAACTTCCAGAGTTAAACCCGTGTGTGGATTCAGCAGTCTGCAAGCACTTTCTCTGCAGAGTCCCAAAACAGGCGTTTTCAGCCCATTACCGGCATATGGAAGAAACAGCAGTAAGCACAGGGAAATATCTGCTTCTAAATCCAAAACGCAGCTATCTAACAGAACGGTTGTCAATGTGTGCACTCAACTTCCAGAGTTAAACCCGTGTGTGGATTCAGCAGTCTGCAAACACTTTCTCTGCAGAGTCCCAAAGCAGGCGTTTTCAGCCCATTACCGGCATATGGAAGAAACAGCAGTAAGCACAGGGAAATATCTGCTTCTAAATCCAAAACGCAGCTATCTAACAGAACGGTTGTCAATGTGTGCACTCAACTTCCAGAGTTAAACCCGTGTGTGGATTCAGCAGTCTGCAAACACTTTCTCTGCAGAGTCCCAAAGCAGGCGTTTTCAGCCCATTACCGGCATATGGAAGAAACAGCAGTAAGCACAGGGAAATATCTGCTTCTAAATCCAAAACGCAGCTATCTAACAGAACGGTTGTCAATGTGTGCACTCAACTTCCAGAGTTAAACCCGTGTGTGGATTCAGCAGTCTGCAAACACTTTCTCTGCAGAGTCCCAAAACAGGCGTTTTCAGCCCATTACCGGCATATGGAAGAAACAGCAGTAAGCACAGGGAAATATCTGCTTCTAAATCCAAAACGCAGCTATCTAACAGAACGGTTGTCAATGTGTGCACTCAACTTCCAGAGTTAAACCCGTGTGTGGATTCAGCAGTCTGCAAACACTTTCTCTGCAGAGTCCCCAAACAGGCGTTTTCAGCCCATTACCGGCATATGGAAGAAACAGCAGTAAGCACAGGGAAATATCTGCTTCTAAATCCAAAACGCAGCTATCTAACAGAACGGTTGTCAATGTGTGCACTCAACTTCCAGAGTTAAACCCGTGTGTGGATTCAGCAGTCTGCAAACACTTTCTCTGCAGAGTCCCCAAACAGGCGTTTTCAGCCCATTACCGGCATATGGAAGAAACAGCAGTAAGCACAGGGAAATATCTGCTTCTAAATCCAAAACGCAGCTATCTAACAGAACGGTTGTCAATGTGTGCACTCAACTTCCAGAGTTAAACCCGTGTGTGGATTCAGCAGTCTGCAAACACTTTCTCTGCAGAGTCCCAAAGCAGGCGTTTTCAGCCCATTACCGGCATATGGAAGAAACAGCAGTAAGCACAGGGAAATATCTGCTTCTAAATCCAAAACGCAGCTATCTAACAGAACGGTTGTCAATGTGTGCACCCAACTTCCAGAGTTAAACCCGTGGGTGGATTCAGCAGTCTGCAAACACTTTCTCTGCAGAGTCCCAAAGCAGGCGTTTTCAGCCCATTACCGGCATATGGAAGAAACAGCAGTAAGCACAGGGAAATATCTGCTTCTAAATCCAAAACGCAGCTATCTAACAGAACGGTTGTCAATGTGTGCACTCAACTTCCAGAGTTAAACCCGTGTGTGGATTCAGCAGTCTGCAAACACTTTCTCTGCAGAGTCCCAAAACAGGCGTTTTCAGCCCATTACCGGCATATGGAAGAAACAGCAGTAAGCACAGGGAAATATCTGCTTCTAAATCCAAAACGCAGCTATCTAACAGAACGGTTGTCAATGTGTGCACTCAACTTCCAGAGTTAAACCCGTGTGTGGATTCAGCAGTCTGCAAACACTTTCTCTGCAGAGTCCCAAAGCAGGCGTTTTCAGCCCATTACCGGCATATGGAAGAAACAGCAGTAAGCACAGGGAAATATCTGCTTCTAAATCCAAAACGCAGCTATCTAACAGAACGGTAGTCAATGTGTGCACTCAACTTCCAGAGTTAAACCCGTGTGTGGATTCAGCAGTCTGCAAACACTTTCTCTGCAGAGTCCCAAAGCAGGCGTTTTCAGCCCATTACCGGCATATGGAAGAAACAGCAGTAAGCACAGGGAAATATCTGCTTCTAAATCCAAAACGCAGCTATCTAACAGAACGGTAGTCAATGTGTGCACTCAACTTCCAGAGTTAAACCCGTGTGTGGATTCAGCAGTCTGCAAACACTTTCTCTGCAGAGTCCCAAAACAGGCGTTTTCAGCCCATTACCGGCATATGGAAGAAACAGCAGTAAGCACAGGGAAATATCTGCTTCTAAATCCAAAACGCAGCTATCTAACAGAACGGTTGTCAATGTGTGCACTCAACTTCCAGAGTTAAACCCGTGTGTGGATTCAGCAGTCTGCAAACACTTTCTCTGCAGAGTCCCAAAACAGGCGTTTTCAGCCCATTACCGGCATATGGAAGAAACAGCAGTAAGCACAGGGAAATATCTGCTTCTAAATCCAAAACGCAGCTATCTAACAGAACGGTTGTCAATGTGTGCACTCAACTTCCAGAGTTAAACCCGTGTGTGGATTCAGCAGTCTGCAAACACTTTCTCTGCAGAGTCCCCAAACAGGCGTTTTCAGCCCATTACCGGCATATGGAAGAAACAGCAGTAAGCACAGGGAAATATCTGCTTCTAAATCCAAAACGCAGCTATCTAACAGAACGGTTGTCAATGTGTGCACTCAACTTCCAGAGTTAAACCCGTGTGTGGATTCAGCAGTCTGCAAACACTTTCTCTGCAGAGTCCCCAAACAGGCGTTTTCAGCCCATTACCGGCATATGGAAGAAACAGCAGTAAGCACAGGGAAATATCTGCTTCTAAATCCAAAACGCAGCTATCTAACAGAACGGTTGTCAATGTGTGCACTCAACTTCCAGAGTTAAACCCGTGTGTGGATTCAGCAGTCTGCAAACACTTTCTCTGCAGAGTCCCAAAGCAGGCGTTTTCACCCCATTACCGGCATATGGAAGAAACAGCAGTAAGCACAGGGAAATATCTGCTTCTAAATCCAAAACGCAGCTATCTAACAGAACGGTTGTCAATGTGTGCACTCAACTTCCAGAGTTAAACCCGTGTGTGGATTCAGCAGTCTGCAAACACTTTCTCTGCAGAGTCCCAAAGCAGGCGTTTTCAGCCCATTACCGGCATATGGAATAAACAGCAGTAAGCACAGGGAAATATCTGCTTCTAAATCCAAAACGGAGCTATCTAACAGAACGGTTGTCAATGTGTGCACTCAACTTCCAGAGTTAAACCCGTGTGTGGATTCAGCAGTCTGCAAACACTTTCTCTGCAGAGTCCCAAAGCAGGCGTTTTCAGCCCATTACCGGCATATGGAAGAAACAGCAGTAAGCACAGGGAAATATCTGCTTCTAAATCCAAAACGCAGCTATCTAACAGAACGGTTGTCAATGTGTGCACTCAACTTCCAGAGTTAAACCCGTGTGTGGATTCAGCAGTCTGCAAACACTTTCTCTGCAGAGTCCCCAAACAGGCGTTTTCAGCCCATTACCGGCATATGGAAGAAACAGCAGTAAGCACAGGGAAATATCTGCTTCTAAATCCAAAACGCAGCTATCTAACAGAACGGTTGTCAATGTGTGCACTCAACTTCCAGAGTTAAACCCGTGTGTGGATTCAGCAGTCTGCAAACACTTTCTCTGCAGAGTCCCAAAGCAGGCGTTTTCAGCCCATTACCGGCATATGGAAGAAACAGCAGTAAGCACAGGGAAATATCTGCTTCTAAATCCAAAACGCAGCTATCTAACAGAACGGTTGTCAATGTGTGCACTCAACTTCCAGAGTTAAACCCGTGGGTGGATTCAGCAGTCTGCAAACACTTTCTCTGCAGAGTCCCAAAACAGGCGTTTTCAGCCGATTACCGGCATATGGAAGAAACAGCAGTAAGCACAGGGAAATATCTGCTTCTAAATCCAAAACGCAGCTATCTAACAGAACGGTTGTCAATGTGTGCACTCAACTTCCAGAGTTAAACCCGTGTGTGGATTCAGCAGTCTGCAAACACTTTCTCTGCAGAGTCCCAAAACAGGCGTTTTCAGCCCATTACCGGCATATGGAAGAAACAGCAGTAAGCACAGGGAAATATCTGCTTCTAAATCCAAAACGCAGCTATCTAACAGAACGGTTGTCAATGTGTGCACTCAACTTCCAGAGTTAAACCCGTGTGTGGATTCAGCAGTCTGCAAACACTTTCTCTGCAGAGTCCCAAAGCAGGCGTTTTCAGCCCATTACCGGCATATGGAAGAAACAGCAGTAAGCACAGGGAAATATCTGCTTCTAAATCCAAAACGCAGCTATCTAACAGAACGGTAGTCAATGTGTGCACTCAACTTCCAGAGTTAAACCCGTGTGTGGATTCAGCAGTCTGCAAACACTTTCTCTGCAGAGTCCCAAAGCAGGCGTTTTCAGCCCATTACCGGCATATGGAAGAAACAGCAGTAAGCACAGGGAAATATCTGCTTCTAAATCCAAAACGCAGCTATCTAACAGAACGGTAGTCAATGTGTGCACTCAACTTCCAGAGTTAAACCCGTGTGTGGATTCAGCAGTCTGCAAACACTTTCTCTGCAGAGTCCCAAAACAGGCGTTTTCAGCCCATTACCGGCATATGGAAGAAACAGCAGTAAGCACAGGGAAATATCTGCTTCTAAATCCAAAACCCAGCTATCTAACAGAACGGTTGTCAATGTGTGCACTCAACTTCCAGAGTTAAACCCGTGTGTGGATTCAGCAGTCTGCAAACACTTTCTCTGCAGAGTCCCAAAACAGGCGTTTTCAGCCCATTACCGGCATATGGAAGAAACAGCAGTAAGCACAGGGAAATATCTGCTTCTAAATCCAAAACGCAGCTATCTAACAGAACGGTTGTCAATGTGTGCACTCAACTTCCAGAGTTAAACCCGTGTGTGGATTCAGCAGTCTGCAAACACTTTCTCTGCAGAGTCCCCAAACAGGCGTTTTCAGCCCATTACCGGCATATGGAAGAAACAGCAGTAAGCACAGGGAAATATCTGCTTCTAAATCCAAAACGCAGCTATCTAACAGAACGGTTGTCAATGTGTGCACTCAACTTCCAGAGTTAAACCCGTGTGTGGATTCAGCAGTCTGCAAACACTTTCTCTGCAGAGTCCCCAAACAGGCGTTTTCAGCCCATTACCGGCATATGGAAGAAACAGCAGTAAGCACAGGGAAATATCTGCTTCTAAATCCAAAACGCAGCTATCTAACAGAACGGTTGTCAATGTGTGCACTCAACTTCCAGAGTTAAACCCGTGTGTGGATTCAGCAGTCTGCAAACACTTTCTCTGCAGAGTCCCAAAGCAGGCGTTTTCACCCCATTACCGGCATATGGAAGAAACAGCAGTAAGCACAGGGAAATATCTGCTTCTAAATCCAAAACGCAGCTATCTAACAGAACGGTTGTCAATGTGTGCACTCAACTTCCAGAGTTAAACCCGTGTGTGGATTCAGCAGTCTGCAAACACTTTCTCTGCAGAGTCCCGAAGCAGGCGTTTTCAGCCCATTACCGGCATATGGAAGAAACAGCAGTAAGCACAGGGAAATATCTGCTTCTAAATCCAAAACGGAGCTATCTAACAGAACGGTTGTCAATGTGTGCACTCAACTTCCAGAGTTAAACCCGTGTGTGGATTCAGCAGTCTGCAAACACTTTCTCTGCAGAGTCCCAAAGCAGGCGTTTTCAGCCCATTACCGGCATATGGAAGAAACAGCAGTAAGCACAGGGAAATATCTGCTTCTAAATCCAAAACGCAGCTATCTAACAGAACGGTTGTCAATGTGTGCACTCAACTTCCAGAGTTAAACCCGTGTGTGGATTCCGCAGTCTGCAAACACTTTCTCTGCAGAGTCCCCAAACAGGCGTTTTCAGCCCATTACCGGCATATGGAAGAAACAGCAGTAAGCACAGTGAAATATCTGCTTCTAAATCCAAAACGCAGCTATCTAACAGAACGGTTGTCAATGTGTGCACTCAACTTCCAGAGTTAAACCCGTGTGTGGATTCAGCAGTCTGCAAACACTTTCTCTGCAGAGTCCCAAAGCAGGCGTTTTCAGCCCATTACCGGCATATGGAAGAAACAGCAGTAAGCACAGGGAAATATCTGCTTCTAAATCCAAAACGCAGCTATCTAACAGAACGGTTGTCAATGTGTGCACTCAACTTCCAGAGTTAAACCCGTGTGTGGATTCAGCAGTCTGCAAACACTTTCTCTGCAGAGTCCCAAAACAGGCGTTTTCAGCCCATTACCGGCATATGGAAGAAACAGCAGTAAGCACAGGGAAATATCTGCTTCTAAATCCAAAACGCAGCTATCTAACAGAACGGTTGTCAATGTGTGCACTCAACTTCCAGAGTTAAACCCGTGTGTGGATTCAGCAGTCTGCAAACACTTTCTCTGCAGAGTCCCAAAACAGGCGTTTTCAGCCCATTACCGGCATATGGAAGAAACAGCAGTAAGCACAGGGAAATATCTGCTTCTAAATCCAAAACGCAGCTATCTAACAGAACGGTTGTCAATGTGTGCAGTCAACTTCCAGAGTTAAACCCGTGTGTGGATTCAGCAGTCTGCAAACATCTTCTCTGCAGAGTCCCAAAACAGGCGTTTTCAGCCCATTACCGGCATATGGAAGAAACAGCAGTAAGCACAGGGAAATATCTGCTTCTAAATCCAAAACGCAGCTATCTAACAGAACGGTTGTCAATGTGTGCACTGAACTTCCAGAGTTAAACCCGTGGGTGGATTCAGCAGTCTGCAAACACTTTCTCTGCAGAGTCCCAAAACAGGCGTTTTCAGCCCATTACCGGCATATGGAAGAAACAGCAGTAAGCACAGGGAAATATCTGCTTCTAAATCCAAAACGCAGCTATCTAACAGAACGGTTGTCAATGTGTGCACTCAACTTCCAGAGTTAAACCCGTGTGTGGATTCAGCAGTCTGCAAACATCTTATCTGCAGAGTCCCAAAACAGGCGTTTTCAGCCCATTACCGGCATATGGAAGAAACAGCAGTAAGCACAGGGAAATATCTGCTTCTAAATCCAAAATGCAGCTATCTAACAGAACGGTTGTCAATGTGTGCACTCAACTTCCAGAGTTAAACCCGTGTGTGGATTCAGCAGTCTGCAAACACTTTCTCTGCAGAGTCCCAAAACAGGCGTTTTCAGCCCATTACCGGCATATGGAAGAAACAGCAGTAAGCACAGGGAAATATCTGCTTCTAAATCCAAAACGCAGCTATCTAACAGAACGGTTGTCAATGTGTGCACTCAACTTCCAGAGTTAAACCCGTGTGTGGATTCAGGAGTCTGCAAACACTTTCTCTGCAGAGTCCCAAAACAGGCGTTTTCAGCCCATTACCGGCATATGGAAGAAACAGCAGTAAGCACAGGGAAATATCTGCTTCTAAATCCAAAACGCAGCTATCTAACAGAACGGTTGTCAATGTGTGCACTCAACTTCCAGAGTTAAACCCGTGTGTGGATTCAGCAGTCTGCAAACACTTTCTCTGCAGAGTCCCAAAGCAGGCGTTTTCAGCCCATTACCGGCATATGGAAGAAACAGCAGTAAGCACAGGGAAATATCTGCTTCTAAATCCAAAACGCAGCCATCTAACAGAACGGTTGTCAATGTGTGCACTCAACTTCCAGAGTTAAACCCGTGTGTGGATTCAGCAGTCTGCAAACACTTTCTCTGCAGAGTCCCAAAGCAGGCGTTTTCAGCCCATTACCGGCATATGGAAGAAACAGCAGTAAGCACAGGGAAATATCTGCTTCTAAATCCAAAACGCAGCCATCTAACAGAAGGGTTGTCAATGTGTGCACTCAACTTCCAGAGTTAAACCCGTGTGTGGATTCCGCAGTCTGCAAACACTTTCTCTGCAGAGTCCCAAAACAGGCGTTTTCAGCCCATTACCGGCATATGGAAGAAACAGCAGTAAGCACAGGGAAATATCTGCTTCTAAATCCAAAACGCAGCTATCTAACAGAACGGTTGTCAATGTGTGCACTCAACTTCCAGAGTTAAACCCGTGTGTGGATTCAGCAGTCTGCAAACACTTTCTCTGCAGAGTCCCAAAACAGGCGTTTTCAGCCCATTACCGGCATATGGAAGAAACAGCAGTAAGCACAGGGAAATATCTGCTTCTAAATCCAAAACGCAGCTATCTAACAGAACGGTTGTCAATGTGTGCACTCAACTTCCAGAGTTAAACCCGTGTGTGGATTCAGCAGTCTGCAAACACTTTCTCTTCAGAGTCCCAAAACAGGCGTTTTCAGCCCATTACCGGCATATGGAAGAAACAGCAGTAAGCACAGGGAAATATCTGCTTCTAAATCCAAAACGCAGCTATCTAACAGAACGGTTGTCAATGTGTGCACTCAACTTCCAGAGTTAAACCCGTGTGTGGATTCAGCAGTCTGCAAACATCTTCTCTGCAGAGTCCCAAAACAGGCGTTTTCAGCCCATTACCGGCATATGGAAGAAACAGCAGTAAGCACAGGGAAATATCTGCTTCTAAATCCAAAACGCAGCTATCTAACAGAACGGTTGTCAATGTGTGCACTCAACTTCCAGAGTTAAACCCGTGTGTGGATTCAGCAGTCTGCAAACACTTTCTCTGCAGAGTCCCAAAACAGGCGTTTTCAGCCCATTACCGGCATATGGAAGAAACAGCAGTAAGCACAGGGAAATATCTGCTTCTAAATCCAAAACGCAGCTATCTAACAGAACGGTTGTCAATGTGTGCACTCAACTTCCAGAGTTAAACCCGTGTGTGGATTCAGCAGTCTGCAAACACTTTCTCTGCAGAGTCCCAAAGCAGGCGTTTTCAGCCCATTACCGGCATATGGAAGAAACAGCAGTAAGCACAGGGAAATATGTGCTTCTAAATCCAAAACGCAGCTATCTAACAGAACGGTTGTCAATGTGTGCACTCAACTTCCAGAGTTAAACCCGTGTGTGGATTCAGCAGTCTGCAAACACTTTCTCTGCAGAGTCCCAAACCAGGCGTTTTCAGCCCATTACCGGCATATGGAAGAAACAGCAGTAAGCACAGGGAAATATCTGCTTCTAAATCCAAAACGCAGCTATCTAACAGAACGGTTGTCAATGTGTGCACTCAACTTCCAGAGTTAAACCCGTGTGTGGATTCAGCAGTCTGCAAACACTTTCTCTGCAGAGTCCCCAAACAGGCGTTTTCAGCCCATTTCCGGCATATGGAAGAAACAGCAGTAAGCACAGGGAAATATCTGCTTCTAAATCCAAAACGCAGCTATCTAACAGAACGGTAGTCAATGTGTGCACTCAACTTCCAGAGTTAAACCCGTGTGTGGATTCCGGAGTCTGCAAACACTTTCTCTGCAGAGTCCCAAAACAGGCGTTTTCAGCCCATTACCGGCATATGGAAGAAACAGCAGTAAGCACAGGGAAATATCTGCTTCTAAATCCAAAACGCAGCTATCTAACAGAACGGTTGTCAATGTGTGCACTCAACTTCCAGAGTTAAACCCGTGTGTGGATTCAGGAGTCTGCAAACACTTTCTCTGCAGAGTCCCAAAACAGGCGTTTTCAGCCCATTACCGGCATATGGAAGAAACAGCAGTAAGCACAGGGAAATATCTGCTTCTAAATCCAAAACGCAGCTATCTAACAGAACGGTTGTCAATGTGTGCACTCAACTTCCAGAGTTAAACCCGTGTGTGGATTCAGCAGTCTGCAAACACTTTCTCTGCAGAGTCCCAAAGCAGGCGTTTTCAGCCCATTACCGGCATATGGAAGAAACAGCAGTAAGCACAGGGAAATATCTGCTTCTAAATCCAAAACGCAGCCATCTAACAGAACGGTTGTCAATGTGTGCACTCAACTTCCAGAGTTAAACCCGTGTGTGGATTCAGCAGTCTGCAAACACTTTCTCTGCAGAGTCCCAAAGCAGGCGTTTTCAGCCCATTACCGGCATATGGAAGAAACAGCAGTAAGCACAGGGAAATATCTGCTTCTAAATCCAAAACGCAGCCATCTAACAGAACGGTTGTCAATGTGTGCACTCAACTTCCTGAGTTAAACCCGTGTGTGGATTCAGCAGTCTGCAAACACTTTCTCTGCAGAGTCCCAAAACAGGCGTTTTCAGCCCATTACCGGCATATGGAAGAAACAGCAGTAAGCACAGGGAAATATCTGCTTCTAAATCCAAAACGCAGCTATCTAACAGAACGGTTGTCAATGTGTGCACTCAACTTCCAGAGTTAAACCCGTGTGTGGATTCAGCAGTCTGCAAACACTTTCTCTGCAGAGTCCCAAAACAGGCGTTTTCAGCCCATTACCGGCATATGGAAGAAATAGCAGTAAGCACAGGGAAATATCTGCTTCTAAATCCAAAACGCAGCTATCTAACAGAACGGTTGTCAATGTGTGCACTCAACTTCCAGAGTTAAACCCGTGTGTGGATTCAGCAGTCTGCAAACACTTTCTCTTCAGAGTCCCAAAACAGGCGTTTTCAGCCCATTACCGGCATATGGAAGAAACAGCAGTAAGCACAGGGAAATATCTGCTTCTAAATCCAAAACGCAGCTATCTAACAGAACGGTTGTCAATGTGTGCACTCAACTTCCAGAGTTAAACCCGTGTGTGGATTCAGCAGTCTGCAAACATCTTCTCTGCAGAGTCCCAAAACAGGCGTTTTCAGCCCATTACCGGCATATGGAAGAAACAGCAGTAAGCACAGGGAAATATCTGCTTCTAAATCCAAAACGCAGCTATCTAACAGAACGGTTGTCAATGTGTGCACTCAACTTCCAGAGTTAAACCCGTGTGTGGATTCAGCAGTCTGCAAACACTTTCTCTGCAGAGTCCCAAAACAGGCGTTTTCAGCCCATTACCGGCATATGGAAGAAACAGCAGTAAGCACAGGGAAATATCTGCTTCTAAATCCAAAACGCAGCTATCTAACAGAACGGTTGTCAATGTGTGCACTCAACTTCCAGAGTTAAACCCGTGTGTGGATTCAGCAGTCTGCAAACACTTTCTCTGCAGAGTCCCAAAGCAGGCGTTTTCAGCCCATTACCGGCATATGGAAGAAACAGCAGTAAGCACAGGGAAATATCTGCTTCTAAATCCAAAACGCAGCTATCTAACAGAACGGTTGTCAATGTGTGCACTCAACTTCCAGAGTTAAACCCGTGTGTGGATTCAGCAGTCTGCAAACACTTTCTCTGC
Source organism: Aotus nancymaae (assembly GCF_030222135.1). Lineage (NCBI taxonomy): Eukaryota > Metazoa > Chordata > Mammalia > Primates > Aotidae > Aotus > Aotus nancymaae. The sequence goes on from NW_026988687.1 coordinate 154,508, forward strand.
AGAGTCCCAAAACAGGCGTTTTCAGCCCATTACCGGCATATGGAAGAAACAGCAGTAAGCACAGGGAAATATCTGCTTCTAAATCCAAAACGCAGCTATCTAACAGAACGGTTGTCAATGTGTGCACTCAACTTCCAGAGTTAAACCCGTGTGTGGATTCAGCAGTCTGCAAACACTTTCTCTGCAGAGTCCCCAAACAGGCGTTTTCAGCCCATTACCGGCATATGGAAGAAACAGCAGTAAGCACAGGGAAATATCTGCTTCTAAATCCAAAACGCAGCTATCTAACAGAACGGTTGTCAATGTGTGCACTCAACTTCCAGAGTTAAACCCGTGTGTGGATTCAGCAGTCTGCAAACACTTTCTCTGCAGAGTCCCAAAACAGGCGTTTTCAGCCCATTACCGGCATATGGAAGAAACAGCAGTAAGCACAGGGAAATATCTGCTTCTAAATCCAAAACGCAGCTATCTAACAGAACGGTTGTCAATGTGTGCACTCAACTTCCAGAGTTAAACCCGTGTGTGGATTCAGCAGTCTGCAAACACTTTCTCTGCAGAGTCCCAAAGCAGGCGTTTTCAGCCCATTACCGGCATATGGAAGAAACAGCAGTAAGCACAGGGAAATATCTGCTTCTAAATCCAAAACGCAGCTATCTAACAGAACGGTAGTCAATGTGTGCACTCAACTTCCAGAGTTAAACCCGTGTGTGGATTCAGCAGTCTGCAAACACTTTCTCTGCAGAGTCCCAAAGCAGGCGTTTTCAGCCCATTACCGGTATATGGAAGAAACAGCAGTAAGCACAGGGAAATATCTGCTTCTAAATCCAAAACGCAGCTATCTAACAGAACGGTAGTCAATGTGTGCACTCAACTTCCAGAGTTAAACCCATGTGTGGATTCAGCAGTCTGCAAACACTTTCTCTGCAGAGTCGCAAAACAGGCGTTTTCAGCCCATTACCGGCATATGGAAGAAACAGCAGTAAGCACAGGGAAATATCTGCTTCTAAATCCAAAACGCAGCTAACTAACAGAACGGTTGTCAATGTGTGCACTCAACTTCCAGAGTTAAACCCGTGTGTGGATTCAGCAGTCTGCAAACACTTTCTCTGCAGAGTCCCAAAACAGGCGTTTTCAGCCCATTACCGGCATATGGAAGAAACAGCAGTAAGCACAGGGAAATATCTGCTTCTAAATCCAAAACGCAGCTATCTAACAGAACGGTTGTCAATGTGTGCACTCAACTTCCAGAGTTAAACCCGTGTGTGGATTCATCAGTCTGCAAACACTTTCTCTGCAGAATCCCCAAACAGGCGTTTTCAGCCCATTACCGGCATATGGAAGAAACAGCAGTAAGCACAGGGAAATATCTGCTTCTAAATCCAAAACGCAGCTATCTAACAGAACGGTTGTCAATGTGTGCACTCAACTTCCAGAGTTAAACCCGTGTGTGGATTCAGCAGTCTGCAAACACTTTCTCTGCAGAGTCCCCAAACAGGCGTTTTCAGCCCATTACCGGCATATGGAAGAAACAGCAGTAAGCACAGGGAAATATCTGCTTCTAAATCCAAAACGCAGCTATCTAACAGAACGGTTGTCAAGGTGTGCACTCAACTTCCAGAGTTAAACCCGTGTGTGGATTCAGCAGTCTGCAAACACTTTCTCTGCAGAGTCCCAAAGCAGGCGTTTTCACCCCATTACCGGCATATGGAAGAAACAGCAGTAAGCACAGGGAAATATCTGCTTCTAAATCCAAAACGCAGCTATCTAACAGAACGGTTGTCAATGTGTGCACTCAACTTCCAGAGTTAAACCCGTGTGTGGATTCAGCAGTCTGCAAACACTTTCTCTGCAGAGTCCCAAAACAGGCGTTTTCAGCCCATTACCGGCATATGGAAGAAACAGCAGTAAGCACAGGGAAATATCTGCTTCTAAATCCAAAACGCAGCTATCTAACACAACGGTTGTCAATGTGTGCACTCAACTTCCAGAGTTAAACCCGTGTGTGGATTCAGCAGTCTGCAAACACTTTCTCTGCAGAGTCCCAAAGCAGGCGTTTTCAGCCCATTACCGGCATATGGAAGAAACAGCAGTAAGCACAGGGAAATATCTGCTTCTAAATCCAAAACGGAGCTATCTAACAGAACGGTTGTCAATGTGTGCACTCAACTTCCAGAGTTAAACCCGTGTGTGGATTCAGCAGTCTGCAAACACTTTCTCTGCAGAGTCCCAAAGCAGGCGTTTTCAGCCCATTACCGGCATATGGAAGAAACAGCAGTAAGCACAGGGAAATATCTGCTTCTAAATCCAAAACGCAGCTATCTAACAGAACGGTTGTCAATGTGTGCACTCAACTTCCAGAGTTAAACCCGTGTGTGGATTCAGCAGTCTGCAAACACTTTCTCTGCAGAGTCCCCAAACAGGCGTTTTCAGCCCATTACCGGCATATGGAAGAAACAGCAGCAAGCACAGGGAAATATCTGCTTCTAAATCCAAAACGCAGCTATCTAACAGAACGGTTGTCAATGTGTGCACTCAACTTCCAGAGTTAAACCCGTGTGTGGATTCAGCAGTCTGCAAACACTTTCTCTGCAGAGTCCCAAAGCAGGCGTTTTCAGCCCATTACCGGCATATGGAAGAAACAGCAGTAAGCACAGGGAAATATCTGCTTCTAAATCCAAAACGCAGCTATCTAACAGAACGGTTGTCAATGTGTGCACTCAACTTCCAGAGTTAAACCCGTGTGTGGATTCAGCAGTCTGCAAACACTTTCTCTGCCGAGTCCCAAAACAGGCGTTTTCAGCCCATTACCGGCATATGGAAGAAACAGCAGTAAGCACAGGGAAATATCTGCTTCTAAATCCAAAACGCAGCTATCTAACAGAACGGTTGTCAATGTGTGCACTCAACTTCCAGAGTTAAACCCGTGTGTGGATTCAGCAGTCTGCAAACACTTTCTCTGCAGAGTCCCAAAGCAGGCGTTTTCAGCCCATTACCGGCATATGGAAGAAACAGCAGTAAGCACAGGGAAATATCTGCTTCTAAATCCAAAACGCAGCTATCTAACAGAACGGTTGTCAATGTGTGCACTCAACTTCCAGAGTTAAACCCGTGTGTGGATTCAGCAGTCTGCAAACACTTTCTCTGCAGAGTCCCAAAACAGGCGTTTTCAGCCCATTACCGGCATATGGAAGAAACAGCAGTAAGCACAGGGAAATATCTGCTTCTAAATCCAAAACGCAGCTATCTAACAGAACGGTTGTCAATGTGTGCACTCAACTTCCAGAGTTAAACCCGTGTGTGGATTCAGCAGTCTGCAAACACTTTTCTCTGCAGAGTCCCAAAACAGGCGTTTTCAGCCCATTACCGGCATATGGAAGAAACAGCAGTAAGCACAGGGAAATATCTGCTTCTAAATCCAAAACGCAGCTATCTAACAGAACGGTTGTCAATGTGTGCAGTCAACTTCCAGAGTTAAACCCGTGTGTGGATTCAGCAGTCTGCAAACATCTTCTCTGCAGAGTCCCAAAACAGGCGTTTTCAGCCCATTACCGGCATATGGAAGAAACAGCAGTAAGCACAGGGAAATATCTGCTTCTAAATCCAAAACGCAGCTATCTAACAGAACGGTTGTCAATGTGTGCACTGAACTTCCAGAGTTACACCCGTGGGTGGATTCAGCAGTCTGCAAACACTTTCTCTGCAGAGTCCCAAAACAGGCGTTTTCAGCCCATTACCGTCATATGGAAGAAACAGCAGTAAGCACAGGGAAATACCTGCTTCTAAATCCAAAACGCAGCTATCTAACAGAACGGTTGTCAATGTGTGCACTCAACTTCCAGAGTTAAACCCGTGTGTGGATTCAGCAGTCTGCAAACATCTTCTCTGCAGAGTCCCAAAACAGGCGTTTTCAGCCCATTACCGGCATATGGAAGAAACAGCAGTAAGCACAGGGAAATATCTGCTTCTAAATCCAAAACGCAGCTATCTAACAGAACGGTTGTCAATGTGTGCACTCAACTTCCAGAGTTAAACCCGTGTGTGGATTCAGCAGTCTGCAAACACTTTCTCTTCAGAGTCCCAAAACAGGCGTTTTCAGCCCATTACCGGCATATGGAAAAAACAGCAGTAAGCACAGGGAAATATCTGCTTCTACATCCAAAACGCAGCTATCTAACAGAACGGTTGTCAATGTGTGCACTCAACTTCCAGAGTTAAACCCGTGTGTGGATTCAGCAGTCTGCAAACACTTTCTCTGCAGAGTCCCAAAACAGGCGTTTTCAGCCCATTACCGGCATATGGAAGAAACAGCAGTAAGCACAGGGAAATATCTGCTTCTAAATCCAAAACGCAGCTATCTAACAGAACGGTTGTCAATGTGTGCACTCAACTTCCAGAGTTAAACCCGTGTGTGGATTCAGCAGTCTGCAAACACTTTCTCTGCAGAGTCCCAAAACAGGCGTTTTCAGCCCATTACCGGCATATGGAAGAAACAGCAGTAAGCCCAGGGAAATATCTGCTTCTAAATCCAAAACGCAGCTATCTAACAGAACGGTTGTCAATGTGTGCACTCAACTTCCAGAGTTAAACCCGTGTGTGGATTCAGCAGTCTGCAAACACTTTCTCTGCAGAGTCCCAAAACAGGCGTTTTCAGCCCATTACCGGCATATGGAAGAAACAGCAGTAAGCACAGGGAAATATCTGCTTCTAAATCCAAAACGCAGCCATCTAACAGAACGGTTGTCAATGTGTGCACTCAACTTCCAGAGTTAAACCCGAGTGTGGATTCAGCAGTCTGCAAACACTTTCTCTGCAGAGTCCCAAAGCAGGCGTTTTCAGCCCATTACCGGCATATGGAAGAAACAGCAGTAAGCACAAAGAAATATGTGCTTCTAAATCCAAAACGCAGCCATCTAACAGAACGGTTGTCAATGTGTGCACTCAACTTCCTGAGTTAAACCCGTGTGTGGATTCAGCAGTCTGCAAACACTTTCTCTGCAGAGTCCCAAAACAGGCGTTTTCAGCCCATTACCGGCATATGGAAGAAACAGCAGTAAGCACAGGGAAATATCTGCTTCTAAATCCAAAACGCAGCTATCTAACAGAACGGTTGTCAATGTGTGCACTCAACTTCCAGAGTTAAACCCGTGTGTGGATTCAGCAGTCTGCAAACACTTTCTCTGCAGAGTCCCAAAACAGGCGTTTTCAGCCCATTACCGGCATATGGAAGAAACAGCAGTAAGCACAGGGAAATATCTGCTTCTAAATCCAAAACGCAGCTATCTAACAGAACGGTTGTCAATGTGTGCACTCAACTTCCAGAGTTAAACCCGTGTGTGGATTCAGCAGTCTGCAAACATCTTCTCTGCAGAGTCCCAAAACAGGCGTTTTCAGCCCATTACCGGCATATGGAAGAAACAGCAGTAAGCACAGGGAAATATCTGCTTCTAAATCCAAAACGCAGCTATCTAACAGAACGGTTGTCAATGTGTGCACTCAACTTCCAGAGTTAAACCCGTGTGTGGATTCAGCAGTCTGCAAACACTTTCTCTTCAGAGTCCCATAACAGGCGTTTTCAGCCCATTACCGGCATATGGAAGAAACAGCAGTAAGCACAGGGAAATATCTGCTTCTAAATCCAAAACGAAGCGATCTAACAGAACGGTTGTCAATGTGTGCACTCAACTTCCAGAGTTAAAGCCGTGTGTGGATTCAGCAGTCTGCAAACACTTTCTCTGCAGAGTCCCAAAACAGGCGTTTTCAGCCCATTACCGGCATATGGAAGAAACAGCAGTAAGCCCAGGGAAATATCTGCTTCTAAATCCAAAACGCAGCTATCTAACAGAACGGTTGTCAATGTGTGCACTCAACTTCCAGAGTTAAACCCGTGTGTGGATTCAGCAGTCTGCAAACACTTTCTCTGCAGAGTCCCAAAACAGGCGTTTTCAGCCCATTACCGGCATATGGAAGAAACAGCAGTAAGCACAGGGAAATATCTGCTTCTAAATCCAAAACGCAGCCATCTAACAGAACGGTTGTCAATGTGTGCACTCAACTTCCAGAGTTAAACCCGTGTGTGGATTCAGCAGTCTGCAAACACTTTCTCTGCAGAGTCCCAAAGCAGGCGTTTTCAGCCCATTACCGGCATATGGAAGAAACAGCAGTAAGCACAGGGAAATATCTGCTTCTAAATCCAAAACGCAGCCATCTAACAGAACGGTTGTCAATGTGTGCACTCAACTTCCTGAGTTAAACCCGTGTGTGGATTCAGCAGTCTGCAAACACTTTCTCTGCAGAGTCCCAAAACAGGCGTTTTCAGCCCATTACCGGCATATGGAAGAAACAGCAGTAAGCACAGGGAAATATCTGCTTCTAAATCCAAAACGCAGCTATCTAACAGAACGGTTGTCAATGTGTGCACTCAACTTCCAGAGTTAAACCCGTGTGTGGATTCAGCAGTCTGCAAACACTTTCTCTACAGAGTCCCAAAACAGGCGTTTTCAGCCCATTACCGGCATATGGAAGAAACAGCAGTAAGCACAGGGAAATATCTGCTTCTAAATCCAAAACGCAGCTATCTAACAGAACGGTTGTCAATGTGTGCACTCAACTTCCAGAGTTAAACCCGTGTGTGGATTCAGCAGTCTGCAAACACTTTCTCTGCAGAGTCCCCAAACAGGCGTTTTCAGCCCATTACCGGCATATGGAAGAAACAGCAGTAAGCACAGGGAAATATCTGCTTCTAAATCCAAAACGCAGCTATCTAACAGAACGGTTGTCAATGTGTGCACTCAACTTCCAGAGTTAAACCCGTGTGTGGATTCAGCAGTCTGCAAACACTTTCTCTGCAGAGTCCCCAAACAGGCGTTTTCAGCCCATTACCGGCATATGGAAGAAACAGCAGTTAGCACAGGGAAATATCTGCTTCTAAATCCAAAACGCAGCTATCTAACAGAACGGTAGTCAATGTGTGCACTCAACTTCCAGAGTTAAACCCGTGTGTGGATTCAGCAGTCTGCAAACACTTTCTCTGCAGAGTCCCAAAACAGGCGTTTTCAGCCCATTACCGGCATATGGAAGAAACAGCAGTAAGCACAGGGAAATATCTGCTTCTAAATCCAAAACGCAGCTATCTAACAGAACGGTTGTCAATGTGTGCACTCAACTTCCAGAGTTAAACCCGTGTGTGGATTCAGCAGTCTGCAAACACTTTCTCTGCAGAGTCCCAAAACAGGCGTTTTCAGCCCATTACCGGCATATGGAAGAAACAGCAGTAAGCACAGGGAAATATCTGCTTCTAAATCCAAAACGCAGCTATCTAACGGAACGGTTGTCAATGTGTGCACTCAACTTCCAGAGTTAAACCCGTGTGTGGATTCAGCAGTCTGCAAACACTTTCTCTGCAGAGTCCCAAAGCAGGCGTTTTCAGCCCATTACCGGCATATGGAAGAAACAGCAGTAAGCACAGGGAAATATCTGCTTCTAAATCCAAAACGCAGCTATCTAACAGAACGGTTGTCAATGTGTGCACTCAACTTCCAGAGTTAAACCCGTGTGTGGATTCAGCAGTCTGCAAACACTTTCTCTGCAGAGTCCCAAAGCAGGCGTTTTCAGCCCATTACCGGCATATGGAAGAAACAGCAGTAAGCACAGGGAAATATCTGCTTCTAAATCCAAAACGGAGCTATCTAACAGAACGGTTGTCAATGTGTGCACTCATCTTCCAGAGTTAAACCCGTGTGTGGATTCAGCAGTCTGCAAACACTTTCTCTGCAGAGTCCCAAAGCAGGCGTTTTCAGCCAATTACCGGCATATGGAAGAAACAGCAGTAAGCACAGGGAAATATCTGCTTCTAAATCCAAAACGCAGCTATCTAACAGAACGGTTGTCAATGTGTGCACTGAACTTCCAGAGTTAAACCCGTGTGTGGATTCAGCAGTCTGCAAACACTTTCTCTGCAGAGTCCCCAAACAGGCGTTTTCAGCCCATTACCGGCATATGGAAGAAACAGCAGTAAGCACAGGGAAATATCTGCTTCTAAATCCAAAACGCAGCTATCTAACAGAACGGTTGTCAATGTGTGCACTCAACTTCCAGAGTTAAACCCGTGTGTGGATTCAGCAGTCTGCAAACACTTTCTCTGCAGAGTCCCAAAGCAGGCGTTTTCAGCCCATTACCGGCATATGGAAGAAACAGCAGTAAGCACAGGGAAATATCTGCTTCTAAATCCAAAACGCAGCTATCTAACAGAACGGTTGTCAATGTGTGCACTCAACGTCCAGAGTTAAACCCGTGTGTGGATTCAGCAGTCTGCAAACACTTTCTCTGCAGAGTCCCAAAACAGGCGTTTTCAGCCCATTACCGGCATATGGAAGAAACAGCAGTAAGCACAGGGAAATATCTGCTTCTAAATCCAAAACGCAGCTATCTAACAGAACGGTTGTCAATGTGTGCACTCAACTTCCAGAGTTAAACCCATGTGTGGATTCAGCAGTCTGCAAACACTTTCTCTGCAGAGTCCCAAAACAGGCGTTTTCAGCCCATTACCGGCATATGGAAGAAACAGCAGTAAGCACACGGAAATATCTGCTTCTAAATCCAAAACGCAGCTATCTAACAGAACGGTTGTCAATGTGTGCACTCAACTTCCAGAGTTAAACCCGTGTGTGGATTCAGCAGTCTGCAAACACTTTCTCTGCAGAGTCCCAAAACAGGCGTTTTCAGCCCATTACCGGCATATGGAAGAAACAGCAGTAAGCACAGGGAAATATCTGCTTCTAAATCCAAAACGCAGCCATCTAACAGACCGGTTGTCAATGTGTGCACTCAACTTCCAGAGTTAAACCCGTGTGTGGATTCAGCAGTCTGCAAACACTTTCTCTGCAGAGTCCCAAAGCAGGCGTTTTCAGCCCATTACCGGCATATGGAAGAAACAGCAGTAAGCACAGGGAAATATCTGCTTCTAAATCCAAAACGCAGCCATCTAACAGAACGGTTGACAATGTGTGCACTCAACTTCCTGAGTTAAACCCGTGTGTGGATTCAGCAGTCTGCAAACACTTTCTCTGCAGAGTCCCAAAACAGGCGTTTTCAGCCCATTACCGGCATATGGAAGAAACAGCAGTAAGCACAGGGAAATATCTGCTTCTAAATCCAAAACGCAGCTATCTAACAGAACGGTTTTCAATGTGTTCACTCAACTTCCAGAGTTAAACCCGTGTGTGGATTCAGCAGTCTGCAAACACTTTCTCTGCAGAGTCCCCAAACAGGCGTTTTCAGCCCATTACCGGCATATGGAAGAAACAGCAGTAAGCACAGGGAAATATCTGCTTCTAAATCCAAAACGCAGCTATCTAACAGAACGGTTGTCAATGTGTGCACTCAACTTCCAGAGTTAAACCCGTGTGTGGATTCAGCAGTCTGCAAACACTTTCTCTGCAGAGTCCCAAAACAGGCGTTTTCAGCCCATTACCGGCATATGGAAGAAACAGCAGTAAGCACAGGGAAATATCTGCTTCTAAATCCAAAACGCAGCTATCTAACAGAACGGTTGTCAATGTGTGCACTCAACTTCCAGAGTTAAACCCGTGTGTGGATTCAGCAGTCTGCAAACATCTTCTCTGCAGAGTCCCAAAACAGGCGTTTTCAGCCCATTACCGGCATATGGAAGAAACAGCAGTAAGCACAGGGAAATATCTGCTTCTAAATCCAAAACGCAGCTATCTAACAGAACGGTTGTCAATGTGTGCACTCAACTTCCAGAGTTAAACCCGTGTGTGGATTCAGCAGTCTGCAAACACTTTCTCTTCAGAGTCCCAAAACAGGCGTTTTCAGCCCATTACCGGCATATGGAAGAAACAGCAGTAAGCACAGGGAAATATCTGCTTCTAAATCCAAAACGCAGCTATCTAACAGAACGGTTGTCAATGTGTGCACTCAACTTCCAGAGTTAAACCCGTGTGTGGATTCAGCAGTCTGCAAACACTTTCTCTGCAGAGTATCAAAACAGGCGTTTTCAGCCCATTACCGGCATATGGAAGAAACAGCAGTAAGCACAGGGAAATATCTGCTTCTAAATCCAAAACGAAGCGATCTAACAGAATGGTTGTCAATGTGTGCACTCAACTTCCAGAGTTAAAGCCGTGTGTGGATTCAGCAGTCTGCAAACACTTTCTCTGCAGAGTCCCAAAACAGGCGTTTTCAGCCCATTACCGGCATATGGAAGAAACAGCAGTAAGCCCAGGGAAATATCTGCTTCTAAATCCAAAACGCAGCTATCTAACAGAACGGTTGTCAATGTGTGCACTCAACTTCCAGAGTTAAACCCGTGTGTGGATTCAGCAGTCTGCAAACACTTTCTCTGCAGAGTCCCAAAACAGGCGTTTTCAGCCCATTACCGGCATATGGAAGAAACAGCAGTAAGCACAGGGAAATATCTGCTTCTAAATCCAAAACGCAGCCATCTAACAGAACGGTTGTCAATGTGTGCACTCAACTTCCAGAGTTAAACCCGTGTGTGGATTCAGCAGTCTGCAAACACTTTCTCTGCAGAGTCCCAAAGCAGGCGTTTTCAGCCCATTACCGGCATATGGAAGAAACAGCAGTAAGCACAGGGAAATATCTGCTTCTAAATCCAAAACGCAGCCATCTAACAGAACGGTTGTCAATGTGTGCACTCAACTTCCTGAGTTAAACCCGTGTGTGGATTCAGCAGTCTGCAAACACTTTCTCTGCAGAGTCCCAAAACAGGCGTTTTCAGCCCATCACCGGCATATGGAAGAAACAGCAGTAAGCACAGGGAAATATCTGCTTCTAAATCCAAAACGCAGCTATCTAACAGAACGGTTGTCAATGTGTGCACTCAACTTCCAGAGTTAAACCCGTGTGTGGATTCAGCAGTCTGCAAACACTTTCTCTGCAGAGTCCCAAAACAGGCGTTTTCAGCCCATTACCGGCATATGGAAGAAACAGCAGTAAGCACAGGGAAATATCTGCTTCTAAATCCAAAACGCAGCTCTCTAACAGAACGGTTGTCAATGTGTGCACTCAACTTCCAGAGTTAAACCCGTGTGTGGATTCAGCAGTCTGCAAACACTTTCTCTGCAGAGTCCCAAAACAGGCGTTTTCAGCCCATTACCGGCATATGGAAGAAACAGCAGTAAGCACAGGGAAATATCTGCTTCTAAATCCAAAACGCAGCTATCTAACAGAACGGTTGTCAATGTGTGCACTCAACTTCCAGAGTTAAACCCGTGTGTGGATTCAGCAGTCTGCAAACACTTTCTCTGCAGAGTCCCCAAACAGGCGTTTTCAGCCCATTACCGGCATATGGAAGAAACAGCAGTAAGCCCAGGGAAATATCTGCTTCTAAATCCAAAACGCAGCTATCTAACAGAACGGTTGTCAATGTGTGCACTCAACTTCCAGAGTTAAACCCGTGTGTGGATTCAGCAGTCTGCAAACACTTTCTCTGCAGAGTCCCCAAACAGGCGTTTTCAGCCCATTACCGGCATATGGAAGAAACAGCAGTTAGCACAGGGAAATATCTGCTTCTAAATCCAAAACGCAGCTATCTAACAGAACGGTAGTCAATGTGTGCACTCAACTTCCAGAGTTAAACCCGTGTGTGGATTCAGCAGTCTGCAAACACTTTCTCTGCAGAGCCCCAAAGCAGGCGTTTTCAGCCCATTACCGGCATATGGAAGAAACAGCAGTAAGCACAGGGAAATATCTGCTTCTAAATCCAAAACGCAGCTATCTAACAGAACGGTTGTCAATGTGTGCACTCAACTTCCATAGTTAAACCCGTGTGTGGATTCAGCAGTCTGCAAACACTTTCTCTGCAGAGTCCCAAAACAGGCGTTTTCAGCCCATTACCGGCATATGGAAGAAACAGCAGTAAGCACAGGGAAATATCTGCTTCTAAATCCAAAACGCAGATATCTAACGGAACGGTTGTCAATGTGTGCACTCAACTTCCAGAGTTAAACCCGTGTGTGGATTCAGCAGTCTGCAAACACTTTCTCTGCAGAGTCCCAAAGCAGGCGTTTTCAGCCCATTACCGGCATATGGAAGAAACAGCAGTAAGCACAGGGAAATATCTGCTTCTAAATCCAAAACGGAGCTATCTAACAGAACGGTTGTCAATGTGTGCACTCAACTTCCAGAGTTAAACCCGTGTGTGGATTCAGCAGTCTGCAAACACTTTCTCTGCAGAGTCCCAAAGCAGGCGTTTTCAGCCCATTACCGGCCTATGGAAGAAACAGCAGTAAGCACAGGGAAATATCTGCTTCTAAATCCAAAACGGAGCTATCTAACAGAACGGTTGTCAATGTGTGCACTCATCTTCCAGAGTTAAACCCGTGTGTGGATTCAGCAGTCTGCAAACACTTTCTCTGCAGAGTCCCAAAGCAGGCGTTTTCAGCCAATTACCGGCATATGGAAGAAACAGCAGTAAGCACAGGGAAATATCTGCTTCTAAATCCAAAACGCAGCTATCTAACAGAACGGTTGTCAATGTGTGCACTCAACTTCCAGAGTTAAACCCGTGTGTGGATTCAGCAGTCTGCAAACACTTTCTCTGCAGAGTCCCCAAACAGGCGTTTTCAGCCCATTACCGGCATATGGAAGAAACAGCAGTAAGCACAGGGAAATATCTGCTTCTAAATCCAAAACGCAGCTATCTAACAGAACGGTTGTCAATGTGTGCACTCAACTTCCAGAGTTAAACCCGTGTGTGGATTCAGCAGTCTGCAAACACTTTCTCTGCAGAGTCCCAAAGCAGGCGTTTTCAGCCCATTACCGGCATATGGAAGAAACAGCAGTAACCACAGGGAAATATCTGCTTCTAAATCCAAAACGCAGCTATCTAACAGAACGGTTGTCAATGTGTGCACTCAACGTCCAGAGTTAAACCCGTGTGTGGATTCAGCAGTCTGCAAACACTTTCTCTGCAGAGTCCCAAAACAGGCGTTTTCAGCCCATTACCGGCATATGGAAGAAACAGCAGTAAGCACAGGGAAATATCTGCTTCTAAATCCAAAACGCAGCTATCTAACAGAACGGTTGTCAATGTGTGCACTCAACTTCCAGAGTTAAACCCGTGTGTGGATTCAGCAGTCTGCAAACACTTTCTCTGCAGAGTCCCAAAACAGGCGTTTTCAGCCCATTACCGGCATATGGAAGAAACAGCAGTAAGCACAGGGAAATATCTGCTTCTAAATCCAAAACGCAGCTATCTAACAGAACGGTTGTCAATGTGTGCACTCAACTTCCAGAGTTAAACCCGTGTGTGGATTCAGCAGTCTGCAAACATCTTCTCTGCAGAGTCCCAAAACAGGCGTTTTCAGCCCATTACCGGCATATGGAAGAAACAGCAGTAAGCACAGGGAAATATCTGCTTCTAAATCCAAAACGCAGCTATCTAACAGAACGGTTGTCAATGTGTGCACTGAACTTCCAGAGTTAAACCCGTGTGTGGATTCAGCAGTCTGCAAACACTTTCTCTGCAGAGTCCCAAAACAGGCGTTTTCAGCCCATTACCGGCATATGGAAGAAACAGCAGTAAGCACAGGGAAATATCTGCTTCTAAATCCAAAACGAAGCTATCTAACAGAACGGTTGTCAATGTGTGCACTCAACTTCCAGAGTTAAACCCGTGTGTGGATTCAGCAGTCTGCAAACATCTTCTCTGCAGAGTCCCAAAACAGGCGTTTTCAGCCCATTACCGGCATATGGAAGAAACAGCAGTAAGCACAGGGAAATATCTGCTTCTAAATCCAAAACGCAGCTATCTAACAGAACGGTTGTCAATGTGTGCACTCAACTTCCAGAGTTAAACCCGTGTGTGGATTCAGCAGTCTGCAAACACTTTCTCTTCAGAGTCCCAAAACAGGCGTTTTCAGCCCATTACCGGCATATGGAAGAAACAGCAGTAAGCACAGGGAAATATCTGCTTCTAAATCCAAAATGCAGCTATCTAACAGAACGGTTGTCAATGTGTGCACTCAACTTCCAGAGTTAAACCCGTGTGTGGATTCAGCAGTCTGCAAACACTTTCTCTGCAGAGTCCCAAAACAGGCGTTTTCAGCCCATTACCGGCATATGGAAGAAACAGCAGTAAGCACAGGGAAATATCTGCTTCTAAATCCAAAACGCAGCTATCTAACAGAACGGTTGTCAATGTGTGCACTCAACTTCCAGAGTTAAACCCGTGTGTGGATTCAGCAGTCTGCAAACACTTTCTCTGCAGAGTCCCAAAACAGGCGTTTTCAGCCCATTACCGGCATATGGAAGAAACAGCAGTAAGCACAGGGAAATATCTGCTTCTAAATCCAAAACGCAGCTATCTAACAGAACGGTTGTCAATGTGTGCACTCAACTTCCAGAGTTAAACCCGTGTGTGGATTCAGCAGTCTGCAAACACTTTCTCTGCAGAGTCCCCAAACAGGCGTTTTCAGCCCATTACCGGCATATGGAAGAAACAGCAGTAAGCACAGGGAAATATCTGCTTCTAAATCCAAAACGCAGCCATCTAACAGAACGGTTGTCAATGTGTGCACTCAACTTCCAGAGTTAAACCCGTGTGTGGATTCAGCAGTCTGCAAACACTTTCTCTGCAGAGTCCCAAAGCAGGCGTTTTCAGCCCATTACCGGCATATGGAAGAAACAGCAGTAAGCACAGGGAAATATCTGCTTCTAAATCCAAAACGCAGCCATCTAACAGAACGGTTGTCAATGTTTGCACTCAACTTCCTGAGTTAAACCCGTGTGTGGATTCAGCAGTCTGCAAACACTTTCTCTGCAGAGTCCCAAAACAGGCGTTTTCAGCCCATTACCGGCATATGGAAGAAACAGCAGTAAGCACAGGGAAATATCTGCTTCTAAATCCAAAACGCAGCTATCTAACAGAACGGTTGTCAATGTGTGCACTCAACTTCCAGAGTTAAACCCGTGTGTGGATTCAGCAGTCTGCAAACACTTTCTCTGCAGAGTCCCAAAACAGGCGTTTTCAGCCCATTACCGGCATATGGAAGAAACAGCAGTAAGCACAGGGAAATATCTGCTTCTAAATCCAAAACGCAGCTATCTAACAGAACGGTTGTCAATGTGTGCACTCAACTTCCAGAGTTAAACCCGTGTGTGGATTCAGCAGTCTGCAAACACTTTCTCTGCAGAGTCCCAAAACAGGCGTTTTCAGCCCATTATCGTCATATGGAAGAAACAGCAGTAAGCACAGGGAAATATCTGCTTCTAAATCCAAAACGCAGCTATCTAACAGAACGGTTGTCAATGTGTGCACTCAACTTCCAGAGTTAAACCCGTGTGTGGATTCAGCAGTCTGCAAACATCTTCTCTGCAGAGTCAAAAACAGGCGTTTTCAGCCCATTACCGGCATATGGAAGAAACAGCAGTAAGCACAGGGAAATATCTGCTTCTAAATCCAAAACGCAGCTATCTAACAGAACGGTTGTCAATGTGTGCACTCAACTTCCAGAGTTAAACCCGTGTGTGGATTCAGCAGTCTGCAAACACTTTCTCTTCAGAGTCCCAAAACAGGCGTTTTCAGCCCATTACCGGCATATGGAAGAAACAGCAGTAAGCACAGGGAAATATCTGCTTCTAAATCCAAAACGCAGCCATCTAACAGAACGGTTGTCAATGTGTGCACTCAACTTCCAGAGTTAAACCCGTGTGTGGATTCAGCAGTCTGCAAACACTTTCTCTGCAGAGTCCCAAAGCAGGCGTTTTCAGCCCATTACCGGCATATGGAAGAAACAGCAGTAAGCACAGGGAAATATCTGCTTCTAAATCCAAAACGCAGCCATCTAACAGAACGGTTGTCAATGTGTGCACTCAACTTCCTGAGTTAAACCCGTGTGTGGATTCAGCAGTCTGCAAACACTTTCTCTGCAGAGTCCCAAAGCAGGCGTTTTCAGCCCATTACCGGCATATGGAAGAAACAGCAGTAAGCACAGGGAAATATCTGCTTCTAAATCCAAAACGCAGCTATCTAACAGAACGGTTGTCAATGTGTGCACTCAACTTCCAGAGTTAAACCCGTGTGTGGATTCAGCAGTCTGCAAACACTTTCTCTGCAGAGTCCCCAAACAGGCGTTTTCAGCCCATTACCGGCATATGGAAGAAACAGCAGTAAGCACAGGGAAATATCTGCTTCTAAATCCAAAACGCAGCTATCTAACAGAACGGTTGTCAATGTGTGCACTCAACTTCCAGAGTTAAACCCGTGTGTGGATTCAGCAGTCTGCAAACACTTTCTCTGCAGAGTCCCAAAACAGGCGTTTTCAGCCCATTACCGGCATATGGAAGAAACAGCAGTAAGCACAGGGAAATATCTGCTTCTAAATCCAAAACGCAGCTATCTAACAGAACGGTTGTCAATGTGTGCACTCAACTTCCAGAGTTAAACCCGTGTGTGGATTCAGCAGTCTGCAAACACTTTCTCTGCAGAGTCCCAAAGCAGGCATTTTCAGCCCATTACCGGCATATGGAAGAAACAGCAGTAAGCACAGGGAAATATCTGCTTCTAAATCCAAAACGCAGCTATCTAACAGAACGGTTGTCAATGTGTGCACTCAACTTCCAGAGTTAAACCCGTGTGTGGATTCAGCAGTCTGCAAACACTTTCTCTGCAGAGTCCCAAAACAGGCGTTTTCAGCCCATTACCGGCATATGGAAGAAACAGCAGTAAGCACAGGGAAATATCTGCTTCTAAATCCAAAACGCAGCTATCTAACAGAACGGTTGTCAATGTGTGCACTCAACTTCCAGAGTTAAACCCGTGTGTGGATTCAGCAGTCTGCAAACACTTTCTCTGCAGAGTCCCAAAACAGGCGTTTTCAGCCCATTACCGGCATATGGAAGAAACAGCAGTAAGCACAGGGAAATATCTGCTTCTAAATCCAAAACGCAGCTATCTAACAGAACGGTTGTCAATGTGTGCACTCAACTTCCAGAGTTAAACCCGTGTGTGGATTCAGCAGTCTGCAAACATCTTCTCTGCAGAGTCCCAAAACAGGCGTTTTCAGCCCATTACCGGCATATGGAAGAAACAGCAGTAAGCACAGGGAAATATCTGCTTCTAAATCCAAAACGCAGCTATCTAACAGAACGGTTGTCAATGTGTGCACTCAACTTCCAGAGTTAAACCCGTGTGTGGATTCAGCAGTCTGCAAACACTTTCTCTGCAGAGTCCCAAAACAGGCGTTTTCAGCCCATTACCGGCATATGGAAGAAACAGCAGTAAGCACAGGGAAATATCTGCTTCTAAATCCAAAACGCAGCTATCTAACAGAACGGTTGTCAATGTGTGCACTCAACTTCCAGAGTTAAACCCGTGTGTGGATTCAGCAGTCTGCAAACATCTTCTCTGCAGAGTCCCCAAACAGGCGTTTTCAGCCCATTACCGGCATATGGAAGAAACAGCAGTAAGCACAGGGAAATATCTGCTTCTAAATCCAAAACGCAGCTATCTAACAGAACGGTTGTCAATGTGTGCACTCAACTTCCAGAGTTAAACCCGTGTGTGGATTCAGCAGTCTGCAAACACTTTCTCTTCAGAGTCCCAAAACAGGCGTTTTCAGCCCATTACCGGCATATGGAAGAAACAGCAGTAAGCACAGGGAAATATCTGCTTCTAAATCCAAAACGCAGCTATCTAACAGAACGGTTGTCAATGTGTGCACTCAACTTCCAGAGTTAAACCCGTGTGTGGATTCAGCAGTCTGCAAACATCTTCTCTGCAGAGTCCCAAAACAGGCGTTTTCAGCCCATTACCGGCATATGGAAGAAACAGCAGTAAGCACAGGGAAATATCTGCTTCTAAATCCAAAACGCAGCTATCTAACAGAACGGTTGTCAATGTGTGCACTCAACTTCCAGAGTTAAACCCGTGTGTGGATTCAGCAGTCTGCAAACACTTTCTCTTCAGAGTCCCAAAACAGGCGTTTTCAGCCCATTACCGGCATATGGAAGAAACAGCAGTAAGCACAGGGAAATATCTGCTTCTAAATCCAAAACGCAGCTATCTAACAGAACGGTTGTCAATGTGTGCACTCAACTTCCAGAGTTAAACCCGTGTGTGGATTCAGCAGTCTGCAAACACTTTCTCTGCAGAGTCCCAAAACAGGCGTTTTCAGCCCATTACCGGCATATGGAAGAAACAGCAGTAAGCACAGGGAAATATCTGCTTCTAAATCCAAAACGAAGCTATCTAACAGAACGGTTGTCAATGTGTGCACTCAACTTCCAGAGTTAAACCCGTGTGTGGATTCAGCAGTCTGCAAACACTTTCTCTGCAGAGTCCCAAAACAGGCGTTTTCAGCCCATTACCGGCATATGGAAGAAACAGCAGTAAGCCCAGGGAAATATCTGCTTCTAAATCCAAAACGCAGCTATCTAACAGAACGGTTGTCAATGTGTGCACTCAACTTCCAGAGTTAAACCCGTGTGTGGATTCAGCAGTCTGCAAACACTTTCTCTGCAGAGTCCCAAAACAGGCGTTTTCAGCCCATTACCGGCATATGGAAGAAACAGCAGTAAGCACAGGGAAATATCTGCTTCTAAATCCAAAACGCAGCCATCTAACAGAACGGTTGTCAATGTGTGCACTCAACTTCCAGAGTTAAACCCGTGTGTGGATTCAGCAGTCTGCAAACACTTTCTCTGCAGAGTCCCAAAGCAGGCGTTTTCAGCCCATTACCGGCATATGGAAGAAACAGCAGTAAGCACAGGGAAATATCTGCTTCTAAATCCAAAACGCAGCCATCTAACAGAACGGTTGTCAATGTGTGCACTCAACTTCCTGAGTTAAACCCGTGTGTGGATTCAGCAGTCTGCAAACACTTTCTCTGCAGAGTCCCAAAACAGGCGTTTTCAGCCCATTACCGGCATATGGAAGAAACAGCAGTAAGCACAGGGAAATATCTGCTTCTAAATCCAAAACGCAGCTATCTAACAGAACGGTTGTCAATGTGTGCACTGAACTTCCAGAGTTAAACCCGTGTGTGGATTCAGCAGTCTGCAAACACTTTCTCTGCAGAGTCCCAAAACAGGCGTTTTCAGCCCATTACCGGCATATGGAAGAAACAGCAGTAAGCACAGGGAAATATCTGCTTCTAAATCCAAAACGCAGCTATCTAACAGAACGGTTGTCAATGTGTGCACTCAACTTCCAGAGTTAAACCCGTGTGTGGATTCAGCAGTCTGCAAACACTTTCTCTGCAGTCCCAAAACAGGCGTTTTCAGCCCATTACCGGCATATGGAAGAAACAGCAGTAAGCACAGGGAAATATCTGCTTCTAAATCCAAAACGCAGCTATCTAACAGAACGGTTGTCAATGTGTGCACTCAACTTCCAGAGTTAAACCCGTGTGTGGATTCAGCAGTCTGCAAACACTTTCTCTGCAGAGTCCCCAAACAGGCGTTTTCAGCCCATTACCGGCATATGGAAGAAACAGCAGTAAGCACAGGGAAATATCTGCTTCTAAATCCAAAACGCAGCTATCTAACAGAACGGTTGTCAATGTGTGCACTCAACTTCCAGAGTTAAACCCGTGTGTGGATTCAGCAGTCTGCAAACACTTTCTCTGCAGAGTCCCCAAACAGGCGTTTTCAGCCCATTACCGGCATATGGAAGAAACAGCAGTTAGCACAGGGAAATATCTGCTTCTAAATCCAAAACGCAGCTATCTAACAGAACGGTAGTCAATGTGTGCACTCAACTTCCAGAGTTAAACCCGTGTGTGGATTCAGCAGTCTGCAAACACTTTCTCTGCAGAGTCCCAAAACAGGCGTTTTCAGCCCATTACCGGCATATGGAAGAAACAGCAGTAAGCACAGGGAAATATCTGCTTCTAAATCCAAAACGCAGCTATCTAACAGAACGGTTGTCAATGTGTGCACTCAACTTCCAGAGTTAAACCCGTGTGTGGATTCAGCAGTCTGCAAACACTTTCTCTGCAGAGTCCCAAAACAGGCGTTTTCAGCCCATTACCGGCATATGGAAGAAACAGCAGTAAGCACAGGGAAATATCTGCTTCTAAATCCAAAACGCAGCTATCTAACGGAACGGTTGTCAATGTGTGCACTCAACTTCCAGAGTTAAACCCGTGTGTGGATTCAGCAGTCTGCAAACACTTTCTCTGCAGAGTCCCAAAGCAGGCGTTTTCAGCCCATTACCGGCATATGGAAGAAACAGCAGTAAGCACAGGGAAATATCTGCTTCTAAATCCAAAACGGAGCTATCTAACAGAACGGTTGTCAATGTGTGCACTCAACTTCCAGAGTTAAACCCGTGTGTGGATTCAGCAGTCTGCAAACACTTTCTCTGCAGAGTCCCAAAGCAGGCGTTTTCAGCCCATTACCGGCATATGGAAGAAACAGCAGTAAGCACAGGGAAATATCTGCTTCTAAATCCAAAACGGAGCTATCTAACAGAACGGTTGTCAATGTGTGCACTCATCTTCCAGAGTTAAACCCGTGTGTGGATTCAGCAGTCTGCAAACACTTTCTCTGCAGAGTCCCAAAGCAGGCGTTTTCAGCCAATTACCGGCATATGGAAGAAACAGCAGTAAGCACAGGGAAATATCTGCTTCTAAATCCAAAACGCAGCTATCTAACAGAACGGTTGTCAATGTGTGCACTCAACTTCCAGAGTTAAACCCGTGTGTGGATTCAGCAGTCTGCAAACACTTTCTCTGCAGAGTCCCAAAGCAGGCGTTTTCAGCCCATTACCGGCATATGGAAGAAACAGCAGTAAGCACAGGGAAATATCTGCTTCTAAATCCAAAACGCAGCCATCTAACAGAACGGTTGTCAATGGGTGCACTCAACTTCCTGAGTTAAACCCCTGTGTGGATTCAGCAGTCTGCAAACACTTTCTCTGCAGAGTCCCAAAACAGGCGTTTTCAGCCCATTACCGGCATATGGAAGAAACAGCAGTAAGCACAGGGAAATATCTGCTTCTAAATCCAAAACGCAGCTATCTAACAGAACGGTTTTCAATGTGTGCACTCAACTTCCAGAGTTAAACCCGTGTGTGGATTCAGCAGTCTGCAAACACTTTCTCTGCAGAGTCCCCAAACAGGCGTTTTCAGCCCATTACCGGCATATGGAAGAAACAGCAGTAAGCACAGGGAAATATCTGCTTCTAAATCCAAAACGCAGCTATCTAACAGAACGGTTGTCAATGTGTGCACTCAACTTCCAGAGTTAAACCCGTGTGTGGATTCAGCAGTCTGCAAACACTTTCTCTGCAGAGTCCCAAAACAGGCGTTTTCAGCCCATTACCGGCATATGGAAGAAACAGCAGTAAGCACAGGGAAATATCTGCTTCTAAATCCAAAACGCAGCTATCTAACAGAACGGTTGTCAATGTGTGCACTCAACTTCCAGAGTTAAACCCGTGTGTGGATTCAGCAGTCTGCAAACATCTTCTCTGCAGAGTCCCACAACAGGCGTTTTCAGCCCATTACCGGCATATGGAAGAAACAGCAGTAAGCACAGGGAAATATCTGCTTCTAAATCCAAAATGCAGCTATCTAACAGAACGGTTGTCAATGTGTGCACTCAACTTCCAGAGTTAAACCCGTGTGTGGATTCAGCAGTCTGCAAACACTTTCTCTGCAGAGTCCCAAAACAGGCGTTTTCAGCCCATTACCGGCATATGGAAGAAACAGCAGTAAGCACAGGGAAATATCTGCTTCTAAATCCAAAACGCAGCTATCTAACAGAACGGTTGTCAATGTGTGCACTCAACTTCCAGAATTAAACCCGTGTGTGGATTCAGCAGTCTGCAAACACTTTCTCTGCAGAGTCCCAAAACAGGCGTTTTCAGCCCATTACCGGCATATGGAAGAAACAGCAGTAAGCACAGGGAAATATCTGCTTCTAAATCCAAAACGAAGCGATCTAACAGAACGGTTGTCAATGTGTGCACTCAACTTCCAGAGTTAAACCCGTGTGTGGATTCAGCAGTCTGCAAACACTTTCTCTGCAGAGTCCCAAAACAGGCGTTTTCAGCCCATTACCAGCATATGGAAGAAACAGCAGTAAGCACAGGGAAATATCTGCTTCTAAATCCAAAACGCAGCTATCTAACAGAACGGTTGTCAATGTGTGCACTCAACTTCCAGAGTTAAACCCGTGTGTGGATTCAGCAGTCTGCAAACACTTTCTCTGCAGAGTCCCAAAACAGGCGTTTTCAGCCCATTACCGGCATATGGAAGAAACAGCAGTAAGCACAGGGAAATATCTGCTTCTAAATCCAAAACGCAGCCATCTAACAGAACGGTTGTCAATGTGTGCACTCAACTTCCAGAGTTAAACCCGTGTGTGGATTCAGCAGTCTGCAAACACTTTCTCTGCAGAGTCCCAAAGCAGGCGTTTTCAGCCCATTACCGGCATATGGAAGAAACAGCAGTAAGCACAGGGAAATATCTGCTTCTAAATCCAAAACGCAGCCATCTAACAGAACGGTTGTCAATGTGTGCACTCAACTTCCTGAGTTAAACCCGTGTGTGGATTCAGCAGTCTGCAAACACTTTCTCTGCAGAGTCCCAAAACAGGCGTTTTCAGCCCATTACCGGCATATGGAAGAAACAGCAGTAAGCACAGGGAAATATCTGCTTCTAAATCCAAAACGCAGCTATCTAACAGAACGGTTGTCAATGTGTGCACTCAACTTCCAGAGTTAAACCCGTGTGTGGATTCAGCAGTCTGCAAACACTTTCTCTGCAGAGTCCCAAAACAGGCGTTTTCAGCCCATTACCGGCATATGGAAGAAACAGCAGTAAGCACAGGGAAATATCTGCTTCTAAATCCAAAACGCAGCTATCTAACAGAACGGTTGTCAATGTGTGCACTCAACTTCCAGAGTTAAACCCGTGTGTGGATTCAGCAGTCTGCAAACACTTTCTCTGCAGAGTCCCAAAACAGGCGTTTTCAGCCCATTACCGGCATATGGAAGAAACAGCAGTAAGCACAGGGAAATATCTGCTTCTAAATCCAAAACGCAGCTATCTAACAGAACGGTTGTCAATGTGTGCACTCAACTTCCAGAGTTAAACCCGTGTGTGGATTCAGCAGTCTGCAAACACTTTCTCTGCAGAGTCCCCAAACAGGCGTTTTCAGCCCATTACCGGCATATGGAAGAAACAGCAGTAAGCACAGGGAAATATCTGCTTCTAAATCCAAAACGCAGCTATCTAACAGAACGGTTGTCAATGTGTGCACTCAACTTCCAGAGTTAAACCCGTGTGTGGATTCAGCAGTCTGCAAACACTTTCTCTGCAGAGTCCCCAAACAGGCGTTTTCAGCCCATTACCGGCATATGGA
Organism: Aotus nancymaae; assembly: GCF_030222135.1. Classification (NCBI taxonomy): domain Eukaryota; kingdom Metazoa; phylum Chordata; class Mammalia; order Primates; family Aotidae; genus Aotus; species Aotus nancymaae. Next base: position 177,860 of record NW_026988687.1, read on the forward strand.
AGAAACAGCAGTTAGCACAGGGAAATATCTGCTTCTAAATCCAAAACGCAGCTATCTAACAGAACGGTAGTCAATGTGTGCACTCAACTTCCAGAGTTAAACCCGTGTGTGGATTCAGCAGTCTGCAAACACTTTCTCTGCAGAGTCCCAAAACAGGCGTTTTCAGCCCATTACCGGCATATGGAAGAAACAGCAGTAAGCACAGGGAAATATCTGCTTCTAAATCCAAAACGCAGCTATCTAACAGAACGGTTGTCAATGTGTGCACTCAACTTCCAGAGTTAAACCCGTGTGTGGATTCAGCAGTCTGCAAACACTTTCTCTGCAGAGTCCCAAAACAGGCGTTTTCAGCCCATTACCGGCATATGGAAGAAACAGCAGTAAGCACAGGGAAATATCTGCTTCTAAATCCAAAACGCAGCTATCTAACGGAACGGTTGTCAATGTGTGCACTCAACTTCCAGAGTTAAACCCGTGTGTGGATTCAGCAGTCTGCAAACACTTTCTCTGCAGAGTCCCAAAGCAGGTGTTTTCAGCCCATTACCGGCATATGGAAGAAACAGCAGTAAGCACAGGGAAATATCTGCTTCTAAATCCAAAACGGAGCTATCTAACAGAACGGTTGTCAATGTGTGCACTCAACTTCCAGAGTTAAACCCGTGTGTGGATTCAGCAGTCTGCAAACACTTTCTCTGCAGAGTCCCAAAGCAGGCGTTTTCAGCCCATTACCGGCATATGGAAGAAACAGCAGTAAGCACAGGGAAATATCTGCTTCTAAATCCAAAACGGAGCTATCTAACAGAACGGTTGTCAATGTGTGCACTCATCTTCCAGAGTTAAACCCGTGTGTGGATTCAGCAGTCTGCAAACACTTTCTCTGCAGAGTCCCAAAGCAGGCGTTTTCAGCCAATTACCGGCATATGGAAGAAACAGCAGTAAGCACAGGGAAATATCTGCTTCTAAATCCAAAACGCAGCTATCTAACAGAACGGTTGTCAATGTGTGCACTCAACGTCCAGAGTTAAACCCGTGTGTGGATTCAGCAGTCTGCAAACACTTTCTCTGCAGAGTCCCAAAACAGGCGTTTTCAGCCCATTACCGGCATATGGAAGAAACAGCAGTAAGCACAGGGAAATATCTGCTTCTAAATCCAAAACGCAGCTATCTAACAGAACGGTTGTCAATGTGTGCACTCAACTTCCAGAGTTAAACCCGTGTGTGGATTCAGCAGTCTGCAAACACTTTCTCTGCAGAGTCCCAAAACAGGCATTTTCAGCCCATTACCGGCATATGGAAGAAACAGCAGTAAGCACAGGGAAATATCTGCTTCTAAATCCAAAACGCAGCTATCTAACAGAACGGTTGTCAATGTGTGCACTCAACTTCCAGAGTTAAACCCGTGTGTGGATTCAGCAGTCTGCAAACATCTTCTCTGCAGAGTCCCAAAACAGGCGTTTTCAGCCCATTACCGGCATATGGAAGAAACAGCAGTAAGCACAGGGAAATATCTGCTTCTAAATCCAAAACGCAGCTATCTAACAGAACGGTTGTCAATGTGTGCACTCAACTTCCAGAGTTAAACCCGTGTGTGGATTCAGCAGTCTGCAAACACTTTCTCTGCAGAGTCCCAAAACAGGCGTTTTCAGCCCATTACCGGCATATGGAAGAAACAGCAGTAAGCACAGGGAAATATCTGCTTCTAAATCCAAAACGCAACTATCTAACAGAACGGTTGTCAATGTGTGCACTCAACTTCCAGAGTTAAACCCGTGTGTGGATTCAGCAGTCTGCAAACATCTTCTCTGCAGAGTCCCAAAACAGGCGTTTTCAGCCCATTACCGGCATATGGAAGAAACAGCAGTAAGCACAGGGAAATATCTGCTTCTAAATCCAAAACGCAGCTATCTAACAGAACGGTTGTCAATGTGTGCACTCAACTTCCAGAGTTAAACCCGTGTGTGGATTCAGCAGTCTGCAAACACTTTCTCTTCAGAGTCCCAAAACAGGCGTTTTCAGCCCATTACCGGCATATGGAAGAAACAGCAGTAAGCACAGGGAAATATCTGCTTCTAAATCCAAAACGCAGCTATCTAACAGAACGGTTGTCAATGTGTGCACTCAACTTCCAGAGTTAAACCCGTGTGTGGATTCAGCAGTCTGCAAACACTTTCTCTGCAGAGTCCCAAAACAGGCGTTTTCAGCCCATTACCGGCATATGGAAGAAACAGCAGTAAGCACAGGGAAATATCTGCTTCTAAATCCAAAACGCAGCTATCTAACAGAACGGTTGTCAATGTGTGCACTCAACTTCCAGAGTGAAACCCGTGTGTGGATTCAGCAGTCTGCAAACACTTTCTCTGCAGAGTCCCAAAACAGGCGTTTTCAGCCCATTACCGGCATATGGAAGAAACAGCAGTAAGCACAGGGAAATATCTGCTTCTAAATCCAAAACGCAGCTATCTAACAGAACGGTTGTCAATGTGTGCACTCAACTTCCAGAGTGAAACCCGTGTGTGGATTCAGCAGTCTGCAAACACTTTCTCTGCAGAGTCCCAAAACAGGCGTTTTCAGCCCATTACCGGCATATGGAAGAAACAGCAGTAAGCACAGGGAAATATCTGCTTCTAAATCCAAAACGCAGCCATCTAACAGAACGGTTGTCAATGTGTGCACTCAACTTCCAGAGTTAAACCCGTGTGTGGATTCAGCAGTCTGCAAACACTTTCTCTGCAGAGTCCCAAAGCAGGCGTTTTCAGCCCATTACCGGCATATGGAAGAAACAGCAGTAAGCACAGGGAAATATCTGCTTCTAAATCCAAAACGCAGCCATCTAACAGAACGGTTGTCAATGTTTGCACTCAACTTCCTGAGTTAAACCCGTGTGTGGATTCAGCAGTCTGCAAAAACTTTCTCTGCAGAGTCCCAAACAGGCGTTTTCAGCCCATTACCGGCATATGGAAGAAACAGCAGTAAGCACAGGGAAATATCTGCTTCTAAATCCAAAACGCAGCTATCTAACCGAACGGTTGTCAATGTTTGCACTCAACTTCCAGAGTTAAACCCGTGTGTGGATTCAGCAGTCTGCAAACACTTTCTCTGCAGAGTCCCAAAGCAGGCGTTTTCAGCCCATTACCGGCATATGGAAGAAACAGCAGTAAGCACAGGGAAATATCTGCTTCTAAATCCAAAACGCAGCTATCTAACAGAACGGTTGTCAATGTGTGCACTCAACTTCCAGAGTTAAACCCGTGTGTGGATTCAGCAGTCTGCAAACACTTTCTCTGCAGAGTCCCAAAACAGGCGTTTTCAGCCCATTACCGGCATATGGAAGAAACAGCAGTAAGCACAGGGAAATATCTGCTTCTAAATCCAAAACGCAGCTATCTAACAGAACGGTTGTCAATGTGTGCACTCAACTTCCAGAGTTAAACCCGTGTGTGGATTCAGCAGTCTGCAAACATCTTCTCTGCAGAGTCCCAAAACAGGCGTTTTCAGCCCATTACCGGCATATGGAAGAAACAGCAGTAAGCACAGGGAAATATCTGCTTCTAAATCCAAAACGCAGCTATCTAACAGAACGGTTGTCAATGTGTGCACTCAACTTCCAGAGTTAAACGCGTGTGTGGATTCAGCAGTCTGCAAACACTTTCTCTTCAGAGTCCCAAAACAGGCGTTTTCAGCCCATTACCGGCATATGGAAGAAACAGCAGTAAGCACAGGGAAATATCTGCTTCTAAATCCAAAACGCAGCTATCTAACAGAACGGTTGTCAATGTGTGCACTCAACTTCCAGAGTTAAACCCGTGTGTGGATTCAGCAGTCTGCAAACACTTTCTCTGCAGAGTCCCAAAACAGGCGTTTTCAGCCCATTACCGGCATATGGAAGAAACAGCAGTAAGCACAGGGAAATATCTGCTTCTAAATCCAAAACGCAGCTATCTAACAGAACGGTTGTCAATGTGTGCACTCAACTTCCAGAGTTAAACCCGTGTGTGGATTCAGCAGTCTGCAAACACTTTCTCGGCAGAGTCCCAAAACAGGCGTTTTCAGCCCATTACCGGCATATGGAAGAAACAGCAGTAAGCACAGGGAAATATCTGCTTCTAAATCCAAAACGCAGCTATCTAACAGAACGGTTGTCAATGTGTGCACTCAACTTCCAGAGTTAAACCCGTGTGTGGATTCAGCAGTCTGCAAACACTTTCTCTGCAGAGTCCCAAAACAGGCGTTTTCAGCCCATTACCGGCATATGGAAGAAACAGCAGTAAGCACAGGGAAATATCTGCTTCTAAATCCAAAACGCAGCCATCTAACAGAACGGTTGTCAATGTGTGCACTCAACTTCCAGAGTTAAACCCGTGTGTGGATTCAGCAGTCTGCAAACACTTTCTCTGCAGAGTCCCAAAGCAGGCGTTTTCAGCCCATTACCGGCATATGGAAGAAACAGCAGTAAGCACAGGGAAATATCTGCTTCTAAATCCAAAACGCAGCCATCTAACAGAACGGTTGTCAATGTGTGCACTCAACTTCCTGAGTTAAACCCGTGTGTGGATTCAGCAGTCTGCAAACACTTTCTCTGCAGAGTCCCAAAACAGGCGTTTTCAGCCCATTACCGGCATATGGAAGAAACAGCAGTAAGCACAGGGAAATATCTGCTTCTAAATCCAAAACGCAGCTATCTAACAGAACGGTTGTCAATGTGTGCACTCAACTTCCAGAGTTAAACCCGTGTGTGGATTCAGCAGTCTGCAAACACTTTCTCTGCAGAGTCCCAAAGCAAGCGTTTTCAGCCCATTACCGGCATATGGAAGAAACAGCAGTAAGCACAGGGAAATATCTGCTTCTAAATCCAAAACGCAGCTATCTAACAGAACGGTTGTCAATGTGTGCACTCAACTTCCAGAGTTAAACCCGTGTGTGGATTCAGCAGTCTGCAAACACTTTCTCTGCAGAGTCCCCAAACAGGCGTTTTCAGCCCATTACCGGCATATGGAAGAAACAGCAGTAAGCACAGGGAAATATCTGCTTCTAAATCCAAAACGCAGCTATCTAACAGAACGGTTGTCAATGTGTGCACTCAACTTCCAGAGTTAAACCCGTGTGTGGATTCAGCAGTCTGCAAACACTTTCTCTGCAGAGTCCCCAAACAGGCGTTTTCAGCCCATTACCGGCATATGGAAGAAACAGCAGTAAGCACAGGGAAATATCTGCTTCTAAATCCAAAACGCAGCTATCTAACAGAACGGTTGTCAATGTGTGCACTCAACTTCCAGAGTTAAACCCGTGTGTGGATTCAGCAGTCTGCAAACACTTTCTCTGCAGAGTCCCAAAGCAGGCGTTTTCAGCCCATTACCGGCATATGGAAGAAACAGCAGTAAGCACAGGGAAATATCTGCTTCTAAATCCAAAACGCAGCTATCTAACAGAACGGTTGTCAATGTGTGCACTCAACTTCCAGAGTTAAACCCGTGTGTGGATTCAGCAGTCTGCAAACACTTTCTCTGCAGAGTCCCAAAACAGGCGTTTTCAGCCCATTACCGGCATATGGAAGAAACAGCAGTAAGCACAGGGAAATATCTGCTTCTAAATCCAAAACGCAGCTATCTAACAGAACGGTTGTCAATGTGTGCACTCAACTTCCAGAGTTAAACCCGTGTGTGGATTCAGCAGTCTTCAAACACTTTCTCTGCAGAGTCCCAAAACAGGCGTTTTCAGCCCATTACCGGCATATGGAAGAAACAGCAGTAAGCACAGGGAAATATCTGCTTCTAAATCCAAAACGCAGCTATCTAACAGAACGGTTGTCAATGTGTGCACTCAACTTCCAGAGTTAAACCCGTGTGTGGATTCAGCAGTCTGCAAACATCTTCTCTGCAGAGTCCCAAAACAGGCGTTTTCAGCCCATTACCGGCATATGGAAGAAACAACAGTAAGCACAGGGAAATATCTGCTTCTAAATCCAAAACGCAGCCATCTAACAGAACGGTTGTCAATGTGTGCACTCAACTTCCAGAGTTAAACCCGTGTGTGGATTCAGCAGTCTGCAAACACTTTCTCTGCAGAGTCCCAAAACAGGCGTTTTCAGCCCATTACCGGCATATGGAAGAAACAGCAGTAAGCACAGGGAAATATCTGCTTCTAAATCCAAAACGCAGCTATCTAACAGAACGGTTGTCAATGTGTGCACTCAACTTCCAGAGTTAAACCCGTGTGTGGATTCAGCAGTCTGCAATCATCTTCTCTGCAGAGTCCCAAAACAGGCGTTTTCAGCCCATTACCGGCATATGGAAGAAACAGCAGTAAGCACAGGGAAATATCTGCTTCTAAATCCAAAACGCAGCTCTCTAACAGAACGGTTGTCAATGTGTGCACTCAACTTCCAGAGTTAAACCCGTGTGTGGATTCAGCAGTCTGCAAACACTTTCTCTTCAGAGTCCCAAAACAGGCGTTTTCAGCCCATTACCGGCATATGGAAGAAACAGCAGTTAGCACAGGGAAATATCTGCTTCTAAATCCAAAACGCAGCTATCTAACAGAACGGTAGTCAATGTGTGCACTCAACTTCCAGAGTTAAACCCGTGTGTGGATTCAGCAGTCTGCAAACACTTTCTCTGCAGAGTCCCAAAACAGGCGTTTTCAGCCCATTACCGGCATATGGAAGAAACAGCAGTAAGCACAGGGAAATATCTGCTTCTAAATCCAAAACGCAGCTATCTAACAGAACGGTTGTCAATGTGTGCACTCAACTTCCAGAGTTAAACCCGTGTGTGGATTCAGCAGTCTGCAAACACTTTCTCTGCAGAGTCCCAAAACAGGCGTTTTCAGCCCATTACCGGCATATGGAAGAAACAGCAGTAAGCACAGGGAAATATCTGCTTCTAAATCCAAAACGCAGCTATCTAACGGAACGGTTGTCAATGTGTGCACTCAACTTCCAGAGTTAAACCCGTGTGTGGATTCAGCAGTCTGCAAACACTTTCTCTGCAGAGTCCCAAAGCAGGCGTTTTCAGCCCATTACCGGCATATGGAAGAAACAGCAGTAAGCACAGGGAAATATCTGCTTCTAAATCCAAAACGGAGCTATCTAACAGAACGGTTGTCAATGTGTGCACTCAACTTCCAGAGTTAAACCCGTGTGTGGATTCAGCAGTCTGCAAACACTTTCTCTGCAGAGTCCCAAAGCAGGCGTTTTCAGCCCATTACCGGCATATGGAAGAAACAGCAGTAAGCACAGGGAAATATCTGCTTCTAAATCCAAAACGGAGCTATCTAACAGAACGGTTGTCAATGTGTGCACTCATCTTCCAGAGTTAAACCCGTGTGTGGATTCAGCAGTCTGCAAACACTTTCTCTGCAGAGTCCCAAAGCAGGCGTTTTCAGCCAATTACCGGCATATGGAAGAAACAGCAGTAAGCACAGGGAAATATCTGCTTCTAAATCCAAAACGCAGCTATCTAACAGAACGGTTGTCAATGTGTGCACTCAACGTCCAGAGTTAAACCCGTGTGTGGATTCAGCAGTCTGCAAACACTTTCTCTGCAGAGTCCCAAAACAGGCGTTTTCAGCCCATTACCGGCATATGGAAGAAACAGCAGTAAGCACAGGGAAATATCTGCTTCTAAATCCAAAACGCAGCTATCTAACAGAACGGTTGTCAATGTGTGCACTCAACTTCCAGAGTTAAACCCGTGTGTGGATTCAGCAGTCTGCAAACACTTTCTCTGCAGAGTCCCAAAACAGGCATTTTCAGCCCATTACCGGCATATGGAAGAAACAGCAGTAAGCACAGGGAAATATCTGCTTCTAAATCCAAAACGCAGCTATCTAACAGAACGGTTGTCAATGTGTGCACTCAACTTCCAGAGTTAAACCCGTGTGTGGATTCAGCAGTCTGCAAACATCTTCTCTGCAGAGTCCCAAAACAGGCGTTTTCAGCCCATTACCGGCATATGGAAGAAACAGCAGTAAGCACAGGGAAATATCTGCTTCTAAATCCAAAACGCAGCTATCTAACAGAACGGTTGTCAATGTGTGCACTCAACTTCCAGAGTTAAACCCGTGTGTGGATTCAGCAGTCTGCAAACACTTTCTCTGCAGAGTCCCAAAACAGGCGTTTTCAGCCCATTACCGGCATATGGAAGAAACAGCAGTAAGCACAGGGAAATATCTGCTTCTAAATCCAAAACGCAACTATCTAACAGAACGGTTGTCAATGTGTGCACTCAACTTCCAGAGTTAAACCCGTGTGTGGATTCAGCAGTCTGCAAACATCTTCTCTGCAGAGTCCCAAAACAGGCGTTTTCAGCCCATTACCGGCATATGGAAGAAACAGCAGTAAGCACAGGGAAATATCTGCTTCTAAATCCAAAACGCAGCTATCTAACAGAACGGTTGTCAATGTGTGCACTCAACTTCCAGAGTTAAACCCGTGTGTGGATTCAGCAGTCTGCAAACACTTTCTCTTCAGAGTCCCAAAACAGGCGTTTTCAGCCCATTACCGGCATATGGAAGAAACAGCAGTAAGCACAGGGAAATATCTGCTTCTAAATCCAAAACGCAGCTATCTAACAGAACGGTTGTCAATGTGTGCACTCAACTTCCAGAGTTAAACCCGTGTGTGGATTCAGCAGTCTGCAAACACTTTCTCTGCAGAGTCCCAAAACAGGCGTTTTCAGCCCATTACCGGCATATGGAAGAAACAGCAGTAAGCACAGGGAAATATCTGCTTCTAAATCCAAAACGCAGCTATCTAACAGAACGGTTGTCAATGTGTGCACTCAACTTCCAGAGTGAAACCCGTGTGTGGATTCAGCAGTCTGCAAACACTTTCTCTGCAGAGTCCCAAAACAGGCGTTTTCAGCCCATTACCGGCATATGGAAGAAACAGCAGTAAGCACAGGGAAATATCTGCTTCTAAATCCAAAACGCAGCTATCTAACAGAACGGTTGTCAATGTGTGCACTCAACTTCCAGAGTGAAACCCGTGTGTGGATTCAGCAGTCTGCAAACACTTTCTCTGCAGAGTCCCAAAACAGGCGTTTTCAGCCCATTACCGGCATATGGAAGAAACAGCAGTAAGCACAGGGAAATATCTGCTTCTAAATCCAAAACGCAGCCATCTAACAGAACGGTTGTCAATGTGTGCACTCAACTTCCAGAGTTAAACCCGTGTGTGGATTCAGCAGTCTGCAAACACTTTCTCTGCAGAGTCCCAAAGCAGGCGTTTTCAGCCCATTACCGGCATATGGAAGAAACAGCAGTAAGCACAGGGAAATATCTGCTTCTAAATCCAAAACGCAGCCATCTAACAGAACGGTTGTCAATGTTTGCACTCAACTTCCTGAGTTAAACCCGTGTGTGGATTCAGCAGTCTGCAAAAACTTTCTCTGCAGAGTCCCAAACAGGCGTTTTCAGCCCATTACCGGCATATGGAAGAAACAGCAGTAAGCACAGGGAAATATCTGCTTCTAAATCCAAAACGCAGCTATCTAACCGAACGGTTGTCAATGTTTGCACTCAACTTCCAGAGTTAAACCCGTGTGTGGATTCAGCAGTCTGCAAACACTTTCTCTGCAGAGTCCCAAAACAGGCGTTTTCAGCCCATTACCGGCATATGGAAGAAACAGCAGTAAGCACAGGGAAATATCTGCTTCTAAATCCAAAACGCAGCTATCTAACAGAACGGTTGTCAATGTGTGCACTCAACTTCCAGAGTTAAACCCGTGTGTGGATTCAGCAGTCTGCAAACACTTTCTCTGCAGAGTCCCAAAACAGGCGTTTTCAGCCCATTACCGGCATATGGAAGAAACAGCAGTAAGCACAGGGAAATATCTGCTTCTAAATCCAAAACGCAGCTATCTAACAGAACGGTTGTCAATGTGTGCACTCAACTTCCAGAGTTAAACCCGTGTGTGGATTCAGCAGTCTGCAAACATCTTCTCTGCAGAGTCCCAAAACAGGCGTTTTCAGCCCATTACCGGCATATGGAAGAAACAGCAGTAAGCACAGGGAAATATCTGCTTCTAAATCCAAAACGCAGCTATCTAACAGAACGGTTGTCAATGTGTGCACTCAACTTCCAGAGTTAAACGCGTGTGTGGATTCAGCAGTCTGCAAACACTTTCTCTTCAGAGTCCCAAAACAGGCGTTTTCAGCCCATTACCGGCATATGGAAGAAACAGCAGTAAGCACAGGGAAATATCTGCTTCTAAATCCAAAACGCAGCTATCTAACAGAACGGTTGTCAATGTGTGCACTCAACTTCCAGAGTTAAACCCGTGTGTGGATTCAGCAGTCTGCAAACACTTTCTCTGCAGAGTCCCAAAACAGGCGTTTTCAGCCCATTACCGGCATATGGAAGAAACAGCAGTAAGCACAGGGAAATATCTGCTTCTAAATCCAAAACGCAGCTATCTAACAGAACGGTTGTCAATGTGTGCACTCAACTTCCAGAGTTAAACCCGTGTGTGGATTCAGCAGTCTGCAAACACTTTCTCGGCAGAGTCCCAAAACAGGCGTTTTCAGCCCATTACCGGCATATGGAAGAAACAGCAGTAAGCACAGGGAAATATCTGCTTCTAAATCCAAAACGCAGCTATCTAACAGAACGGTTGTCAATGTGTGCACTCAACTTCCAGAGTTAAACCCGTGTGTGGATTCAGCAGTCTGCAAACACTTTCTCTGCAGAGTCCCAAAACAGGCGTTTTCAGCCCATTACCGGCATATGGAAGAAACAGCAGTAAGCACAGGGAAATATCTGCTTCTAAATCCAAAACGCAGCCATCTAACAGAACGGTTGTCAATGTGTGCACTCAACTTCCAGAGTTAAACCCGTGTGTGGATTCAGCAGTCTGCAAACACTTTCTCTGCAGAGTCCCAAAGCAGGCGTTTTCAGCCCATTACCGGCATATGGAAGAAACAGCAGTAAGCACAGGGAAATATCTGCTTCTAAATCCAAAACGCAGCCATCTAACAGAACGGTTGTCAATGTGTGCACTCAACTTCCTGAGTTAAACCCGTGTGTGGATTCAGCAGTCTGCAAACACTTTCTCTGCAGAGTCCCAAAACAGGCGTTTTCAGCCCATTACCGGCATATGGAAGAAACAGCAGTAAGCACAGGGAAATATCTGCTTCTAAATCCAAAACGCAGCTATCTAACAGAACGGTTGTCAATGTGTGCACTCAACTTCCAGAGTTAAACCCGTGTGTGGATTCAGCAGTCTGCAAACACTTTCTCTGCAGAGTCCCAAAGCAAGCGTTTTCAGCCCATTACCGGCATATGGAAGAAACAGCAGTAAGCACAGGGAAATATCTGCTTCTAAATCCAAAACGCAGCTATCTAACAGAACGGTTGTCAATGTGTGCACTCAACTTCCAGAGTTAAACCCGTGTGTGGATTCAGCAGTCTGCAAACACTTTCTCTGCAGAGTCCCCAAACAGGCGTTTTCAGCCCATTACCGGCATATGGAAGAAACAGCAGTAAGCACAGGGAAATATCTGCTTCTAAATCCAAAACGCAGCTATCTAACAGAACGGTTGTCAATGTGTGCACTCAACTTCCAGAGTTAAACCCGTGTGTGGATTCAGCAGTCTGCAAACACTTTCTCTGCAGAGTCCCCAAACAGGCGTTTTCAGCCCATTACCGGCATATGGAAGAAACAGCAGTAAGCACAGGGAAATATCTGCTTCTAAATCCAAAACGCAGCTATCTAACAGAACGGTTGTCAATGTGTGCACTCAACTTCCAGAGTTAAACCCGTGTGTGGATTCAGCAGTCTGCAAACACTTTCTCTGCAGAGTCCCAAAGCAGGCGTTTTCAGCCCATTACCGGCATATGGAAGAAACAGCAGTAAGCACAGGGAAATATCTGCTTCTAAATCCAAAACGCAGCTATCTAACAGAACGGTTGTCAATGTGTGCACTCAACTTCCAGAGTTAAACCCGTGTGTGGATTCAGCAGTCTGCAAACACTTTCTCTGCAGAGTCCCAAAACAGGCGTTTTCAGCCCATTACCGGCATATGGAAGAAACAGCAGTAAGCACAGGGAAATATCTGCTTCTAAATCCAAAACGCAGCTATCTAACAGAACGGTTGTCAATGTGTGCACTCAACTTCCAGAGTTAAACCCGTGTGTGGATTCAGCAGTCTTCAAACACTTTCTCTGCAGAGTCCCAAAACAGGCGTTTTCAGCCCATTACCGGCATATGGAAGAAACAGCAGTAAGCACAGGGAAATATCTGCTTCTAAATCCAAAACGCAGCTATCTAACAGAACGGTTGTCAATGTGTGCACTCAACTTCCAGAGTTAAACCCGTGTGTGGATTCAGCAGTCTGCAAACATCTTCTCTGCAGAGTCCCAAAACAGGCGTTTTCAGCCCATTACCGGCATATGGAAGAAACAACAGTAAGCACAGGGAAATATCTGCTTCTAAATCCAAAACGCAGCCATCTAACAGAACGGTTGTCAATGTGTGCACTCAACTTCCAGAGTTAAACCCGTGTGTGGATTCAGCAGTCTGCAAACACTTTCTCTGCAGAGTCCCAAAACAGGCGTTTTCAGCCCATTACCGGCATATGGAAGAAACAGCAGTAAGCACAGGGAAATATCTGCTTCTAAATCCAAAACGCAGCTATCTAACAGAACGGTTGTCAATGTGTGCACTCAACTTCCAGAGTTAAACCCGTGTGTGGATTCAGCAGTCTGCAATCATCTTCTCTGCAGAGTCCCAAAACAGGCGTTTTCAGCCCATTACCGGCATATGGAAGAAACAGCAGTAAGCACAGGGAAATATCTGCTTCTAAATCCAAAACGCAGCTCTCTAACAGAACGGTTGTCAATGTGTGCACTCAACTTCCAGAGTTAAACCCGTGTGTGGATTCAGCAGTCTGCAAACACTTTCTCTTCAGAGTCCCAAAACAGGCGTTTTCAGCCCATTACCGGCATATGGAAGAAACAGCAGTAAGCACAGGGAAATATCTGCTTCTAAATCCAAAACGCAGCTATCTAACAGAACGGTTGTCAATGTGTGCACTCAACTTCCAGAGTTAAACCCGTGTGTGGATTCAGCAGTCTGCAAACATCTTCTCTGCAGAGTCCCAAAACAGGCGTTTTCAGCCCATTACCGGCATATGGAAGAAACAGCAGTAAGCACAGGGAAATATCTGCTTCTAAATCCAAAACGCAGCTATCTAACAGAACGGTTGTCAATGTGTGCACTCAACTTCCAGAGTTAAACCCGTGTGTGGATTCAGCAGTCTGCAAACACTTTCTCTTCAGAGTCCCAAAACAGGCGTTTTCAGCCCATTACCGGCATATGGAAGAAACAGCAGTAAGCACAGGGAAATATCTGCTTCTAAATCCAAAACGCAGCTATCTAACAGAACGGTTGTCAATGTGTGCACTCAACTTCCAGAGTTAAACCCGTGTGTGGATTCAGCAGTCTGCAAACACTTTCTCTGCAGAGTCCCAAAACAGGCGTTTTCAGCCCATTACCGGGATATGGAAGAAACAGCAGTAAGCACAGGGAAATATCTGCTTCTAAATCCAAAACGAAGCTATCTAACAGAACGGTTGTCAATGTGTGCACTCAACTTCCAGAGTTAAACCCGTGTGTGGATTCAGCAGTCTGCAAACACTTTCTCTGCAGAGTCCCAAAACAGGCGTTTTCAGCCCATTACCGGCATATGGAAGAAACAGCAGTAAGCCCAGGGAAATATCTGCTTCTAAATCCAAAACGCAGCTATCTAACAGAACGGTTGTCAATGTGTGCACTCAACTTCCAGAGTTAAACCCGTGTGTGGATTCAGCAGTCTGCAAACACTTTCTCTGCAGAGTCCCAAAACAGGCGTTTTCAGCCCATTACCGGCATATGGAAGAAACAGCAGTAAGCACAGGGAAATATCTGCTTCTAAATCCAAAACGCAGCCATCTAACAGAACGGTTGTCAATGTGTGCACTCAACTTCCAGAGTTAAACCCGTGTGTGGATTCAGCAGTCTGCAAACACTTTCTCTGCAGAGTCCCAAAGCAGGCGTTTTCAGCCCATTACCGGCATATGGAAGAAACAGCAGTAAGCACAGGGAAATATCTGCTTCTAAATCCAAAACGCAGCCATCTAACAGAACGGTTGTCAATGTGTGCACTCAACTTCCTGAGTTAAACCCGTGTGTGGATTCAGCAGTCTGCAAACACTTTCTCTGCAGAGTCCCAAAACAGGCGTTTTCAGCCCATTACCGGCATATGGAAGAAACAGCAGTAAGCACAGGGAAATATCTGCTTCTAAATCCAAAACGCAGCTATCTAACAGAACGGTTGTCAATGTGTGCACTCAACTTCCAGAGTTAAACCCGTGTGTGGATTCAGCAGTCTGCAAACACTTTCTCTGCAGAGTCCCAAAACAGGCGTTTTCAGCCCATTACCGGCATATGGAAGAAACAGCAGTAAGCACAGGGAAATATCTGCTTCTAAATCCAAAACGCAGCTATCTAACAGAACGGTTGTCAATGTGTGCACTCAACTTCCAGAGTTAAACCCGTGTGTGGATTCAGCAGTCTGCAAACACTTTCTCTGCAGAGTCCCAAAACAGGCGTTTTCAGCCCATTACCGGCATATGGAAGAAACAGCAGTAAGCACAGGGAAATATCTGCTTCTAAATCCAAAACGCAGCTATCTAACAGAACGGTTGTCAATGTGTGCACTCAACTTCCAGAGTTAAACCCGTGTGTGGATTCAGCAGTCTGCAAACACTTTCTCTGCAGAGTCCCCAAACAGGCGTTTTCAGCCCATTACCGGCATATGGAAGAAACAGCAGTAAGCACAGGGAAATATCTGCTTCTAAATCCAAAACGCAGCTATCTAAGAGAACGGTTGTCAATGTGTGCACTCAACTTCCAGAGTTAAACCCGTGTGTGGATTCAGCAGTCTGCAAACACTTTCTCTGCAGAGTCCCCAAACAGGCGTTTTCAGCCCATTACCGGCATAGGGAAGAAACAGCAGTTAGCACAGGGAAATATCTGCTTCTAAATCCAAAACGCAGCTATCTAACAGAACGGTAGTCAATGTGTGCACTCAACTTCCAGAGTTAAACCCGTGTGTGGATTCAGCAGTCTGCAAACACTTTCTCTGCAGAGTCCCAAAACAGGCGTTTTCAGCCCATTACCGGCATATGGAAGAAACAGCAGTAAGCACAGGGAAATATCTGCTTCTAAATCCAAAACGCAGCTATGTAACAGAACGGTTGTCAATGTGTGCACTCAACTTCCAGAGTTAAACCCGTGTGTGGATTCAGCAGTCTGCAAACACTTTCTCTGCAGAGTCCCAAAACAGGCGTTTTCAGCCCATTACCGGCATATGGAAGAAACAGCAGTAAGCACAGGGAAATATCTGCTTCTAAATCCAAAACGCAGCTATCTAACGGAACGGTTGTCAATGTGTGCACTCAACTTCCAGAGTTAAACCCGTGTGTGGATTCAGCAGTCTGCAAACACTTTCTCTGCAGAGTCCCAAAGCAGGCGTTTTCAGCCCATTACCGGCATATGGAAGAAACAGCAGTAAGCACAGGGAAATATCTGCTTCTAAATCCAAAACGGAGCTATCTAACAGAACGGTTGTCAATGTGTGCACTCAACTTCCAGAGTTAAACCCGTGTGTGGATTCAGCAGTCTGCAAACACTTTCTCTGCAGAGTCCCAAAGCAGGCGTTTTCAGCCCATTACCGGCATATGGAAGAAACAGCAGTAAGCACAGGGAAATATCTGCTTCTAAATCCAAAACGGAGCTATCTAACAGAACGGTTGTCAATGTCTGCACTCATCTTCCAGAGTTAAACCCGTGTGTGGATTCAGCAGTCTGCAAACACTTTCTCTGCAGAGTCCCAAAGCAGGCGTTTTCAGCCAATTACCGGCATATGGAAGAAACAGCAGTAAGCACAGGGAAATATCTGCTTCTAAATCCAAAACCCAGCTATCTAACAGAACGGTTGTCAATGTGTGCACTCAACTTCCAGAGTTAAACCCGTGTGTGGATTCAGCAGTCTGCAAACACTTTCTCTGCAGAGTCCCAAAGCAGGCGTTTTCAGCCCATTACCGGCATATGGAAGAAACAGCAGTAAGCACAGGGAAATATCTGCTTCTAAATCCAAAACGCAGCCATCTAACAGAACGGTTGTCAATGTGTGCACTCAACTTCCTGAGTTAAACCCGTGTGTGGATTCAGCAGTCTGCAAACACTTTCTCTGCAGAGTCCCAAAACAGGCGTTTTCAGCCCATTACCGGCATATGGAAGAAACAGCAGTAAGCACAGGGAAATATCTGCTTCTAAATCCAAAACGCAGCCATCTAACAGAACGGTTTTCAATGTGTGCACTCAACTTCCAGAGTTAAACCCGTGTGTGGATTCAGCAGTCTGCAAACACTTTCTCTGCAGAGTCCCCAAACAGGCGTTTTCAGCCCATTACCGGCATATGGAAGAAACAGCAGTAAGCACGGGGAAATATCTGCTTCTAAATCCAAAACGCAGCTATCTAACAGAACGGTTGTCAATGTGTGCACTCAACTTCCAGAGGTAAACCCGTGTGTGGATTCAGCAGTCTGCAAACACTTTCTCTGCAGAGTCCCAAAACAGGCGTTTTCAGCCCATTACCGGCATATGGAAGAAACAGCAGTAAGCACAGGGAAATATCTGCTTCTAAATCCAAAACGCAGCTATCTAACAGAACGGTTGTCAATGTGTGCACTCAACTTCCAGAGTTAAACCCGTGTGTGGATTCAGCAGTCTGTAAACATCTTCTCTGCAGAGTCCCAAAACAGGCGTTTTCAGCCCATTACCGGCATATGGAAGAAACAGCAGTAAGCACAGGGAAATATCTGCTTCTAAATCCAAAACGCAGCTATCTAACAGAACGGTTGTCAATGTGTGCACTCAACTTCCAGAGTTAAACCCGTGTGTGGATTCAGCAGTCTGCAAACACTTTCTCTTCAGAGTCCCAAAACAGGCGTTTTCAGCCCATTACCGGCATATGGAAGAAACAGCAGTAAGCACAGGGAAATATCTGCTTCTAAATCCAAAACGCAGCTATCTAACAGAACGGTTGTCAATGTGTGCACTCAACTTCCAGAGTTAAACCCGTGTGTGGATTCAGCAGTCTGCAAACACTTTCTCTGCAGAGTCCCAAAACAGGCGTTTTCAGCCCATTACCGGCATATGGAAGAAACAGCAGTAAGCACAGGGAAATATCTGCTTCTAAATCCAAAACGAAGCGATCTAACAGAACGGTTGTCAATGTGTGCACTCAACTTCCAGAGTTAAAGCCGTGTGTGGATTCAGCAGTCTGCAAACACTTTCTCTGCAGAGTCCCAAAACAGGCGTTTTCAGCCCATTACCGGCATATGGAAGAAACAGCAGTAAGCCCAGGGAAATATCTGCTTCTAAATCCAAAACGCAGCTATCTAACAGAACGGTTGTCAATGTGTGCACTCAACTTCCAGAGTTAAACCCGTGTGTGGATTCAGCAGTCTGCAAACACTTTCTCTGCAGAGTCCCAAAACAGGCGTTTTCAGCCCATTACTGGCATATGGAAGAAACAGCAGTAAGCACAGGGAAATATCTGCTTCTAAATCCAAAACGCAGCCATCTAACAGAACGGTTGTCAATGTGTGCACTCAACTTCCAGATTTAAACCCGTGTGTGGATTCAGCAGTCTGCAAACACTTTCTCTGCAGAGTCCCAAAGCAGGCGTTTTCAGCCCATTACCGGCATATGGAAGAAACAGCAGTAAGCACAGGGAAATATCTGCTTCTAAATCCAAAACGCAGCCATCTAACAGAACGGTTGTCAATGTGTGCACTCAACTTCCTGAGTTAAACCCGTGTGTGGATTCAGCAGTCTGCAAACACTTTCTCTGCAGAGTCCCAAAACAGGCGTTTTCAGCCCATTACCGGCATATGGAAGAAACAGCAGTAAGCACAGGGAAATATCTGCTTCTAAATCCAAAACGCAGCTATCTAACAGAACGGTTGTCAATGTGTGCACTCAACTTCCAGAGTTAAACCCGTGTGTGGATTCAGCAGTCTGCAAACACTTTCTCTGCAGAGTCCCAAAACAGGCGTTTTCAGCCCATTACCGGCATATGGAAGAAACAGCAGTAAGCACAGGGAAATATCTGCTTCTAAATCCAAAACGCAGCTATCTAACAGAACGGTTGTCAATGTGTGCACTCAACTTCCAGAGTTAAACCCGTGTGTGGATTCAGCAGTCTGCAAACACTTTCTCTAAAGAGTCCCAAAACAGGCGTTTTCAGCCCATTACCGGCATATGGAAGAAACAGCAGTAAGCACAGGGAAATATCTGCTTCTAAATCCAAAACGCAGCTATCTAACAGAACGGTTGTCAATGTGTGCACTCAACTTCCAGAGTTAAACCCGTGTGTGGATTCAGCAGTCTGCAAACACTTTCTCTGCAGAGTCCCCAAACAGGCGTTTTCAGCCCATTACCGGCATATGGAAGAAACAGCAGTTAGCACAGGGAAATATCTGCTTCTAAATCCAAAACGCAGCTATCTAACAGAACGGTAGTCAATGTGTGCACTCAACTTCCAGAGTTAAACCCGTGTGTGGATTCAGCAGTCTGCAAACACTTTCTCTGCAGAGTCCCAAAACAGGCGTTTTCAGCCCATTACCGGCATATGGAAGAAACAGCAGTAAGCACAGGGAAATATCTGCTTCTAAATCCAAAACGCAGCTATCTAACAGAACGGTTGTCAATGTGTGCACTCAACTTCCAGAGTTAAACCCGTGTGTGGATTCAGCAGTCTGCAAACACTTTCTCTGCAGAGTCCCAAAACAGGCGTTTTCAGCCCATTACCGGCATATGGAAGAAACAGCAGTAAGCACAGGGAAATATCTGCTTCTAAATCCAAAACGCAGCTATGTAACAGAACGGTTGTCAATGTGTGCACTCAACTTCCAGAGTTAAACCCGTGTGTGGATTCAGCAGTCTGCAAACACTTTCTCTGCAGAGTCCCAAAGCAGGCGTTTTCAGCCCATTACCGGCATATGGAAGAAACAGCAGTAAGCACAGGGAAATATCTGCTTCTAAATCCAAAACGGAGCTATCTAACAGAACGGTTGTCAATGTGTGCACTCATCTTCCAGAGTTAAACCCGTGTGTGGATTCAGCAGTCTGCAAACACTTTCTCTGCAGAGTCCCAAAGCAGGCGTTTTCAGCCAATTACCGGCATATGGAAGAAACAGCAGTAAGCACAGGGAAATATCTGCTTCTAAATCCAAAACGCAGCTATCTAACAGAACGGTTGTCAATGTGTGCACTCAACTTCCAGAGTTAAACCCGTGTGTGGATTCAGCAGTCTGCAAACACTTTCTCTGCAGAGTCCCCAAACAGGCGTTTTCAGCCCATTACCGGCATATGGAAGAAACAGCAGTAAGCACAGGGAAATATCTGCTTCTAAATCCAAAACGCAGCTATCTAACAGAACGGTTGTCAATGTGTGCACTCAACTTCCAGAGTTAAACCCGTGTGTGGATTCAGCAGTCTGCAAACACTTTCTCTGCAGAGTCCCAAAGCAGGCGTTTTCAGCCCATTACCGGCATATGGAAGAAACAGCAGTAAGCACAGGGAAATATCTGCTTCTAAATCCAAAACGCAGCTATCTAACAGAACGGTTGTCAATGTGTGCACTCAACGTCCAGAGTTAAACCCGTGTGTGGATTCAGCAGTCTGCAAACACTTTCTCTGCAGAGTCCCAAAACAGGCGTTTTCAGCCCATTACCGGCATATGGAAGAAACAGCAGTAAGCACAGGGAAATATCTGCTTCTAAATCCAAAACGCAGCTATCTAACAGAACGGTTGTCAATGTGTGCACTCAACTTCCAGAGTTAAACCCGTGTGTGGATTCAGCAGTCTGCAAACACTTTCTCTGCAGAGTCCCAAAACAGGCGTTTTCAGCCCATTACCGGCATATGGAAGAAACAGCAGTAAGCACAGGGAAATATCTGCTTCTAAATCCAAAACGCAGCTATCTAACAGAACGGTTGTCAATGTGTGCACTCAACTTCCAGAGTTAAACCCGTGTGTGGATTCAGCAGTCTGCAAACATCTTCTCTGCAGAGTCCCAAAACAGGCGTTTTCAGCCCATTACCGGCATATGGAAGAAACAGCAGTAAGCACAGGGAAATATCTGCTTCTAAATCCAAAACGCAGCTATCTAACAGAACGGTTGTCAATGTGTGCACTGAACTTCCAGAGTTAAACCCGTGGGTGGATTCAGCAGTCTGCAAACACTTTCTCTGCAGAGTCCCAAAACAGGCGTTTTCAGCCCATTACCGGCATATGGAAGAAACAGCAGTAAGCACAGGGAAATATCTGCTTCTAAATCCAAAACGCAGCTATCTAACAGAACGGTTGTCAATGTGTGCACTCAACTTCCAGAGTTAAACCCGTGTGTGGATTCAGCAGTCTGCAAACATCTTCTCTGCAGAGTCCCAAAACAGGCGTTTTCAGCCCATTACCGGCATATGGAAGAAACAGCAGTAAGCACAGGGAAATATCTGCTTCTAAATCCAAAACGCAGCTATCTAACAGAACGGTTGTCAATGTGTGCACTCAACTTCCAGAGTTAAACCCGTGTGTGGATTCAGCAGTCTGCAAACACTTTCTCTTCAGAGTCCCAAAACAGGCGTTTTCAGCCCATTACCGGCATATGGAAGAAACAGCAGTAAGCACAGGGAAATATCTGCTTCTAAATCCAAAACGCAGCTATCTAACAGAACGGTTGTCAATGTGTGCACTCAACTTCCAGAGTTAAACCCGTGTGTGGATTCAGCAGTCTGCAAACACTTTCTCTGCAGAGTCCCAAAACAGGCGTTTTCAGCCCATTACCGGCATATGGAAGAAACAGCAGTAAGCACAGGGAAATATCTGCTTCTAAATCCAAAACGCAGCTATCTAACAGAACGGTTGTCAATGTGTGCACTCAACTTCCAGAGTTAAACCCGTGTGTGGATTCAGCAGTCTGCAAACACTTTCTCTGCAGAGTCCCAAAACAGGCGTTTTCAGCCCATTACCGGCATATGGAAGAAACAGCAGTAAGCACAGGGAAATATCGGCTTCTAAATCCAAAACGCAGCTATCTAACAGAACGGTTGTCAATGTGTGCACTCAACTTCCAGAGTTAAACCCGTGTGTGGATTCAGCAGTCTGCAAACACTTTCTCTGCAGAGTCCCAAAACAGGCGTTTTCAGCCCATTACCGGCATATGGAAGAAACAGCAGTAAACACAGGGAAATATCTGCTTCTAAATCCAAAACGCAGCCATCTAACAGAACGGTTGTCAATGTGTGCACTCAACTTCCAGAGTTAAACCCGTGTGTGGATTCAGCAGTCTGCAAACACTTTCTCTGCAGAGTCCCAAAGCAGGCGTTTTCAGCCCATTACCGGCATATGGAAGAAACAGCAGTAAGCACAGGGAAATATCTGCTTCTAAATCCAAAACGCAGCCATCTAACAGAACGGTTGTCAATGTTTGCACTCAACTTCCAGAGTTAAACCCGTGTGTGGATTCAGCAGTCTGCAAACACTTTCTCTGCAGAGTCCCAAAACAGGCGTTTTCAGCCAATTACCGGCATATGGAAGAAACAGCAGTAAGCACAGGGAAATATCTGCTTCTAAATCCAAAACGCAGCTATCTAACAGAACGGTTGTCAATGTGTGCACTGAACTTCCAGAGTTAAACCCGTGTGTGGATTCAGCAGTCTGCAAACACTTTCTCTGCAGAGTCCCAAAACAGGCGTTTTCAGCCCTTTACCGGCATATGGAAGAAACAGCAGTAAGCACAGGGAAATATCTGCTTCTAAATCCAAAACGCAGCTATCTAACAGAACGGTTGTCAATGTGTGCACTCAACTTCCAGAGTTAAACCCGTGTGTGGATTCAGCAGTCTGCAAACACTTTCTCTGCAGAGTCCCAAAACAGGCGTTTTCAGCCCATTACCGGCATATGGAAGAAACAGCAGTAAGCACAGGGAAATATCTGCTTCTAAATCCAAAACGCAGCTATCTAACAGAACGGTTGTCAATGTGTGCACTCAACTTCCAGAGTTAAACCCGTGTGTGGATTCAGCAGTCTGCAAACATCTTCTCTGCAGAGTCCCAAAACAGGCGTTTTCAGCCCATTACCGGCATATGGAAGAAACAGCAGTAAGCACAGGGAAATATCTGCTTCTAAATCCAAAACGCAGCTATCTAACAGAACGGTTGTCAATGTGTGCACTCAACTTCCAGAGTTAAACCCGTGTGTGGATTCAGCAGTCTGCAAACACTTTCTCTTCAGAGTCCCAAAACAGGCGTTTTCAGCCCATTACCGGCATATGGAAGAAACAGCAGTAAGCACAGGGAAATATCTGCTTCTAAATCCAAAACGCAGCTATCTAACAGAACGGTTGTCAATGTGTGCACTCAACTTCCAGAGTTAAACCCGTGTGTGGATTCAGCAGTCTGCAAACACTTTCTCTGCAGAGTCCCAAAACAGGCGTTTTCAGCCCATTACCGGCATATGGAAGAAACAGCAGTAAGCACAGGGAAATATCTGCTTCTAAATCCAAAACGCAGCTATCTAACAGAACGGTTGTCAATGTGTGCACTCAACTTCCAGAGTTAAACCCGTGTGTGGATTCAGCAGTCTGCAAACACTTTCTCTGCAGAGTCCCAAAACAGGCGTTTTCAGCCCATTACCGGCATATGGAAGAAACAGCAGTAAGCCCAGGGAAATATCTGCTTCTAAATCCAAAACGCAGCTATCTAACAGAACGGTTGTCAATGTGTGCACTCAACTTCCAGAGTTAAACCCGTGTGTGGATTCAGCAGTCTGCAAACACTTTCTCTGCAGAGTCCCAAAACAGGCGTTTTCAGCCCATTACCGGCATATGGAAGAAACAGCAGTAAGCACAGGGAAATATCTGCTTCTAAATCCAAAACGCAGCCATCTAACAGAACGGTTGTCAATGTGTGCACTCAACTTCCAGAGTTAAACCCGTGTGTGGATTCAGCAGTCTGCAAACACTTTCTCTGCAGAGTCCCAAAGCAGGCGTTTTCAGCCCATTACCGGCATATGGAAGAAACAGCAGTAAGCACAGGGAAATATCTGCTTCTAAATCCGAAACGCAGCCATCTAACAGAACGGTTGTCAATGTGTGCACTCAACTTCCTGAGTTAAACCCGTGTGTGGATTCAGCAGTCTGCAAACACTTTCTCTGCAGAGTCCCAAAACAGGCGTTTTCAGCCCATTACCGGCATATGGAAGAAACAGCAGTAAGCACAGGGAAATATCTGCTTCTAAATCCAAAACGCAGCTATCTAACAGAACGGTTGTCAATGTGTGCACTCAACTTCCAGAGTTAAACCCGTGTGTGGATTCAGCAGTCTGCAAACACTTTCTCTGCAGAGTCCCAAAGCAAGCGTTTTCAGCCCATTACCGGCATATGGAAGAAACAGCAGTAAGCACAGGGAAATATCTGCTTCTAAATCCAAAACGCAGCTATCTAACAGAACGGTTGTCAATGTGTGCACTCAACTTCCAGAGTTAAACCCGTGTGTGGATTCAGCAGTCTGCAAACACTTTCTCTGCAGAGTCCCCAAACAGGCGTTTTCAGCCCATTACCGGCATATGGAAGAAACAGCAGTAAGCACAGGGAAATATCTGCTTCTAAATCCAAAACGCAGCTATCTAACAGAACGGTTGTCAATGTGTGCACTCAACTTCCAGAGTTAAACCCGTGTGTGGATTCAGCAGTCTGCAAACACTTTCTCTGCAGAGTCCCCAAACAGGCGTTTTCAGCCCATTACCGGCATATGGAAGAAACAGCAGTAAGCACAGGGAAATATCTGCTTCGAAATCCAAAACGCAGCTATCTAACAGAACGGTTGTCAATGTGTGCACTCAACTTCCAGAGTTAAACCCGTGTGTGGATTCAGCAGTCTGCAAACACTTTCTCTGCAGACTCCCAAAGCAGGCGTTTTCAGCCCATTACCGGCATATGGAAGAAACAGCAGTAAGCACAGGGAAATATCTGCTTCTAAATCCAAAACGCAGCTATCTAACAGAACGGTTGTCAATGTGTGCACTCAACTTCCAGAGTTAAACCCGTGTGTGGATTCAGCAGTCTGCAAACACTTTCTCTGCAGAGTCCCAAAACAGGCGTTTTCAGCCCATTACCGGCATATGGAAGAAACAGCAGTAAGCACAGGGAAATATCTGCTTCTAAATCCAAAACGCAGCCATCTAACAGAACGGTTGTCAATGTGTGCACTCAACTTCCAGAGTTAAACCCGTGTGTGGATTCAGCAGTCTGCAAACACTTTCTCTGCAGAGTCCCAAAACAGGCGTTTTCAGCCCATTACCGGCATATGGAAGAAACAGCAGTAAGCACAGGGAAATATCTGCTTCTAAATCCAAAACGCAGCTATCTAACAGAACGGTTGTCAATGTGTGCACTCAACTTCCAGAGTTAAACCCGTGTGTGGATTCAGCAGTCTGCAAACATCTTCTCTGCAGAGTCCCAAAACAGGCGTTTTCAGCCCATTACCGGCATATGGAAGAAACAGCAGTAAGCACAGGGAAATATCTGCTTCTAAATCCAAAACGCAGCCATCTAACAGAACGGTTGTCAATGTGTGCACTCAACTTCCAGAGTTAAACCCGTGTGTGGATTCAGCAGTCTGCAAACACTTTCTCTGCAGAGTCCCAAAACAGGCGTTTTCAGCCCATTACCGGCATATGGAAGAAACAGCAGTAAGCACAGGGAAATATCTGCTTCTAAATCCAAAACGCAGCTATCTAACAGAACGGTTGTCAATGTGTGCACTCAACTTCCAGAGTTAAACCCGTGTGTGGATTCAGCAGTCTGCAAACATCTTCTCTGCAGAGTCCCAAAACAGGCGTTTTCAGCCCATTACCGGCATATGGAAGAAACAGCAGTAAGCACAGGGAAATATCTGCTTCTAAATCCAAAACGCAGCTATCTAACAGAACGGTTGTCAATGTGTGCACTCAACTTCCAGAGTTAAACCCGTGTGTGGATTCAGCAGTCTGCAAACACTTTCTCTTCAGAGTCCCAAAACAGGCGTTTTCAGCCCATTACCGGCATATGGAAGAAACAGCAGTAAGCACAGGGAAATATCTGCTTCTAAATCCAAAACGCAGCTATCTAACAGAACGGTTGTCAATGTGTGCACTCAACTTCCAGAGTTAAACCCGTGTGTGGATTCAGCAGTCTGCAAACATCTTCTCTGCAGAGTCCCAAAACAGGCGTTTTCAGCCCATTACCGGCATATGGAAGAAACAGCAGTAAGCACAGGGAAATATCTGCTTCTAAATCCAAAACGCAGCTATCTAACAGAACGGTTGTCAATGTGTGCACTCAACTTCCAGAGTTAAACCCGTGTGTGGATTCAGCAGTCTGCAAACACTTTCTCTTCAGAGTCCCAAAACAGGCGTTTTCAGCCCATTACCGGCATATGGAAGAAACAGCAGTAAGCACA
Organism: Aotus nancymaae; assembly: GCF_030222135.1. Classification (NCBI taxonomy): domain Eukaryota; kingdom Metazoa; phylum Chordata; class Mammalia; order Primates; family Aotidae; genus Aotus; species Aotus nancymaae. The sequence goes on from NW_026988687.1 coordinate 203,407, forward strand.
GGGAAATATCTGCTTCTAAATCCAAAACGCAGCTATCTAACAGAACGGTTATCAATGTGTGCACTCAACTTCCAGAGTTAAACCCGTGTGTGGATTCAGCAGTCTGCAAACACTTTCTCTGCAGAGTCCCAAAACAGGCGTTTTCAGCCCATTACCGGCATATGGAAGAAACAGCAGTAAGCACAGGGAAATATCTGCTTCTAAATCCAAAACGAAGCTATCTAACAGAACGGTTGTCAATGTGTGCACTCAACTTCCAGAGTTAAACCCGTGTGTGGATTCAGCAGTCTGCAAACACTTTCTCTGCAGAGTCCCAAAACAGGCGTTTTCAGCCCATTACCGGCATATGGAAGAAACAGCAGTAAGCCCAGGGAAATATCTGCTTCTAAATCCAAAACGCAGCTTTCTAACAGAATGGTTGTCAATGTGTGCACTCAACTTCCAGAGTTAAACCCGTGTGTGGATTCAGCAGTCTGCAAACACTTTCTCTGCAGAGTCCCAAAACAGGCGTTTTCAGCCCATTACCGGCATATGGAAGAAACAGCAGTAAGCACAGGGAAATATCTGCTTCTAAATCCAAAACGCAGCCATCTAACAGAACGGTTGTCAATGTGTGCACTCAACTTCCAGAGTTAAACCCGTGTGTGGATTCAGCAGTCTGCAAACACTTTCTCTGCAGAGTCCCAAAGCAGGCGTTTTCAGCCCATTACCGGCATATGGAAGAAACAGCAGTAAGCACAGGGAAATATCTGCTTCTAAATCCAAAACGCAGCCATCTAACAGAACGGTTGTCAATGTGTGCACTCAACTTCCTGAGTTAAACCCGTGTGTGGATTCAGCAGTCTGCAAACACTTTCTCTGTAGAGTCCCAAAACAGGCGTTTTCAGCCCATTACCGGCATACGGAAGAAACAGCAGTAAGCACAGGGAAATATCTGCTTCTAAATCCAAAACGCAGCTATCTAACAGAACGGTTGTCAATGTGTGCACTCAACTTCCAGAGTTAAACCCGTGTGTGGATTCAGCAGTCTGCAAACACTTTCTCTGCAGAGTCCCAAAACAGGCGTTTTCAGCCCATTACCGGCATATGGAAGAAACAGCAGTAAGCACAGGGAAATATCTGCTTCTAAATCCAAAACGCAGCTATCTAACAGAACGGTTGTCAATGTGTGCACTCAACTTCCAGAGTTAAACCCGTGTGTGGATTCAGCAGTCTGCAAACACTTTCTCTGCAGAGTCCCAAAACAGGCGTTTTCAGCCCATTACCGGCATATGGAAGAAACAGCAGTAAGCACAGGGAAATATCTGCTTCTAAATCCAAAACGCAGCTATCTAACAGAACGGTTGTCAATGTGTGCACTCAACTTCCAGAGTTAAACCCGTGTGTGGATTCAGCAGTCTGCAAACACTTTCTCTGCAGAGTCCCCAAACAGGCGTTTTCAGCCCATTACCGGCATATGGAAGAAACAGCAGTAAGCACAGGGAAATATCTGCTTCTAAATCCAAAACGCAGCTATCTAACAGAACGGTTGTCAATGTGTGCACTCAACTTCCAGAGTTAAACCCGTGTGTGGATTCAGCAGTCTGCAAACACTTTCTCTGCAGAGTCCCCAAACAGGCGTTTTCAGCCCATTACCGGCATATGGAAGAAACAGCAGTTAGCACAGGGAAATATCTGCTTCTAAATCCAAAACGCAGCTATCTAACAGAACGGTAGTCAATGTGTGCACTCAACTTCCAGAGTTAAACCCGTGTGTGGATTCAGCAGTCTGCAAACACTTTCTCTGCAGAGTCCCAAAACAGGCGTTTTCAGCCCATTACCGGCATATGGAAGAAACAGCAGTAAGCACAGGGAAATATCTGCTTCTAAATCCAAAACGCAGCTATGTAACAGAACGGTTGTCAATGTGTGCACTCAACTTCCAGAGTTAAACCCGTGTGTGGATTCAGCAGTCTGCAAACACTTTCTCTGCAGAGTCCCAAAACAGGCGTTTTCAGCCCATTACCGGCATATGGAAGAAACAGCAGTAAGCACAGGGAAATATCTGCTTCTAAATCCAAAACGCAGCTATCTAACAGAACGGTTGTCAATGTGTGCACTCAACTTCCAGAGTTAAACCCGTGTGTGGATTCAGCAGTCTGCAAACACTTTCTCTGCAGAGTCCCAAAGCAGGCGTTTTCAGCCCATTACCGGCATATGGAAGAAACAGCAGTAAGCACAGGGAAATATCTGCTTCTAAATCCAAAACGGAGCTATCTAACAGAACGGTTGTCAATGTGTGCACTCAACTTCCAGAGTTAAACCCGTGTGTGGATTCAGCAGTCTGCAAACACTTTCTCTGCAGAGTCCCAAAGCAGGCGTTTTCTGCCCATTACCGGCATATGGAAGAAACAGCAGTAAGCACAGGGAAATATCTGCTTCTAAATCCAAAACGGAGCTATCTAACAGAACGGTTGTCAATGTGTGCACTCATCTTCCAGAGTTAAACCCGTGTGTGGATTCAGCAGTCTGCAAACACTTTCTCTGCAGAGTCCCAAAGCAGGCGTTTTCAGCCAATTACCGGCATATGGAAGAAACAGCAGTAAGCACAGGGAAATATCTGCTTCTAAATCCAAAACGCAGCTATCTAACAGAACGGTTGTCAATGTGTGCACTCAACTTCCAGAGTTAAACCCGTGTGTGGATTCAGCAGTCTGCAAACATCTTCTCTGCAGAGTCCCAAAACAGGCGTTTTCAGCCCATTACCGGCATATGGAAGAAACAGCAGTAAGCACAGGGAAATATCTGCTTCTAAATCCAAAACGCAGCCATCTAACAGAACGGTTGTCAATGTGTGCACTCAACTTCCAGAGTTAAACCCGTGTGTGGATTCAGCAGTCTGCAAACACTTTCTCTGCAGAGTCCCAAAACAGGCGTTTTCAGCCCATTACCGGCATATGGAAGAAACAGCAGTAAGCACAGGGAAATATCTGCTTCTAAATCCAAAACGCAGCTATCTAACAGAACGGTTGTCAATGTGTGCACTCAACTTCCAGAGTTAAACCCGTGTGTGGATTCAGCAGTCTGCAAACATCTTCTCTGCAGAGTCCCAAAACAGGCGTTTTCAGCCCATTACCGGCATATGGAAGAAACAGCAGTAAGCACAGGGAAATATCTGCTTCTAAATCCAAAACGCAGCTATCTAACAGAACGGTTGTCAATGTGTGCACTCAACTTCCAGAGTTAAACCCGTGTGTGGATTCAGCAGTCTGCAAACACTTTCTCTTCAGAGTCCCAAAACAGGCGTTTTCAGCCCATTACCGGCATATGGAAGAAACAGCAGTAAGCACAGGGAAATATCTGCTTCTAAATCCAAAACGCAGCTATCTAACAGAACGGTTGTCAATGTGTGCACTCAACTTCCAGAGTTAAACCCGTGTGTGGATTCAGCAGTCTGCAAACATCTTCTCTGCAGAGTCCCAAAACAGGCGTTTTCAGCCCATTACCGGCATATGGAAGAAACAGCAGTAAGCACAGGGAAATATCTGCTTCTAAATCCAAAACGCAGCTATCTAACAGAACGGTTGTCAATGTGTGCACTCAACTTCCAGAGTTAAACCCGTGTGTGGATTCAGCAGTCTGCAAACACTTTCTCTTCAGAGTCCCAAAACAGGCGTTTTCAGCCCATTACCGGCATATGGAAGAAACAGCAGTAAGCACAGGGAAATATCTGCTTCTAAATCCAAAACGCAGCTATCTAACAGAACGGTTGTCAATGTGTGCACTCAACTTCCAGAGTTAAACCCATGTGTGGATTCAGCAGTCTGCAAACACTTTCTCTGCAGAGTCCCAAAACAGGCGTTTTCAGCCCATTACCGGCATATGGAAGAAACAGCAGTAAGCACAGGGAAATATCTGCTTCTAAATCCAAAACGAAGCTATCTAACAGAACGGTTGTCAATGTGTGCACTCAACTTCCAGAGTTAAACCCGTGTGTGGATTCAGCAGTCTGCAAACACTTTCTCTGCAGAGTCCCAAAACAGGCGTTTTCAGCCCATTACCGGCATATGGAAGAAACAGCAGTAAGCCCAGGGAAATATCTGCTTCTAAATCCAAAACGCAGCTTTCTAACAGAATGGTTGTCAATGTGTGCACTCAACTTCCAGAGTTAAACCCGTGTGTGGATTCAGCAGTCTGCAAACACTTTCTCTGCAGAGTCCCAAAACAGGCGTTTTCAGCCCATTACCGGCATATGGAAGAAACAGCAGTAAGCACAGGGAAATATCTGCTTCTAAATCCAAAACGCAGCCATCTAACAGAACGGTTGTCAATGTGTGCACTCAACTTCCAGAGTTAAACCCGTGTGTGGATTCAGCAGTCTGCAAACACTTTCTCTGCAGAGTCCCAAAGCAGGCGTTTTCAGCCCATTACCGGCATATGGAAGAAACAGCAGTAAGCACAGGGAAATATCTGCTTCTAAATCCAAAACGCAGCCATCTAACAGAACGGTTGTCAATGTGTGCACTCAACTTCCTGAGTTAAACCCGTGTGTGGATTCAGCAGTCTGCAAACACTTTCTCTGCAGAGTCCCAAAACAGGCGTTTTCAGCCCATTACCGGCATACGGAAGAAACAGCAGTAAGCACAGGGAAATATCTGCTTCTAAATCCAAAACGCAGCTATCTAACAGAACGGTTGTCAATGTGTGCACTCAACTTCCAGAGTTAAACCCGTGTGTGGATTCAGCAGTCTGCAAACACTTTCTCTGCAGAGTCCCAAAACAGGCGTTTTCAGCCCATTACCGGCATATGGAAGAAACAGCAGTAAGCACAGGGAAATATCTGCTTCTAAATCCAAAACGCAGCTATCTAACAGAACGGTTGTCAATGTGTGCACTCAACTTCCAGAGTTAAACCCGTGTGTGGATTCAGCAGTCTGCAAACACTTTCTCTGCAGAGTCCCAAAACAGGCGTTTTCAGCCCATTACCGGCATATGGAAGAAACAGCAGTAAGCACAGGGAAATATCTGCTTCTAAATCCAAAACGCAGCTATCTAACAGAACGGTTGTCAATGTGTGCACTCAACTTCCAGAGTTAAACCCGTGTGTGGATTCAGCAGTCTGCAAACACTTTCTCTGCAGAGTCCCCAAGCAGGCGTTTTCAGCCCATTACCGGCATATGGAAGAAACAGCAGTAAGCACAGGGAAATATCTGCTTCTAAATCCAAAACGCAGCTATCTAACAGAACGGTTGTCAATGTGTGCACTCAACTTCCAGAGTTAAACCCGTGTGTGGATTCAGCAGTCTGCAAACACTTTCTCTGCAGAGTCCCCAAACAGGCGTTTTCAGCCCATTACCGGCATATGGAAGAAACAGCAGTTAGCACAGGGAAATATCTGCTTCTAAATCCAAAACGCAGCTATCTAACAGAACGGTAGTCAATGTGTGCACTCAACTTCCAGAGTTAAACCCGTGTGTGGATTCAGCAGTCTGCAAACACTTTCTCTGCAGAGTCCCAAAACAGGCGTTTTCAGCCCATTACCGGCATATGGAAGAAACAGCAGTAAGCACAGGGAAATATCTGCTTCTAAATCCAAAACGCAGCTATGTAACAGAACGGTTGTCAATGTGTGCACTCAACTTCCAGAGTTAAACCCGTGTGTGGATTCAGCAGTCTGCAAACACTTTCTCTGCAGAGTCCCAAAACAGGCGTTTTCAGCCCATTACCGGCATATGGAAGAAACAGCAGTAAGCACAGGGAAATATCTGCTTCTAAATCCAAAACGCAGCTATCTAACGGAACGGTTGTCAATGTGTGCACTCAACTTCCAGAGTTAAACCCGTGTGTGGATTCAGCAGTCTGCAAACACTTTCTCTGCAGAGTCCCAAAGCAGGCGTTTTCAGCCCATTACCGGCATATGGAAGAAACAGCAGTAAGCACAGGGAAATATCTGCTTCTAAATCCAAAACGGAGCTATCTAACAGAACGGTTGTCAATGTGTGCACTCAACTTCCAGAGTTAAACCCGTGTGTGGATTCAGCAGTCTGCAAACACTTTCTCTGCAGAGTCCCAAAGCAGGCGTTTTCAGCCCATTACCGGCATATGGAAGAAACAGCAGTAAGCACAGGGAAATATCTGCTTCTAAATCCAAAACGGAGCTATCTAACAGAACGGTTGTCAATGTGTGCACTCATCTTCCAGAGTTAAACCCGTGTGTGGATTCAGCAGTCTGCAAACACTTTCTCTGCAGAGTCCCAAAGCAGGCGTTTTCAGCCAATTACCGGCATAAGGAAGAAACAGCAGTAAGCACAGGGAAATATCTGCTTCTAAATCCAAAACGCAGCTATCTAACAGAACGGTTGTCAATGTGTGCACTCAACTTCCAGAGTTAAACCCGTGTGTGGATTCAGCAGTCTGCAAACACTTTCTCTGCAGAGCCCCCAAACAGGCGTTTTCAGCCCATTACCGGCATATGGAAGAAACAGCAGTAAGCACAGGGAAATATCTGCTTCTAAATCCAAAACGCAGCTATCTAACAGAACGGTTGTCAATGTGTGCACTCAACTTCCAGAGTTAAACCCGTGTGTGGATTCAGCAGTCTGCAAACACTTTCTCTGCAGAGTCCCAAAGCAGGCGTTTTCAGCCCATTACCGGCATATGGAAGAAACAGCAGTAAGCACAGGGAAATATCTGCTTCTAAATCCAAAACGCAGCTATCTAACAGAACGGTTGTCAATGTGTGCACTCAACTTCCAGAGTTAAACCCGTGTGTGGATTCAGCAGTCTGCAAACACTTTCTCTGCAGAGTCCCAAAACAGGCGTTTTCAGCCCATTACCGGCATATGGAAGAAACAGCAGTAAGCACAGGGAAATATCTGCTTCTAAATCCAAAACGCAGCTATCTAACAGAACGGTTGTCAATGTGTGCACTCAACTTCCAGAGGTAAACCCGTGTGTGGAATCAGCAGTCTGCAAACACTTTCTCTGCAGAGTCCCAAAACAGGCGTTTTCAGCCCATTACCGGCATATGGAAGAAACAGCAGTAAGCACAGGGAAATATCTGCTTCTAAATCCAAAACGCAGCTATCTAACAGAACGGTTGTCAATGTGTGCACTCAACTTCCAGAGTTAAACCCGTGTGTGGATTCAGCAGTCTGCAAACATCTTCTCTGCAGAGTCCCAAAACAGGCGTTTTCAGCCCATTACCGGCATATGGAAGAAACAGCAGTAAGCACAGGGAAATATCTGCTTCTAAATCCAAAACGTAGCTATCTAACAGAACGGTTGTCAATGTGTGCACTGAACTTCCAGAGTTAAACCCGTGGGTGGATTCAGCAGTCTGCAAACACTTTCTCTGCAGAGTCCCAAAACAGGCGTTTTCAGCCCATTACCGGCATATGGAAGAAACAGCAGTAAGCACAGGGAAATATCTGCTTCTAAATCCAAAACGCAGCTATCTAACAGAACGGTTGTCAATGTGTGCACTCAACTTCCAGAGTTAAACCCGTGTGTGGATTCAGCAGTCTGCAAACATCTTCTCTGCAGAGTCCCAAAACAGGCGTTTTCAGCCCATTACCGGCATATGGAAGAAACAGCAGTAAGCACAGGGAAATATCTGCTTCTAAATCCAAAACGCAGCTATCTAACAGAACGGTTGTCAATGTGTGCACTCAACTTCCAGAGTTAAACCCGTGTGTGGATTCAGCAGTCTGCAAACACTTTCTCTTCAGAGTCCCAAAACAGGCGTTTTCAGCCCATTACCGGCATATGGAAGAAACAGCAGTAAGCACAGGGAAATATCTGCTTCTAAATCCAAAACGCAGCTATCTAACAGAACGGTTGTCAATGTGTGCACTCAACTTCCAGAGTTAAACCCGTGTGTGGATTCAGCAGTCTGCAAACACTTTCTCTGCAGAGTCCCAAAACAGGCGTTTTCAGCCCATTACCGGCATATGGAAGAAACAGCAGTAAGCACAGGGAAATATCTGCTTCTAAATCCAAAACGCAGCTATCTAACAGAACGGTTGTCAATGTGTGCACTCAACTTCCAGAGTTAAACCCGTGTGTGGATTCAGCAGTCTGCAAACACTTTCTCTGCAGAGTCCCAAAGCAGGCGTTTTCAGCCCATTACCGGCATATGGAAGAAACAGCAGTAAGCACAGGGAAATATCTGCTTCTAAATCCAAAACGCAGCTATCTAACAGAACGGTTGTCAATGTGTGCACTCAACTTCCAGAGTTAAACCCGTGTGTGGATTCAGCAGTCTGCAAACACTTTCTCTGCAGAGTCCGAAAACAGGCGTTTTCAGCCCATTACCGGCATAAGGAAGAAACAGCAGTAAGCACAGGGAAATATCTGCTTCTAAATCCAAAACGCAGCCATCTAACAGAACGGTTGTCAATGTGTGCACTCAACTTCCAGAGTTAAACCCGTGTGTGGATTCAGCAGTCTGCAAACACTTTCTCTGCAGAGTCCCAAAGCAGGCGTTTTCAGCCCATTACCGGCATATGGAAGAAACAGCAGTAAGCACAGGGAAATATCTGCTTCTAAATCCAAAACGCAGCCATCTAACAGAACGGTTGTCAATGTTTGCACTCAACTTCCTGAGTTAAACCCGTGTGTGGATTCAGCAGTCTGCAAACACTTTCTCTGCAGAGTCCCAAAACAGGCGTTTTCAGCCCATTACCGGCATATGGAAGAAACAGCAGTAAGCACAGGGAAATATCTGCTTCTAAATCCAAAACGCAGCTATCTAACAGAACGGTTGTCAATGTGTGCACTCAACTTCCAGAGTTAAACCCGTGTGTGGATTCAACAGTCTGCAAACACTTTCTCTGCAGAGTCCCAAAACAGGCGTTTTCAGCCCATTACCGGCATATGGAAGAAACAGCAGTAAGCACAGGGAAATATCTGCTTCTAAATCCAAAACGCAGCTATCTAACAGAACGGTTGTCAATGTGTGCACTCAACTTCCAGAGTTAAACCGGTGTGTGGATTCAGCAGTCTGCACACACTTTCTCTGCAGAGTCCCAAAACAGGCGTTTTCAGCCCATTACCGGGATATGGAAGAAACAGCAGTAAGCACAGGGAAATATCTGCTTCTAAATCCAAAACGCAGCTATCTAACAGAACGGTTGTCAATGTGTGCACTCAACTTCCAGAGTTAAACCCGTGTGTGGATTCAGCAGTCTGCAAACATCTTCTCTGCAGAGTCCCAAAACAGGCGTTTTCAGCCCATTACCGGCATATGGAAGAAACAGCAGTAAGCACAGGGAAATATCTGCTTCTAAATCCAAAACGCAGCTATCTAACGGAACGGTTGTCAATGTGTGCACTCAACTTCCAGAGTTAAACCCGTGTGTGGATTCAGCAGTCTGCAAACACTTTCTCTGCAGAGTCCCAAAGCAGGCGTTTTCAGCCCATTACCGGCATATGGAAGAAACAGCAGTAAGCACAGGGAAATATCTGCTTCTAAATCCAAAACGGAGCTATCTAACAGAACGGTTGTCAATGTGTGCACTCAACTTCCAGAGTTAAACCCGTGTGTGGATTCAGCAGTCTGCAAACACTTTCTCTGCAGAGTCCCAAAGCAGGCGTTTTCAGCCCATTACCGGCATATGGAAGAAACAGCAGTAAGCACAGGGAAATATCTGCTTCTAAATCCAAAACGGAGCTATCTAACAGAACGGTTGTCAATGTGTGCACTCATCTTCCAGAGTTAAACCCGTGTGTGGATTCAGCAGTCTGCAAACACTTTCTCTGCAGAGTCCCAAAGCAGGCGTTTTCAGCCAATTACCGGCATAAGGAAGAAACAGCAGTAAGCACAGGGAAATATCTGCTTCTAAATCCAAAACGCAGCTATCTAACAGAACGGTTGTCAATGTGTGCACTCAACTTCCAGAGTTAAACCCGTGTGTGGATTCAGCAGTCTGCAAACACTTTCTCTGCAGAGCCCCCAAACAGGCGTTTTCAGCCCATTACCGGCATATGGAAGAAACAGCAGTAAGCACAGGGAAATATCTGCTTCTAAATCCAAAACGCAGCTATCTAACAGAACGGTTGTCAATGTGTGCACTCAACTTCCAGAGTTAAACCCGTGTGTGGATTCAGCAGTCTGCAAACACTTTCTCTGCAGAGTCCCAAAGCAGGCGTTTTCAGCCCATTACCGGCATATGGAAGAAACAGCAGTAAGCACAGGGAAATATCTGCTTCTAAATCCAAAACGCAGCTATCTAACAGAACGGTTGTCAATGTGTGCACTCAACTTCCAGAGTTAAACCCGTGTGTGGATTCAGCAGTCTGCAAACACTTTCTCTGCAGAGTCCCAAAACAGGCGTTTTCAGCCCATTACCGGCATATGGAAGAAACAGCAGTAAGCACAGGGAAATATCTGCTTCTAAATCCAAAACGCAGCTATCTAACAGAACGGTTGTCAATGTGTGCACTCAACTTCCAGAGGTAAACCCGTGTGTGGAATCAGCAGTCTGCAAACACTTTCTCTGCAGAGTCCCAAAACAGGCGTTTTCAGCCCATTACCGGCATATGGAAGAAACAGCAGTAAGCACAGGGAAATATCTGCTTCTAAATCCAAAACGCAGCTATCTAACAGAACGGTTGTCAATGTGTGCACTCAACTTCCAGAGTTAAACCCGTGTGTGGATTCAGCAGTCTGCAAACATCTTCTCTGCAGAGTCCCAAAACAGGCGTTTTCAGCCCATTACCGGCATATGGAAGAAACAGCAGTAAGCACAGGGAAATATCTGCTTCTAAATCCAAAACGTAGCTATCTAACAGAACGGTTGTCAATGTGTGCACTGAACTTCCAGAGTTAAACCCGTGGGTGGATTCAGCAGTCTGCAAACACTTTCTCTGCAGAGTCCCAAAACAGGCGTTTTCAGCCCATTACCGGCATATGGAAGAAACAGCAGTAAGCACAGGGAAATATCTGCTTCTAAATCCAAAACGCAGCTATCTAACAGAACGGTTGTCAATGTGTGCACTCAACTTCCAGAGTTAAACCCGTGTGTGGATTCAGCAGTCTGCAAACATCTTCTCTGCAGAGTCCCAAAACAGGCGTTTTCAGCCCATTACCGGCATATGGAAGAAACAGCAGTAAGCACAGGGAAATATCTGCTTCTAAATCCAAAACGCAGCTATCTAACAGAACGGTTGTCAATGTGTGCACTCAACTTCCAGAGTTAAACCCGTGTGTGGATTCAGCAGTCTGCAAACACTTTCTCTTCAGAGTCCCAAAACAGGCGTTTTCAGCCCATTACCGGCATATGGAAGAAACAGCAGTAAGCACAGGGAAATATCTGCTTCTAAATCCAAAACGCAGCTATCTAACAGAACGGTTGTCAATGTGTGCACTCAACTTCCAGAGTTAAACCCGTGTGTGGATTCAGCAGTCTGCAAACACTTTCTCTGCAGAGTCCCAAAACAGGCGTTTTCAGCCCATTACCGGCATATGGAAGAAACAGCAGTAAGCACAGGGAAATATCTGCTTCTAAATCCAAAACGCAGCTATCTAACAGAACGGTTGTCAATGTGTGCACTCAACTTCCAGAGTTAAACCCGTGTGTGGATTCAGCAGTCTGCAAACACTTTCTCTGCAGAGTCCCAAAGCAGGCGTTTTCAGCCCATTACCGGCATATGGAAGAAACAGCAGTAAGCACAGGGAAATATCTGCTTCTAAATCCAAAACGCAGCTATCTAACAGAACGGTTGTCAATGTGTGCACTCAACTTCCAGAGTTAAACCCGTGTGTGGATTCAGCAGTCTGCAAACACTTTCTCTGCAGAGTCCGAAAACAGGCGTTTTCAGCCCATTACCGGCATAAGGAAGAAACAGCAGTAAGCACAGGGAAATATCTGCTTCTAAATCCAAAACGCAGCCATCTAACAGAACGGTTGTCAATGTGTGCACTCAACTTCCAGAGTTAAACCCGTGTGTGGATTCAGCAGTCTGCAAACACTTTCTCTGCAGAGTCCCAAAGCAGGCGTTTTCAGCCCATTACCGGCATATGGAAGAAACAGCAGTAAGCACAGGGAAATATCTGCTTCTAAATCCAAAACGCAGCCATCTAACAGAACGGTTGTCAATGTTTGCACTCAACTTCCTGAGTTAAACCCGTGTGTGGATTCAGCAGTCTGCAAACACTTTCTCTGCAGAGTCCCAAAACAGGCGTTTTCAGCCCATTACCGGCATATGGAAGAAACAGCAGTAAGCACAGGGAAATATCTGCTTCTAAATCCAAAACGCAGCTATCTAACAGAACGGTTGTCAATGTGTGCACTCAACTTCCAGAGTTAAACCCGTGTGTGGATTCAACAGTCTGCAAACACTTTCTCTGCAGAGTCCCAAAACAGGCGTTTTCAGCCCATTACCGGCATATGGAAGAAACAGCAGTAAGCACAGGGAAATATCTGCTTCTAAATCCAAAACGCAGCTATCTAACAGAACGGTTGTCAATGTGTGCACTCAACTTCCAGAGTTAAACCGGTGTGTGGATTCAGCAGTCTGCACACACTTTCTCTGCAGAGTCCCAAAACAGGCGTTTTCAGCCCATTACCGGGATATGGAAGAAACAGCAGTAAGCACAGGGAAATATCTGCTTCTAAATCCAAAACGCAGCTATCTAACAGAACGGTTGTCAATGTGTGCACTCAACTTCCAGAGTTAAACCCGTGTGTGGATTCAGCAGTCTGCAAACATCTTCTCTGCAGAGTCCCAAAACAGGCGTTTTCAGCCCATTACCGGCATATGGAAGAAACAGCAGTAAGCACAGGGAAATATCTGCTTCTAAATCCAAAACGCAGCTATCTAACAGAACGGTTGTCAATGTGTGCACTCAACTTCCAGAGTTAAACCCGTGTGTGGATTCAGCAGTCTGCAAACACTTTCTCTGCAGAGTCCCAAAACAGGCGTTTTCAGCCCATTACCGGCATAAGGAAGAAACAGCAGTAAGCACAGGGAAATATCTGCTTCTAAATCCAAAACGCAGCCATCTAACAGAACGGTTGTCAATGTGTGCACTCAACTTCCAGAGTTAAACCCGTGTGTGGATTCAGCAGTCTGCAAACACTTTCTCTGCAGAGTCCCAAAGCAGGCGTTTTCAGCCCATTACCGGCATATGGAAGAAACAGCAGTAAGCACAGGGAAATATCTGCTTCTAAATCCAAAACGCAGCCATCTAACAGAACGGTTGTCAATGTTTGCACTCAACTTCCTGAGTTAAACCCGTGTGTGGATTCAGCAGTCTGCAAACACTTTCTCTGCAGAGTCCCAAAACAGGCGTTTTCAGCCCATTACCGGCATATGGAAGAAACAGCAGTAAGCACAGGGAAATATCTGCTTCTAAATCCAAAACGCAGCTATCTAACAGAACGGTTGTCAATGTGTGCACTCAACTTCCAGAGTTAAACCCGTGTGTGGATTCAGCAGTCTGCAAACACTTTCTCTGCAGAGTCCCAAAACAGGCGTTTTCAGCCCATTACCGGCATATGGAAGAAACAGCAGTAAGCACAGGGAAATATCTGCTTCTAAATCCAAAACGCAGCTATCTAACAGAACGGTTGTCAATGTGTGCACTCAACTTCCAGAGTTAAACCCGTGTGTGGATTCAGCAGTCTGCAAACACTTTCTCTGCAGAGTCCCAAAACAGGCGTTTTCAGCCCATTACCGGCATATGGAAGAAACAGCAGTAAGCCCAGGGAAATATCTGCTTCTAAATCCAAAACGCAGCTATCTAACAGAACGGTTGTCAATGTGTGCACTCAACTTCCAGAGTTAAACCCGTGTGTGGATTCAGCAGTCTGCAAACACTTTCTCTGCAGAGTCCCAAAACAGGCGTTTTCAGCCCATTACCGGCATATGGAAGAAACAGCAGTAAGCACAGGGAAATATCTGCTTCTAAATCCAAAACGCAGCCATCTAACAGAACGGTTGTCAATGTGTACACTCAACTTCCAGAGTTAAACCCGTGTGTGGATTCTGCAGTCTGCAAACACTTTCTCTGCAGAGTCCCAAAGCAGGCGTTTTCAGCCCATTACCGGCATATGGAAGAAACAGCAGTAAGCACAGGGAAATATCTGCTTCTAAATCCAAAACGCAGCCATCTAACAGAACGGTTGTCAATGTGTGCACTCAACTTCCTGAGTTAAACCCGTGTGTGGATTCAGCAGTCTGCAAACACTTTCTCTGCAGAGTCCCAAAACAGGCGTTTTCAGCCCATTACCGGCATATGGAAGAAACAGCAGTAAGCACAGGGAAATATCTGCTTCTAAATCCAAAACGCAGCTATCTAACAGAACGGTTGTCAATGTGTGCACTCAACTTCCAGAGTTAAACCCGTGTGTGGATTCAGCAGTCTGCAAACACTTTCTCTGCAGAGTCCCAAAGCAAGCGTTTTCAGCCCATTACCGGCATATGGAAGAAACAGCAGTAAGCACAGGGAAATATCTGCTTCTAAATCCAAAACGCAGCTATCTAACAGAACGGTTGTCAATGTGTGCACTCAACTTCCAGAGTTAAACCCGTGTGTGGATTCAGCAGTCTGCAAACACTTTCTCTGCAGAGTCCCCAAACAGGCGTTTTCAGCCCATTACCGGCATATGGAAGAAACAGCAGTAAGCACAGGGAAATATCTGCTTCTAAATCCAAAACGCAGCTATCTAACAGAACGGTTGTCAATGTGTGCACTCAACTTCCAGAGTTAAACCCGTGTGTGGATTCAGCAGTCTGCAAACACTTTCTCTGCAGAGTCCCCAAACAGGCGTTTTCAGCCCATTACCGGCATATGGAAGAAACAGCAGTAAGCACAGGGAAATATCTGCTTCTAAATCCAAAACGCAGCTATCTAAAAGAACGGTTGTCAATGTGTGCACTCAACTTCCAGAGTTAAACCCGTGTGTGGATTCATCAGTCTGCAAACACTTTCTCTGCAGAGTCCCAAAGCAGGCGTTTTCAGCCCATTACCGGCATATGGAAGAAACAGCAGTAAGCACAGGGAAATATCTGCTTCTAAATCCAAAACGCAGCTATCTAACAGAACGGTTGTCAATGTGTGCACTCAACTTCCAGAGTTAAACCCGTGTGTGGATTCAGCAGTCTGCAAACACTTTCTCTGCAGAGTCCCAAAACCGGCCTTTTCAGCCCATTACCGGCATATGGAAGAAACAGCAGTAAGCACAGGGAAATATCTGCTTCTAAATCCAAAACGCAGCTATCTAACAGAACGGTTGTCAATGTGTGCACTCAACTTCCAGAGTTAAACCCGTGTGTGGATTCAGCAGTCTGCAAACACTTTCTCTGCAGAGTCCCCAAACAGGCGTTTTCAGCCCATTACCGGCATATGGAAGAAACAGCAGTAAGCACAGGGAAATATCTGCTTCTAAATCCAAAACGCAGCTATCTAACAGAACGGTTGTCAATGTGTGCACTCAACTTCCAGAGTTAAACCCGTGTGTGGATTCAGCAGTCTGCAAACACTTTCTCTTCAGAGTCCCAAAACAGGCGTTTTCAGCCCATTACCGGCATATGGAAGAAACAGCAGTAAGCACAGGGAAATATCTGCTTCTAAATCCAAAATGCAGCCATCTAACAGAACGGTTGTCAATGTGTGCACTCAACTTCCAGAGTTAAACCCGTGTGTGGATTCAGCAGTCTGCAAACACTTTCTCTGCAGAGTCCCAAAACAGGCGTTTTCAGCCCATTACCGGCATATGGAAGAAACAGCAGTAAGCACAGGGAAATATCTGCTTCTAAATCCAAAACGCAGCTATCTAACAGAACGGTTGTCAATGTGTGCACTCAACTTCCAGAGTTAAACCCGTGTGTGGATTCAGCAGTCTGCAAACACTTTCTCTGCAGAGTCCCAAAACAGGCGTTTTCAGCCCATTACCGGCATATGGAAGAAACAGCAGTAAGCACAGGGAAATATCTGCTTCTAAATCCAAAACGCAGCTATCTAACAGAACGGTTGTCAATGTGTGCACTCAACTTCCAGAGTTAAACCCGTGTGTGGATTCAGCAGTCTGCAAACACTTTCTCTGCAGAGTCCCAAAACAGGCGTTTTCAGCCCATTACCGGCATATGGAAGAAACAGCAGTAAGCACAGGGAAATATCTGCTTCTAAATCCAAAACGCAGCCATCTAACAGAACGGTTGTCAATGTGTGCACTCAACTTCCAGAGTTAAACCCGTGTGTGGATTCAGCAGTCTGCAAACACTTTCTCTGCAGAGTCCCAAAGCAGGCGTTTTCAGCCCATTACCGGCATATGGAAGAAACAGCAGTAAGCACAGGGAAATATCTGCTTCTAAATCCAAAACGCAGCCATCTAACAGAACGGTTGTCAATGTGTGCACTCAACTTCCTGAGTTAAACCCGTGTGTGGATTCAGCAGTCTGCAAACACTTTCTCTGCAGAGTCCCAAAACAGGCGTTTTCAGCCCATTACCGGCATATGGAAGAAACAGCAGTAAGCACAGGGAAATATCTGCTTCTAAATCCAAAACGCAGCTATCTAACAGAACGGTTGTCAATGTGTGCACTCAACTTCCAGAGTTAAACCCGTGTGTGGATTCAGCAGTCTGCAAACACTTTCTCTGCAGAGTCCCAAAACAGGCGTTTTCAGCCCATTACCGGCATATGGAAGAAACAGCAGTAAGCACAGGGAAATATCTGCTTCTAAATCCAAAACGCAGCTATCTAACAGAACGGTTGTCAATGTGTGCACTCAACTTCCAGAGTTAAACCCGTGTGTGGATTCAGCAGTCTGCAAACACTTTCTCTGCAGAGTCCCAAAACAGGCGTTTTCAGCCCATTACCGGCATATGGAAGAAACAGCAGTAAGCACAGGGAAATATCTGCTTCTAAATCCAAAACGCAGCTATCTAACAGAACGGTTGTCAATGTGTGCACTCAACTTCCAGAGTTAAACCCGTGTGTGGATTCAGCAGTCTGCAAACATCTTCTCTGCAGAGTCCCAAAACAGGCGTTTTCAGCCCATTACCGGCATATGGAAGAAACAGCAGTAAGCACAGGGAAATATCTGCTTCTAAATCCAAAACGCAGCTATCTAACAGAACGGTTGTCAATGTGTGCACTCAACTTCCAGAGTTAAACCCGTGTGTGGATTCAGCAGTCTGCAAACACTTTCTCTTCAGAGTCCCAAAACAGGCGTTTTCAGCCCATTACCGGCATATGGAAGAAACAGCAGTAAGCACAGGGAAATATCTGCTTCTAAATCCAGAAAGCAGCTATCTAACAGAACGGTTGTCAATGTGTGCACTCAACTTCCAGAGTTAAACCCGTGTGTGGATTCAGCAGTCTGCAAACACTTTCTATGCAGAGTCCCAAAACAGGCGTTTTCAGCCCATTACCGGCATATGGAAGAAACAGCAGTAAGCACAGGGAAATATCTGCTTCTAAATCCAAAACGCAGCTATCTAACAGAACGGTTGTCAATGTGTGCACTCAACTTCCAGAGTTAAACCCGTGTGTGGATTCAGCAGTCTGCAAACACTTTCTCTGCAGAGTCCCAAAACAGGCGTTTTCAGCCCATTACCGGCATATGGAAGAAACAGCAGTAAGCCCAGGGAAATATCTGCTTCTAAATCCAAAACGCAGCTATCTAACAGAACGGATGTCAATGTGTGCACTCAACTTCCAGAGTTAAACCCGTGTGTGGATTCAGCAGTCTGCAAACAGTTTCTCTGCAGAGTCCCAAAACTGGCGTTTTCAGCCCATTACCGGCATATGCAAGAAACAGCAGTAAGCACAGGGAAATATCTGCTTCTAAATCCAAAACGCAGCCATCTAACAGAACGGTTGTCAATGTGTGCACTCAACTTCCAGAGTTAAACCCGTGTGTGGATTCAGCAGTCTGCAAACACTTTCTCTGCAGAGTCCCAAAGCAGGCGTTTTCAGCCCATTACCGGCATATGGAAGAAACAGCAGTAAGCACAGGGAAATATCTGCTTCTAAATCCAAAACGCAGCCATCTAACAGAACGGTTGTCAATGTGTGCACTCAACTTCCTGAGTTAAACCCGTGTGTGGATTCAGCAGTCTGCAAACACTTTCTCTGCAGAGTCCCAAAACAGGCGTTTTCAGCCCATTACCGGCATATGGAAGAAACAGCAGTAAGCACAGGGAAATATCTGCTTCTAAATCCAAAACGCAGCTATCTAACAGAACGGTTGTCAATGTGTGCACTCAACTTCCAGAGTTAAACCCGTGTGTGGATTCAGCAGTCTGCAAACACTTTCTCTGCAGAGTCCCAAAACAGGCGTTTTCAGCCCATTACCGGCATATGGAAGAAACAGCAGTAAGCACAGGGAAATATCTGCTTCTAAATCCAAAACGCAGCTATCTAACAGAACGGTTGTCAATGTGTGCACTCAACTTCCAGAGTTAAACCCGTGTGTGGATTCAGCAGTCTGCAAACACTTTCTCTGCAGAGTCCCAAAACAGGCGTTTTCAGCCCATTACCGTCATATGGAAGAAACAGCAGTAAGCACAGGGAAATATCTGCTTCTAAATCCAAAACGCAGCTATCTAACAGAACGGTTGTCAATGTGTGCACTCAACTTCCAGAGTTAAACCCGTGTGTGGATTCAGCAGTCTGCAAACACTTTCTCTGCAGAGTCCCAAAACAGGCGTTTTCAGCCCATTACCGGCATATGGAAGAAACAGCAGTAAGCACAGGGAAATATCTGCTTCTAAATCCAAAACGCAGCTATCTAACAGAACGGTTGTCAATGTGTGCACTCAACTTCCAGAGTTAAACCCGTGTGTGGATTCAGCAGTCTGCAAACATCTTCTCTGCAGAGTCCCAAAACAGGCGTTTTCAGCCCATTACCGGCATATGGAAGAAACAGCAGTAAGCACAGGGAAATATCTGCTTCTAAATCCAAAACGCAGCTATCTAACAGAACGGTTGTCAATGTGTGCACTCAACTTCCAGAGTTAAACCCGTGTGTGGATTCAGCAGTCTGCAAACACTTTCTCTTCAGAGTCCCAAAACAGGCGTTTTCAGCCCATTACCGGCATATGGAAGAAACAGCAGTAAGCACAGGGAAATATCTGCTTCTAAATCCAGAACGCAGCTCTCTAACAGAACGGTTGTCAATGTGTGCACTCAACTTCCAGAGTTAAACCCGTGTGTGGATTCAGCAGTCTGCAAACACTTTCTCTGCAGAGTCCCAAAACAGGCGTTTTCAGCCCATTACCGGCATATGGAAGAAACAGCAGTAAGCACAGGGAAATATCTGCTTCTAAATCCAAAACGCAGCTATCTAACAGAACGGTTGTCAATGTGTGCACTCAACTTCCAGAGTTAAACCCGTGTGTGGATTCAGCAGTCTGCAAACACTTTCTCTGCAGAGTCCCAAAACAGGCGTTTTCAGCCCATTACCGGCATATGGAAGAAACAGCAGTAAGCCCAGGGAAATATCTGCTTCTAAATCCAAAACGCAGCTATCTAACAGAACGGATGTCAATGTGTGCACTCAACTTCCAGAGTTAAACCCGTGTGTGGATTCAGCAGTCTGCAAACACTTTCTCTGCAGAGTCCCAAAGCAGGCGTTTTCAGCCCATTACCGGCATATGGAAGAAACAGCAGTAAGCACAGGGAAATATCTGCTTCTAAATCCAAAACGCAGCTATCTAACAGAACGGTTGTCAATGTGTGCACTCAACTTCCAGAGTTAAACCCGTGTGTGGATTCAGCAGTCTGCAAACCCTTTCTCTGCAGAGTCCCCAAACAGTCGTTTTCAGCCCATTACCGGCATATGGAAGAAACAGCAGTAAGCACAGGGAAATATCTGCTTCTAAATCCAAAACGCAGCTATCTAACAGAACGGTTGTCAATGTGTGCACTCAACTTCCAGAGTTAAACCCATGTGTGGATTCAGCAGTCTGCAAACACTTTCTCTGCAGAGTCCCCAAACAGGCGTTTTCAGCCCATTACCGGCATATGGAAGAAACAGCAGTAAGCACAGGGAAATATCTGCTTCTAAATCCAAAACGCAGCTATCTAACAGAACGGTTGTCAATGTGTGCACTCAACTTCCAGAGTTAAACCCGTGTGTGGATTCAGCAGTCTGCAAACACTTTCTCTTCAGAGTCCCAAAACAGGCGTTTTCAGCCCATTACCGGCATATGGAAGAAACAGCAGTAAGCACAGGGAAATATCTGCTTCTAAATCCAAAATGCAGCTATCTAACAGAACGGTTGTCAATGTGTGCACTCAACTTCCAGAGTTAAACCCGTGTGTGGATTCAGCAGTCTGCAAACACTTTCTCTGCAGAGTCCCAAAACAGGCGTTTTCAGCCCATTACCGGCATATGGAAGAAACAGCAGTAAGCACAGGGAAATATCTGCTTCTAAATCCAAAACGCAGCTATCTAACAGAACGGTTGTCAATGTGTGCACTCAACTTCCAGAGTTAAACCCGTGTGTGGATTCAGCAGTCTGCAAACACTTTCTCTGCAGAGTCCCAAAGCAGGCGTTTTCAGGCCATTACCGGCATATGGAAGAAACAGCAGTAAGCACAGGGAAATATCTGCTTCTAAATCCAAAACGCAGCTATCTAACAGAACGGTTGTTAATGTGTGCACTCAACTTCCAGAGTTAAACCCGTGTGTGGATTCAGCAGTCTGCAAACACTTTCTCTGCAGAGTCCCCAAACAGGCGTTTTCAGCCCATTACCGGCATATGGAAGAAACAGCAGTAAGCACAGGGAAATATCTGCTTCTAAATCCAAAACGCAGCTATCTAACAGAACGGTTGTCAATGTGTGCACTCAACTTCCAGAGTTAAACCCGTGTGTGGATTCAGCAGTCTGCAAACACTTTCTCTGCAGAGTCCCCAAACAGGCGTTTTCAGCCCATTACCGGCATATGGAAGAAACAGCAGTAAGCACAGGGAAATATCTGCTTCTAAATCCAAAACGCAGCTATCTAACAGAACGGTAGTCAATGTGTGCACTCAACTTCCAGAGTTAAACCCGTGTGTGGATTCAGCAGTCTGCAAACACTTTCTCTGCAGAGTCCCAAAGCAGGCGTTTTCAGCCCATTACCGGCATATGGAAGAAACAGCAGTAAGCACAGGGAAATATCTGCTTCTAAATCCAAAACGCAGCTATCTAACAGAACGGTTGTCAATGTGTGCACTCAACTTCCAGAGTTAAACCCGTGTGTGGATTCAGCAGTCTGCAAACACTTTCTCTGCAGAGTCCCAAAACAGGCGTTTTCAGCCCATTACCGGCATATGGAAGAAACAGCAGTAAGCACAGGGAAATATCTGCTTCTAAATCCAAAACGCAGCTATCTAACAGAACGGTTGTCAATGTGTGCACTCAACTTCCAGAGTTAAACCCGTGTGTGGATTCAGCAGTCTGCAAACACTTTCTCTGCAGAGTCCCAAAACAGGCGTTTTCAGCCCATTACCGGCATATGGAAGAAACAGCAGTAAGCACAGGGAAATATCTGCTTCTAAATCCAAAACGCAGCTATCTAACAGAACGGTTGTCAATGTGTGCACTCAACTTCCAGAGTTAAACCCGTGTGTGGATTCAGCAGTCTGCAAACACTTTCTCTGCAGAGTCCCAAAACAGGCGTTTTCAGCCCATTACCGGCATATGGAAGAAACAGCAGTAAGCACAGGGAAATATCTGCTTCTAAATCCAAAAGGCAGCTATCTAACAGAACGGTTGTCAATGTGTGCACTCAACTTCCAGAGTTAAACCCGTGTGTGGATTCAGCAGTCTGCAAACATCTTCTCTGCAGAGTCCCAAAACAGGCGTTTTCAGCCCATTACCGGCATATGGAAGAAACAGCAGTAAGCACAGGTAAATATCTGCTTCTAAATCCAAAACGCAGCTATCTAACAGAACGGTTGTCAATGTGTGCACTGAACTTCCAGAGTTAAACCCGTGGGTGGATTCAGCAGTCTGCAAACACTTTCTCTGCAGAGTCCCAAAACAGGCGTTTTCAGCCCATTACCGGCATATGGAAGAAACAGCAGTAAGCACAGGGAAATATCTGCTTCTAAATCCAAAACGCAGCTATCTAACAGAACGGTTGTCAATGTGTGCACTCAACTTCCAGAGTTAAACCCGTGTGTGGATTCAGCAGTCTGCAAACATCTTCTCTGCAGAGTCCCAAAACAGGCGTTTTCAGCCCATTACCGGCTTATGGAAGAAACAGCAGTAAGCACAGGGAAATATCTGCTTCTAAATCCAAAACGCAGCTATCTAACAGAACGGTTGTCAATGTGTGCACTGAACTTCCAGAGTTAAACCCGTGGGTGGATTCAGCAGTCTGCAAACACTTTCTCTGCAGAGTCCCAAAACAGGCGTTTTCAGCCCATTACCGGCATATGGAAGAAACAGCAGTAAGCACAGGGAAATATCTGCTTCTAAATCCAAAACGCAGCTATCTAACAGAACGGTTGTCAATGTGTGCACTCAACTTCCAGAGTTAAACCCGTGTGTGGATTCAGCAGTCTGCAAACATCTTCTCTGCAGAGTCCCAAAACAGGCGTTTTCAGCCCATTACCGGCATATGGAAGAAACAGCAGTAAGCACAGGGAAATATCTGCTTCTAAATCCAAAACGCAGCTATCTAACAGAACGGTTGTCAATGTGTGCACTGAACTTCCAGAGTTAAACCCGTGGGTGGATTCAGCAGTCTGCAAACACTTTCTCTGCAGAGTCCCAAAACAGGCGTTTTCAGCCCATTACCGGCATATGGAAGAAACAGCAGTAAGCACAGGGAAATATCTGCTTCTAAATCCAAAACGCAGCTATCTAACAGAACGGTTGTCAATGTGTGCACTCAACTTCCAGAGTTAAACCCGTGTGTGGATTCAGCAGTCTACAAACATCTTCTCTGCAGAGTCCCAAAACAGGCGTTTTCAGCCCATTACCGGCATATGGAAGAAACAGCAGTAAGCACAGGGAAATATCTGCTTCTAAATCCAAAACGCAGCTATCTAACAGAACGGTTGTCAATGTGTGCACTCAACTTCCAGAGTTAAACCCGTGTGTGGATTCAGCAGTCTGCAAACACTTTCTCTTCAGAGTCCCAAAACAGGCGTTTTCAGCCCATTACCGGCATATGGAAGAAACAGCAGTAAGCACAGGGAAATATCTGCTTCTAAATCCAAAACGCAGCTATCTAACAGAACGGTTGTCAATGTGTGCACTCAACTTCCAGAGTTAAACCCGTGTGTGGATTCAGCAGTCTGCAAACACTTTCTCTTCAGAGTCCCAAAACAGGCGTTTTCAGCCCATTACCGGCATATGGAAGAAACAGCAGTAAGCACAGGGAAATATCTGCTTCTAAATCCAAAACGCAGCCATCTAACAGAACGGTTGTCAATGTGTGCACTCAACTTCCAGAGTTAAACCCGTGTGTGGATTCAGCAGTCTGCAAACACTTTCTCTGCAGAGTCCCAAAACAGGCGTTTTCAGCCCATTACCGGCATATGGAAGAAACAGCAGTAAGCACAGGGAAATATCTGCTTCTAAATCCAAAACGCAGCTATCTAACAGAACGGTTGTCAATGTGTGCAATCAACTTCAAGAGTTAAACCCGTGTGTGGATTCAGCAGTCTGCAAACACTTTCTCTGCAGAGTCCCAAAACAGGCGTTTTCAGCCCATTACCGGCATATGGAAGAAACAGCAGTAAGCACAGGGAAATATCTGCTTCTAAATCCAAAACGCAGCTATCTAACAGAACGGTTGTCAATGTGTGCACTCAACTTCCAGAGTTAAACCCGTGAGTGGATTCAGCAGTCTGCAAACATCTTCTCTGCAGAGTCCCAAAACAGGCGTTTTCAGCCCATTACCGGCATATGGAAGAAACAGCAGTAAGCACAGGGAAATATCTGCTTCTAAATCCAAAACGCAGCTATCTAACAGAACAGTTGTCAATGTGTGCACTGAACGTCCAGAGTTAAACCCGTGGGTGGATTCAGCAGTCTGCAAACACTTTCTCTGCAGAGTCCCAAAACAGGCGTTTTCAGCCCATTACCGGCATATGGAAGAAACAGCAGTAAGCACAGGGAAATATCTGCTTCTAAATCCAAAACGCAGCTATCTAACAGAACGGTTGTCAATGTGTGCACTCAACTTCCAGAGTTAAACCCGTGTGTGGATTCAGCAGTCTGCAAACATCTTCTCTGCAGAGTCCCAAAACAGGCGTTTTCAGCCCATTACCGGCATATGGAAGAAACAGCAGTAAGCACAGGGAAATATCTGCTTCTAAATCCAAAACGCAGCTATCTAACAGAACGGTTGTCAATGTGTGCACTGAACTTCCAGAGTTAAACCCGTGGGTGGATTCAGCAGTCTGCAAACACTTTCTCTGCAGAGTCCCAAAACAGGCGTTTTCAGCCCATTACCGGCATATGGAAGAAACAGCAGTAAGCACAGGGAAATATCTGCTTCTAAATCCAAAACGCAGCTATCTAACAGAACGGTTGTCAATGTGTGCACTCAACTTCCAGAGTTAAACCCGTGTGTGGATTCAGCAGTCTGCAAACATCTTCTCTGCAGAGTCCCAAAACAGGCGTTTTCAGCCCATTACCGGCATATGGAAGAAACAGCAGTAAGCACAGGGAAATATCTGCTTCTAAATCCAAAACGCAGCTATCTAACAGAACGGTTGTCAATGTGTGCACTCAACTTCCAGAGTTAAACCCGTGTGTGGATTCAGCAGTCTGCAAACACTTTCTCTGCAGAGTCCCAAAACAGGCGTTTTCAGCCCATTACCGGCATATGGAAGAAACAGCAGTAAGCACAGGGAAATATCTGCTTCTAAATCCAAAACGCAGCTATCTAACAGAACGGTTGTCAATGTGTGCACTCAACTTCCAGAGTTAAACCCGTGTGTGGATTCAGCAGTCTGCAAACACTTTCTCTTCAGAGTCCCAAAACAGGCGTTTTCAGCCCATTACCGGCATATGGAAGAAACAGCAGTAAGCACAGGGAAATATCTGCTTCTAAATCCAAAACGCAGCTATCTAACAGAACGGTTGTCAATGTGTGCACTCAACTTCCAGAGTTAAACCCGTGTGTGGATTCAGCAGTCTGCAAACACTTTCTCTGCAGAGTCCCAAAACAGGCGTTTTCAGCCCATTACCGGCATATGGAAGAAACAGCAGTAAGCACAGGGAAATATCTGCTTCTAAATCCAAAACGCAGCTATCTAACAGAACGGTTGTCAATGTGTGCACTCAACTTCCAGAGTTAAACCCGTGTGTGGATTCAGCAGTCTGCAAACACTTTCTCTGCAGAGTCCCAAAACAGGCGTTTTCAGCCCATTACCGGCATCTGGAAGAAACAGCAGTAAGCACAGGGAAATATCTGCTTCTAAATCCAAAACGCAGCTATCTAACAGAACGGTTGTCAATGTGTGCACTCAACTTCCAGAGTTAAACCCGTGTGTGGATTCAGCAGTCTGCAAACACTTTCTCTGCAGAGTCCCCAAACAGGCGTTTTCAACCCATTACCGGCATATGGAAGAAACAGCAGTAAGCACAGGGAAATATCTGCTTCTAAATCCAAAACGCAGCTATCTAACAGAACGGTTGTCAATGTGTGCACTCAACTTCCAGAGTTAAACCCGTGTGTGGATTCAGCAGTCTGCAAACACTTTCTCTGCAGAGTCCCCAAAGAGGCGTTTTCAGCCCATTACCGGCATATGGAAGAAACAGCAGTAAGCACAGGGAAATATCTGCTTCTAAATCCAAAACGCAGCTATCTAACAGAACGGTAGTCAATGTGTGCACTCAACTTCCAGAGTTAAACCCGTGTGTGGATTCAGCAGTCTGCAAACACTTTCTCTGCAGAGTCCCAAAGCAGGCGTTTTCAGCCCTTTCCCGGCATATGGAAGAAACAGCAGTAAGCACAGGGAAATATCTGCTTCTAAATCCAAAACGCAGCTATCTAACAGAACGGTTGTCAATGTGTGCACTCAACTTCCAGAGTTAAACCAGTGTGTGGATTCAGCAGTCTGCAAACACTTTCTCTGCAGAGTCCCAAAACAGGCGTTTTCAGCCCATTACCGGCATATGGAAGAAACAGCAGTAAGCACAGGGAAATATCTGCTTCTAAATCCAAAACGCAGCTATCTAACAGAACGGTTGTCAATGTGTGCACTCAACTTCCAGAGTTAAACCCGTGTGTGGATTCAGCAGTCTGCAAACATCTTCTCTGCAGAGTCCCAAAACAGGCGTTTTCAGCCCATTACCGGCATATGGAAGAAACAGCAGTAAGCACAGGGAAATATCTGCTTCTAAATCCAAAACGCAGCTATCTAACAGAACGGTTGTCAATGTGTGCACTCAACTTCCAGAGTTAAACCCGTGTGTGGATTCAGCAGTCTGCAAACATCTTCTCTGCAGAGTCCCAAAACAGGCGTTTTCAGCCCATTACCGGCATATGGAAGAAACAGCAGTAAGCACAGGGAAATATCTGCTTCTAAATCCAAAACGCAGCTATCTAACAGAACGGTTGTCAATGTGTGCACTGAACTTCCAGAGTTAAACCCGTGGGTGGATTCAGCAGTCTGCAAACACTTTCTCTGCAGAGTCCCAAAACAGGCGTTTTCAGCCCATTACCGGCATATGGAAGAAACAGCAGTAAGCACAGGGAAATATCTGCTTCTAAATCCAAAACGCAGCTATCTAACAGAACGGTTGTCAATGTGTGCACTCAACTTCCAGAGTTAAACCCGTGTGTGGATTCAGCAGTCTGCAAACATCTTCTCTGCAGAGTCCCAAAACAGGCGTTTTCAGCCCATTACCGGCATATGGAAGAAACAGCAGTAAGCACAGGGAAATATCTGCTTCTAAATCCAAAACGCAGCTATCTAACAGAACGGTTGTCAATGTGTGCACTCAACTTCCAGAGTTAAACCCGTGTGTGGATTCAGCAGTCTGCAAACACTTTCTCTGCAGAGTCCCAAAACAGGCGTTTTCAGCCCATTACCGGCATATGGAAGAAACAGCAGTAAGCACAGGGAAATATCTGCTTCTAAATCCAAAACGCAGCTATCTAACAGAACGGTTGTCAATGTGTGCACTCAACTTCCAGAGTTAAACCCGTGTGTGGATTCAGCAGTCTGCAAACACTTTCTCTTCAGAGTCCCAAAACAGGCGTTTTCAGCCCATTACCGGCATATGGAAGAAACAGCAGTAAGCACAGGGAAATATCTGCTTCTAAATCCAAAACGCAGCTATCTAACAGAACGGTTGTCAATGTGTGCACTCAACTTCCAGAGTTAAACCCGTGTGTGGATTCAGCAGTCTGCAAACACTTTCTCTGCAGAGTCCCAAAACAGGCGTTTTCAGCCCATTACCGGCATATGGAAGAAACAGCAGTAAGCACAGGGAAATATCTGCTTCTAAATCCAAAACGCAGCTATCTAACAGAACGGTTGTCAATGTGTGCACTCAACTTCCAGAGTTAAACCCGTGTGTGGATTCAGCAGTCTGCAAACACTTTCTCTGCAGAGTCCCAAAACAGGCGTTTTCAGCCCATTACCGGCATCTGGAAGAAACAGCAGTAAGCACAGGGAAATATCTGCTTCTAAATCCAAAACGCAGCTATCTAACAGAACGGTTGTCAATGTGTGCACTCAACTTCCAGAGTTAAACCCGTGTGTGGATTCAGCAGTCTGCAAACACTTTCTCTGCAGAGTCCCCAAACAGGCGTTTTCAACCCATTACCGGCATATGGAAGAAACAGCAGTAAGCACAGGGAAATATCTGCTTCTAAATCCAAAACGCAGCTATCTAACAGAACGGTTGTCAATGTGTGCACTCAACTTCCAGAGTTAAACCCGTGTGTGGATTCAGCAGTCTGCAAACACTTTCTCTGCAGAGTCCCCAAAGAGGCGTTTTCAGCCCATTACCGGCATATGGAAGAAACAGCAGTAAGCACAGGGAAATATCTGCTTCTAAATCCAAAACGCAGCTATCTAACAGAACGGTAGTCAATGTGTGCACTCAACTTCCAGAGTTAAACCCGTGTGTGGATTCAGCAGTCTGCAAACACTTTCTCTGCAGAGTCCCAAAGCAGGCGTTTTCAGCCCTTTCCCGGCATATGGAAGAAACAGCAGTAAGCACAGGGAAATATCTGCTTCTAAATCCAAAACGCAGCTATCTAACAGAACGGTTGTCAATGTGTGCACTCAACTTCCAGAGTTAAACCAGTGTGTGGATTCAGCAGTCTGCAAACACTTTCTCTGCAGAGTCCCAAAACAGGCGTTTTCAGCCCATTACCGGCATATGGAAGAAACAGCAGTTAGCACAGGAAAATATCTGCTTCTAAATCCAAAACGCAGCTATCTAACAGAACGGTTTTCAATGTGTGCACTCAACTTCCAGAGTTAAACCCGTGTGTGGATTCAGCAGTCTGCAAACACTTTCTCTGCAGAGTCCCAAACCAGGCGTTTTCAGCCCATTACCGGCATATGGAAGAAACAGCAGTAAGCACAGGGAAATATCTGCTTCTAAATCCAAAACGCAGCTATCTAACAGAACGGGTGTCAATGTGTGCACTCAACTTCCAGAGTTAAACCCGTGTGTGGATTCAGCAGTCTGCAAACACTTTCTCTGCAGAGTCCCAAAGCAGGCGTTTTCAGCCCATTACCGGCATATGAAAGAAACAGAAGTAAGCACAGGGAAATATCTGCTTCTAAATCCAAAACGCAGCTATCTAACAGAACGGTTGTCAATGTGTGCACTC
Source organism: Aotus nancymaae (assembly GCF_030222135.1). Lineage (NCBI taxonomy): Eukaryota > Metazoa > Chordata > Mammalia > Primates > Aotidae > Aotus > Aotus nancymaae. The sequence goes on from NW_026988687.1 coordinate 232,148, forward strand.
AACTTCCAGAGTTAAACCCATGTGTGGATTCAGCAGTCTGCAAACACTTTCTCTGCAGAGTCCCCAAACAGGCGTTCTCAGCCCATTACCGGCATATGGAAGAAACAGCAGTAATCACAGGGAAATATCTGCTTCTAAATCCAAAACGCAGCTATCTAACAGAACGGTTGTCAATGTGTGCACTCAACTTCCAGAGTTAAACCCGTGTGTGGATTCAGCAGTCTGCAAACATCTTCTCTGCAGAGTCCCAAAACAGGCGTTTTCAGCCCATTACCGGCATATGGAAGAAACAGCAGTAAGCACAGGGAAATATCTGCTTCTAAATCCAAAACGCAGCTATCTAACAGAACGGTTGTCAATGTGTGCACTCAACTTCCAGAGTTAAACCCGTGTGTGGATTCAGCAGTCTGCAAACATCTTCTCTGCAGAGTCCCCAAACAGGCGTTTTCAGCCCATTACCGGCATATGGAAGAAACAGCAGTAAGCACAGGGAAATATCTGCTTCTAAATCCAAAACGCAGCTATCTAACAGAACGGTTGTCAATGTGTGCACTCAACTTCCAGAGTTAAACCCGTGTGTGGATTCAGCAGTCTGCAAACACTTTCTCTGCAGAGTCCCAAAGCAGGCGTTTTCAGCCCATTCCCGGCATATGGAAGAAACAGCAGTAAGCACAGGGAAATATCTGCTTCTAAATCCAAAACGCAGCTATCTAACAGAACGGTTGTCAATGTGTGCACTCAACTTCCAGAGTTAAACCCGTGTGTGGATTCAGCAGTCTGCAAACACTTTCTCTGCAGAGTCCCAAAACAGGCGTTTTCAGCCCATTACCGGCATATGGAAGAAACAGCAGTTAGCACAGGAAAATATCTGCTTCTAAATCCAAAACGCAGCTATCTAACAGAACGGTTTTCAATGTGTGCACTCAATTTCCAGAGTTAAACCCGTGTGTGGATTCAGCAGTCTGCAAACACTTTCTCTGCAGAGTCCCAAACCAGTCGTTTTCAGACCATTACCGGCATATGGAAGAAACAGCAGTATGCACAGGGAAATATCTGCTTCTAAATCCAAAACGCAGCTATCTAACAGAACGGTTGTCAATGTGTGCACTCAACTTCCAGAGTTAAACCCGTGTGTGGATTCAGCAGTCTGCAAACACTTTCTCTGCAGAGTCCCAAAGCAGGCGTTTTCAGCCCATTACCGGCATATGAAAGAAACAGAAGTAAGCACAGGGAAATATCTGCTTCTAAATCCAAAACGCAGCTATCTAACAGAACGGTTGTCAATGTGTGCACTCAACTTCCAGAGTTAAACCCATGTGTGGATTCAGCAGTCTGCAAACACTTTCTCTGCAGAGTCCCCAAACAGGCGTTCTCAGCCCATTACCGGCATATGGAAGAAACAGCAGTAAGCACAGGGAAATATCTGCTTCTAAATCCAAAACGCAGCTATCTAACAGAACGGTTGTCAATGTGTGCACTCAACTTCCAGAGTTAAACCCGTGTGTGGATTCAGCAGTCTGCAAACACTTTCTCTGCAGAGTCCCAAAACAGGCGTTTTCAGCCCATTACCGGCATATGGAAGAAACAGCAGTAAGCACAGGGAAATATCTGCTTCTAAATCCAAAACGCAGCTATCTAACAGAACGGTTGTCAATGTGTGCACTCAACTTCCAGAGTTAAACCCGTGTGTGGATTCAGCAGTCTGCAAACACTTTCTCTGCAGAGTCCCCAAACAGGCGTTTTCAACCCATTACCGGCATATGGAAGAAACAGCAGTAAGCACAGGGAAATATCTGCTTCTAAATCCAAAACGCAGCTATCTAACAGAACGGTTGTCAATGTGTGCACTCAACTTCCAGAGTTAAACCCGTGTGTGGATTCAGCAGTCTGCAAACACTTTCTCTGCAGAGTCCCAAAGCAGGCGATTTCAGCCCATTACCGGCATAAGGAAGAAACAGCAGTAAGCACAGGGAAATATCTGCTTCTAAATCCAAAACGCAGCTATCTAACACAACGGTTGTCAATGTGTGCACTCAACTTCCAGAGTTAAACCCGTGTGGATTCAGCAGTCTGCAAACACTTTCTCTGCAGAGTCCCAAAACAGGCTTTTTCAGCCCATTACCGGCATATGGAAGAAACAGCAGTAAGCACAGGGAAATATCTGCTTCTAAATCCAAAACGCAGCTATCTAACAGAACGGTTGTCAATGTGTGCACTCAACTTCCAGAGTTAAACCCGTGTGTGGATTCAGCAGTCTGCAAACACTTTCTCTGCAGAGTCCCAAAACAGGCGTTTTCAGCCCATTACCGGCATCTGGAAGAAACAGCAGTAAGCACAGGGAAATATCTGCTTCTAAATCCAAAACGCAGCTATCTAACAGAACGGTTGTCAATGTGTGCACTCAACTTCCAGAGTTAAACCCGTGTGTGGATTCAGCAGTCTGCAAACACTTTCTCTGCAGAGTCCCCAAACAGGCGTTTTCAACCCATTACCGGCATATGGAAGAAACAGCAGTAAGCACAGGGAAATATCTGCTTCTAAATCCAAAACGCAGCTATCTAACAGAACGGTTGTCAATGTGTGCACTCAACTTCCAGAGTTAAACCCGTGTGTGGATTCAGCAGTCTGCAAACACTTTCTCTGCAGAGTCCCAAAGCAGGCGTTTTCAGCCCTTTCCCGGCATATGGAAGAAACAGCAGTAAGCACAGGGAAATATCTGCTTCTAAATCCAAAACGCAGCTATCTAACAGAACGGTTGTCAATGTGTGCACTCAACTTCCAGAGTTAAACCAGTGTGTGGATTCAGCAGTCTGCAAACACTTTCTCTGCAGAGTCCCAAAACAGGCGTTTTCAGCCCATTACCGGCATATGGAAGAAACAGCAGTTAGCACAGGAAAATATCTGCTTCTAAATCCAAAACGCAGCTATCTAACAGAACGGTTTTCAATGTGTGCACTCAACTTCCAGAGTTAAACCCGTGTGTGGATTCAGCAGTCTGCAAACACTTTCTCTGCAGAGTCCGAAACCAGGCGTTTTCAGCCCATTACCGGCATATGGAAAAAACAGCAGTAAGCACAGGGAAATATCTGCTTCTAAATCCAAAACGCAGCTATCTAACAGAACGGGTGTCAATGTGTGCACTCAACTTCCAGAGTTAAACCCGTGTGTGGATTCAGCAGTCTGCAAACACTTTCTCTGCAGAGTCCCAAAGCAGGCGTTTTCAGCCCATTACCGGCATATGAAAGAAACAGAAGTAAGCACAGGGAAATATCTGCTTCTAAATCCAAAACGCAGCTATCTAACAGAACGGTTGTCAATGTGTGCACTCAACTTCCAGAGTTAAACCCATGTGTGGATTCAGCAGTCTGCAAACACTTTCTCTGCAGAGTCCCCAAACAGGCGTTCTCAGCCCATTACCGGCATATGGAAGAAACAGCAGTAATCACAGGGAAATATCTGCTTCTAAATCCAAAACGCAGCTATCTAACAGAACGGTTGTCAATGTGTGCACTCAACTTCCAGAGTTAAACCCGTGTGTGGATTCAGCAGTCTGCAAACATCTTCTCTGCAGAGTCCCAAAACAGGCGTTTTCAGCCCATTACCGGCATATGGAAGAAACAGCAGTAAGCACAGGGAAATATCTGCTTCTAAATCCAAAACGCAGCTATCTAACAGAACGGTTGTCAATGTGTGCACTCAACTTCCAGAGTTAAACCCGTGTGTGGATTCAGCAGTCTGCAAACATCTTCTCTGCAGAGTCCCCAAACAGGCGTTTTCAGCCCATTACCGGCATATGGAAGAAACAGCAGTAAGCACAGGGAAATATCTGCTTCTAAATCCAAAACGCAGCTATCTAACAGAACGGTTGTCAATGTGTGCACTCAACTTCCAGAGTTAAACCCGTGTGTGGATTCAGCAGTCTGCAAACACTTTCTCTGCAGAGTCCCAAAGCAGGCGTTTTCAGCCCATTCCCGGCATATGGAAGAAACAGCAGTAAGCACAGGGAAATATCTGCTTCTAAATCCAAAACGCAGCTATCTAACAGAACGGTTGTCAATGTGTGCACTCAACTTCCAGAGTTAAACCCGTGTGTGGATTCAGCAGTCTGCAAACACTTTCTCTGCAGAGTCCCAAAACAGGCGTTTTCAGCCCATTACCGGCATATGGAAGAAACAGCAGTTAGCACAGGAAAATATCTGCTTCTAAATCCAAAACGCAGCTATCTAACAGAACGGTTTTCAATGTGTGCACTCAATTTCCAGAGTTAAACCCGTGTGTGGATTCAGCAGTCTGCAAACACTTTCTCTGCAGAGTCCCAAACCAGTCGTTTTCAGCCCATTACCGGCATATGGAAGAAACAGCAGTATGCACAGGGAAATATCTGCTTCTAAATCCAAAACTCAGCTATCTAACAGAACGGGTGTCAATGTGTGCACTCAACTTCCAGAGTTAAACCCGTGTGTGGATTCAGCAGTCTGCAAACACTTTCTCTGCAGAGTCCCAAAGCAGGCGTTTTCAGCCCATTACCGGCATATGAAAGAAACAGAAGTAAGCACAGGGAAATATCTGCTTCTAAATCCAAAACGCAGCTATCTAACAGAACGGTTGTCAATGTGTGCACTCAACTTCCAGAGTTAAACCCATGTGTGGATTCAGCAGTCTGCAAACACTTTCTCTGCAGAGTCCCCAAACAGGCGTTCTCAGCCCATTACCGGCATATGGAAGAAACAGCAGTAAGCACAGGGAAATATCTGCTTCTAAATCCAAAACGCAGCTATCTAACAGAACGGTTGTCAATGTGTGCACTCAACTTCCAGAGTTAAACCCGTGTGTGGATTCAGCAGTCTGCAAACACTTTCTCTGCAGAGTCCCAAAACAGGCGTTTTCAGCCCATTACCGGCATATGGAAGAAACAGCAGTAAGCACAGGGAAATATCTGCTTCTAAATCCAAAACGCAGCTATCTAACAGAACGGTTGTCAATGTGTGCACTCAACTTCCAGAGTTAAACCCGTGTGTGGATTCAGCAGTCTGCAAACATCTTCTCTGCAGAGTCCCCAAACAGGCGTTTTCAGCCCATTACCGGCATATGGAAGAAACAGCAGTAAGCACAGGGAAATATCTGCTTCTAAATCCAAAACGCAGCTATCTAACAGAACGGTTGTCAATGTGTGCACTCAACTTCCAGAGTTAAACCCGTGTGTGGATTCAGCAGTCTGCAAACACTTTCTCTGCAGAGTCCCCAAAGCAGGCGATTTCAGCCCATTACCGGCATAAGGAAGAAACAGCAGTAAGCACAGGGAAATATCTGCTTCTAAATCCAAAACGCAGCTATCTAACAGAACGGTTGTCAATGTGTGCACTCAACTTCCAGAGTTAAACCCGTGTGTGGATTCAGCAGTCTGCAAACACTTTCTCTGTAGAGTCCCAAAGCAGGCGTTTTCAGCCCATAACCGGCATATGGAAGAAACAGCAGTAAGCACAGGGAAATATCTGCTTCTAAATCCAAAACGCAGCTATCTAACAGAACGGTTGTCAATGTGTGCACTCAACTTCCAGAGTTAAACCCGTGTGTGGATTCAGCAGTCTGCAAACACTTTCTCTGCAGAGTCCCAAAACAGGCGTTTTCAGCCCATTACCGGCATATGGAAGAAACAGCAGTAAACACAGGGAAATATCTGCTTCTAAATCCAAAACGCAGCTATCTAACAGAACGGTTGTCAATGTGTGCACTCAACTTCCAGAGTTAAACCCGTGTGTGGATTCAGCAGTCTGCAAAACACTTTCTCTGCAGAGTCCCAAAACAGGCGTTTTCAGCCCATTACCGGCATATGGAAGAAACAGCAGTAAGCACAGGGAAATATCTGCTTCTAAATCCAAAACGCAGCTATCTAACACAACGGTTGTCAATGTGTGCAACTCAACTTCCAGAGTTAAACCCGTGTGGATTCAGCAGTCTGCAAACACTTTCTCTGCAGAGTCCCAAAACAGGCTTTTTCAGCCCATTACCGGCATATGGAAGAAAACAGCAGTAAGCACAGGGAAATATCTGCTTCTAAATCCAAAACGCAGCTATCTAACAGAACGGTTGTCAATGTGTGCACTCAACTTCCAGAGTTAAACCCGTGTGTGGATTCAGCAGTCTGCAAACACTTTCTCTGCAGAGTCCCAAAGCAGGCGTTTTCAGCCCATTACCGGCATATGGAAGAAAACAGCAGTAAGCACAGGGAAATATCTGCTTCTAAATCCAAAACGCAGCTATCTAACAGAACGGTTGTCAATGTGTGCACTCAACTTCCAGAGTTAAACCCGTGTGTGGATTCAGCAGTCTGCAAACACTTTCTCTGCAGAGTCCCAAAACAGGCGTTTTCAGCCCATTACCGGCATATGGAAGAAACAGCAGTTAGCACAGGAAAATATCTGCTTCTAAATCCAAAACGCAGCTATCTAACAGAACGGTTTTCAATGTGTGCACTCAATTTCCAGAGTTAAACCCGTGTGTGGATTCAGCAGTCTGCAAACACTTTCTCTGCAGAGTCCCAAACCAGTCGTTTTCCAGCCCATTACCGGCATATGGAAGAAACAGCAGTATGCACAGGGAAATATCTGCTTCTAAATCCAAAACGCAGCTATCTAACAGAACGGGTGTCAATGTGTGCACTCAACTTCCAGAGTTAAACCCGTGTGTGGATTCAGCAGTCTGCAAAACACTTTCTCTGCAGAGTCCCAAAGCAGGCGTTTTCAGCCCATTACCGGCATATGAAAGAAACAGAAGTAAGCACAGGGAAATATCTGCTTCTAAATCCAAAACGCAGCTATCTAACAGAAACGGTTGTCAATGTGTGCACTCAACTTCCAGAGTTAAAACCCATGTGTGGATTCAGCAGTCTGCAAACACTTTCTCTGCAGAGTCCCCCAAACAGGCGTTCTCAGCCCATTACCGGCATATGGAAGAAACAGCAGTAAGCACAGGGAAATATCTGCTTCTAAATCCAAAAACGCAGCTATCTAACAGAACGGTTGTCAATGTGTGCACTCAACTTCCAGAGTTAAACCCGTGTGTGGATTCAGCAGTCTGCAAACACTTTCTCTGCAGAGTCCCAAAACAGGCGTTTTCAGCCCATTACCGGCATATGGAAGAAACAGCAGTAAGCACAGGGAAATATCTGCTTCTAAATCCAAAACGCAGCTATCTAACAGAACGGTTGTCAATGTGTGCACTCAACTTCCAGAGTTAAACCCGTGTGTGGATTCAGCAGTCTGCAAACATCTTCTCTGCAGAGTCCCCAAACAGGCGTTTTCAGCCCATTACCGGCATATGGAAGAAACAGCAGTAAGCACAGGGAAATATCTGCTTCTAAATCCAAAACGCAGCTATCTAACAGAACGGTTGTCAATGTGTGCACTCAACTTCCAGAGTTAAACCCGTGTGTGGATTCAGCAGTCTGCAAACACTTTCTCTGCAGAGTCCCAAAGCAGGCGATTTCAGCCCATTACCGGCATAAGGAAGAAACAGCAGTAAGCACAGGGAAATATCTGCTTCTAAATCCAAAACGCAGCTATCTAACAGAACGGTTGTCAATGTGTGCACTCAACTTCCAGAGTTAAACCCGTGTGTGGATTCAGCAGTCTGCAAACACTTTCTCTGTAGAGTCCCAAAGCAGGCGTTTTCAGCCCATAACCGGCATATGGAAGAAACAGCAGTAAGCACAGGGAAATATCTGCTTCTAAATCCAAAACGCAGCTATCTAACAGAACGGTTGTCAATGTGTGCACTCAACTTCCAGAGTTAAACCCGTGTGTGGATTCAGCAGTCTGCAAACACTTTCTCTGCAGAGTCCCAAAACAGGCGTTTTCAGCCCATTACCGGCATATGGAAGAAACAGCAGTAAACACAGGGAAATATCTGCTTCTAAATCCAAAACGCAGCTATCTAACAGAACGGTTGTCAATGTGTGCACTCAACTTCCAGAGTTAAACCCGTGTGTGGATTCAGCAGTCTGCAAACACTTTCTCTGCAGAGTCCCAAAACAGGCGTTTTCAGCCCATTACCGGCATATGGAAGAAACAGCAGTAAGCACAGGGAAATATCTGCTTCTAAATCCAAAACGCAGCTATCTAACACAACGGTTGTCAATGTGTGCACTCAACTTCCAGAGTTAAACCCGTGTGGATTCAGCAGTCTGCAAACACTTTCTCTGCAGAGTCCCAAAACAGGCTTTTTCAGCCCATTACCGGCATATGGAAGAAACAGCAGTAAGCACAGGGAAATATCTGCTTCTAAATCCAAAACGCAGCTATCTAACAGAACGGTTGTCAATGTGTGCACTCAACTTCCAGAGTTAAACCCGTGTGTGGATTCAGCAGTCTGCAAACACTTTCTCTGCAGAGTCCCAAAGCAGGCGTTTTCAGCCCATTACCGGCATATGGAAGAAACAGCAGTAAGCACAGGGAAATATCTGCTTCTAAATCCAAAACGCAGCTATCTAACAGAACGGTTGTCAATGTGTGCACTCAACTTCCAGAGTTAAACCCGTGTGTGGATTCAGCAGTCTGCAAACACTTTCTCTGCAGAGTCCCAAAACAGGCGTTTTCAGCCCATTACTGGCATATGGAAGAAACAGCAGTAAGCACAGGGAAATATCTGCTTCTAAATCCAAAACGCAGCTATCTAACAGAACGGTTGTCAATGTGTGCACTCAACTTCCAGAGTTAAACCCGTGTGTGGATTCAGCAGTCTGCAAACACTTTCTCTGCAGAGTCCCAAAACAGGCGTTTTCAGCCCATTACCGGCATATGGAAGAAACAGCAGTAAGCACAGGGAAATATCTGCTTCTAAATCGAAAACGCAGCCATCTAACAGAACGGTTGTCAATGTGTGCACTCAACTTCCAGAGTTAAACCCGTGTGTGGATTCAGCAGTCTGCAAACACTTTCTCTGCAGAGTCCCAAAACAGGCGTTTTCAGCCCATTACCTGCATATGGAAGAAACAGCAGTAAGCACAGGGAAATATCTGCTTCTAAATCCAAAACGCAGCTATCTAACAGAACGGTTTTCAATGTGTGCACTCAACTTACAGAGTTAAACCCGTGTGTGGATTCAGCAGTCTGCAAACACTTTCTCTGCAGAGTCCCAAAGCAGGCGTTTTCAGCCCATTACCGGCATATGGAAGAAACAGCAGTAAGCACAGGGAAATATCTGCTTCTAAATCCAAAACGCAGCTATCTAACAGAACGGTTGTCAATGTGTGCACTCAACTTCCAGAGTTAAACCCGTGTGTGGATTCAGCAGTCTGCAAACACTTTCTCTGCAGAGTCCCAAAACAGGCGTTTTCAGCCCATTACCGGCATATGGAAGAAACAGCAGTAAGCCCAGGGAAATATCTGCTTCTAAATCCAAAACGCAGCTATCTAACAGAACGGTTGTCAATGTGTGCACTCAACTTCCAGAGTTAAACCCGTGTGTGGATTCAGCAGTCTGCAAACACTTTCTCTGCAGAGTCCCAAAACAGGCGTTTTCAGCCCATTACCGGCATATGGAAGAAACAGCAGTAAGCACAGGGAAATATCTGCTTCTAAATCCAAAACGCAGCTATCTAACAGAACGGTTGTCAATGTGTGCACTCAACTTCCAGAGTTAAACCCGTGTGTGGATTCAGCAGTCTGCAAACACTTTCTCTGCAGAGTCCCAAAGCAGGCGATTTCAGCCCATTACCGGCATAAGGAAGAAACAGCAGTAAGCACAGGGAAATATCTGCTTCTAAATCCAAAACGCAGCTATCTAACAGAACGGTTGTCAATGTGTGCACTCAACTTCCAGAGTTAAACCCATGTGTGGATTCAGCAGTCTGCAAACATTTTCTCTGTAGAGTCCCAAAGCAGGCGTTTTCAGCCCATAACCGGCATATGGAAGAAACAGCAGTAAGCACAGGGAAATATCTGCTTCTAAATCCAAAACGCAGCTATCTAACAGAACGGTTGTCAATGTGTGCACTCAACTTCCAGAGTTAAACCCGTGTGTGGATTCAGCAGTCTGCAAACACTTTCTCTGCAGAGTCCCAAAACAGGCGTTTTCAGCCCATTACCGGCATATGGAAGAAACAGCAGTAAACACAGGGAAATATCTGCTTCTAAATCCAAAACGCAGCTATCTAACAGAACGGTTGTCAATGTGTGCACTCAACTTCCAGAGTTAAACCCGTGTGTGGATTCAGCAGTCTGCAAACACTTTCTCTGCAGAGTCCCAAAACAGGCGTTTTCAGCCCATTACCGGCATATGGAAGAAACAGCAGTAAGCACAGGGAAATATCTGCTTCTAAATCCAAAACGCAGCTATCTAACACAACGGTTGTCAATGTGTGCACTCAACTTCCAGAGTTAAACCCGTGTGGATTCAGCAGTCTGCAAACACTTTCTCTGCAGAGTCCCAAAACAGGCTTTTTCAGCCCATTACCGGCATATGGAAGAAACAGCAGTAAGCACAGGGAAATATCTGCTTCTAAATCCAAAACGCAGCTATCTAACAGAACGGTTGTCAATGTGTGCACTCAACTTCCAGAGTTAAACCCGTGTGTGGATTCAGCAGTCTGCAAACACTTTCTCTGCAGAGTCCCAAAGCAGGCGTTTTCAGCCCATTACCGGCATATGGAAGAAACAGCAGTAAGCACAGGGAAATATCTGCTTCTAAATCCAAAACGCAGCTATCTAACAGAACGGTTGTCAATGTGTGCACTCAACTTCCAGAGTTAAACCCGTGTGTGGATTCAGCAGTCTGCAAACACTTTCTCTGCAGAGTCCCAAAACAGGCGTTTTCAGCCCATTACCGGCATATGGAAGAAACAGCAGTAAGCACAGGGAAATATCTGCTTCTAAATCCAAAACGCAGCTATCTAACAGAACGGTTGTCAATGTGTGCACTCAACTTCCAGAGTTAAACCCGTGTGTGGATTCAGCAGTCTGCAAACACTTTCTCTGCAGAGTCCCAAAACAGGCGTTTTCAGCCCATTACCGGCATATGGAAGAAACAGCAGTAAGCACAGGGAAATATCTGCTTCTAAATCCAAAACGCAGCCATCTAACAGAACGGTTGTCAATGTGTGCACTCAACTTCCAGAGTTAAACCCGTGTGTGGATTCAGCAGTCTGCAAACACTTTCTCTGCAGAGTCCCAAAACAGGCGTTTTCAGCCCATTACCTGCATATGGAAGAAACAGCAGTAAGCACAGGGAAATATCTGCTTCTAAATCCAAAACGCAGCTATCTAACAGAACGGTTTTCAATGTGTGCACTCAACTTCCAGAGTTAAACCCGTGTGTGGATTCAGCAGTCTGCAAACACTTTCTCTGCAGAGTCCCAAAGCAGGCGTTTTCAGCCCATTACCGGCATATGGAAGAAACAGCAGTAAGCACAGGGAAATATCTGCTTCTAAATCCAAAACGCAGCTATCTAACAGAACGGTTGTCAATGTGTGCACTCAACTTCCAGAGTTAAACCCGTGTGTGGATTCAGCAGTCTGCAAACACTTTCTCTGCAGAGTCCCAAAACAGGCGTTTTCAGCCCATTACCGGCATATGGAAGAAACAGCAGTAAGCCCAGGGAAATATCTGCTTCTAAATCCAAAACGCAGCTATCTAACAGAACGGTTGTCAATGTGTGCACTCAACTTCCAGAGTTAAACCCGTGTGTGGATTCAGCAGTCTGCAAACACTTTCTCTGCAGAGTCCCAAAACAGGCGTTTTCAGCCCATTACCGGCATATGGAAGAAACAGCAGTAAGCACAGGGAAATATCTGCTTCTAAATCCAAAACGCAGCTATCTAACAGAACGGTTGTCAATGTGTGCACTCAACTTCCAGAGTTAAACCCGTGTGTGGATTCAGCAGTCTGCAAACACTTTCTCTGCAGAGTCCCAAAACAGGCGTTTTCAGCCCATTACCGGCATATGGAAGAAACAGCAGTAAGCACAGGGAAATATCTGCTTCTAAATCCAAAACGCAGCTATCTAACAGAACGGTTGTCAATGTGTGCACTCAACTTCCAGAGTTAAACCCGTGTGTGGATTCAGCAGTCTGCAAACACTTTCTCTGCAGAGTCCCAAAACAGGCGTTTTCAGCCCATTACCGGCATATGGAAGAAACAGCAGTAAGCACTGGGAAATATCTGCTTCTAAATCCAAAACGCAGCTATCTAACAGAACGGTTGTCAATGTGTGCACTCAACTTCCAGAGTTAAACCCGTGTGTGGATTCCGCAGTCTGCAAACACTTTCTCTGCAGAGTCCCAAAACAGGCGTTTTCAGCCCATTACCGGCATATGGAAGAAACAGCAGTAAGCACAGGGAAATATCTGCTTCTAAATCCAAAACGCAGCTACCTAACAGAACGGTTGTCAATGTGTGCACTCAACTTCCAGAGTTAAACCCGTGTGTGGATTCAGCAGTCTGCAAACACTTTCTCTGCAGAGTCCCAAAGCAGGCGTTTTCAGCCCATTACCGTCATATGGAAGAAACAGCAGTAAGCACAGGGAAATATCTGCTTCTAAATCCAAAACGCAGCTATCTATCAGAACGGTTGTCAATGTGTGCACTCAACTTCCAGAGTTAAACCCGTGTGTGGATTCAGCAGTCTGCAAACACTTTCTCTGCAGAGTCCCAAAACAGGCGTTTTCAGCCCATTACCGGCATATGGAAGAAACAGCAGTAAGCACAGGGAAATATCTGCTTCTAAATCCAAAACGCAGCTATCTAACAGAACGGTTGTCAATGTGTGCACTCAACTTCCAGAGTTAAACCCGTGTGTGGATTCAGCAGTCTGCAAACCCTTTCTCTGCAGAGTCCCAATACAGGCGTTTTCAGCCCATTACCGGCATATGGAAGAAACAGCAGTAAGCACAGGGAAATATCTGCTTCTAAATCCAAAACGCAGCTATCTAACAGAACGGTTGTCAATGTGTGCACTCAACTTCCAGAGTTAAACCCGTGTGTGGATTCAGCAGTCTGCAAACACTTTTTCTGCAGAGTCCCAAAACAGGCGTTTTCAGCCCATTACCGGCATATGGAAGAAACAGCAGTAAGCACAGGGAAATATCTGCTTCTAAATCCAAAACGCAGCTATCTAACAGAACGGTTGTCAATGTGTGCACTCAACTTCCAGAGTTAAACCCGTGTGTGGATTCAGCAGTCTGCAAACACTTTCTCTGCAGAGTCCCAAAACAGGCGTTTTCAGCCCATTACCGGCATATGGAAGAAACAGCAGTAAGCACAGGGAAATATCTGCTTCTAAATCCAAAACGCAGCTATCTAACAGAACGGTTGTCAATGTGTGCACTCAACTTCCAGAGTTAAACCCGTGTGTGGATTCAGCAGTCTGCAAACACTTTCTCTGCAGAGTCCCAAAGCAGGCGTTTTCAGCCCATTACCGGCATATGGAAGAAACAGCAGTAAGCACAGGGAAATATCTGCTTCTAAATCCAAAACGCAGCTATCTAACAGAACGGTTGTCAATGTGTGCACTCAACTTCCAGAGTTAAACCCGTGTGTGGATTCAGCAGTCTGCAAACACTTTCTCTGCAGAGTCCCAAAACAGGCGTTTTCAGCCCATTACCGGCATATGGAAGAAACAGCAGTAAGCACAGGGAAATATCTGCTTCTAAATCCAAAACGCAGCTATCTAACAGAACGGTTGTCAATGTGTGCACTCAACTTCCAGAGTTAAACCCGTGTGTGGATTCAGCAGTCTGCAAACACTTTCTCTGCAGAGTCCCAAAACAGGCGTTTTCAGCCCATTACCGGCATATGGAAGAAACAGCAGTAAGCACAGGGAAATATCTGCTTCTAAATCCAAAACGCAGCTATCTAACAGAACGGTTGTCAATGTGTGCACTCAACTTCCAGAGTTAAACCCGTGTGTGGATTCAGCAGTCTGCAAACACTTTCTCTGCAGAGTCCCCAAACAGGCGTTTTCAGCCCATTACCGGCATATGGAAGAAACAGCAGTAAGCACAGGGAAATATGTGCTTCTAAATCCAAAACGCAGCTATCTAACAGAACGGTTATCAATGTGTGCACTCAACTTCCAGAGTTAAACCCTTGTGTGGATTCAGCAGTCTGCAAACACTTTCTCTGCAGAGTCCCAAAACAGGCGTTTTCAGCCCATTACCGGCATATGGAAGAAACAGCAGTAAGCACAGGGAAATATCTGCTTCTAAATCCAAAACGCAGCTATCTAACAGAACGGTTGTCATTGTGTGCACTCAACTTCCAGAGTTAAACCCGTGTGTGGATTCAGCAGTCTGCAAACACTTTCTCTGCAGAGTCCCCAAACAGGCGTTTTCAGCCCATTACCGGCATATGGAAGAAACAGCAGTAAGCACAGGGAAATATCTGCTTCTAAATCCAAAACGCAGCTATCTAACAGAACGGTTGTCAACGTGTGCACTCAACTTCCAGAGTTAAACCCGTGTGTGGATTCAGCAGTCTGCAAACACTTTCTCTGCAGAGTCCCCAAACAGGCGTTTTCAGCCCATTACCGGCATATGGAAGAAACAGCAGTAAGCACAGGGAAATATCTGCTTCTAAATCCAAAACGCAGCTATCTAACAGAACGGTTGTCAATGTGTGCACTCAACTTCCAGAGTTAAACCCGTGTGTGGATTCAGCAGTCTGCAAACACTTTCTCTGCAGAGTCCCAAAACAGGCGTTTTCAGCCCATTACCGGCATATGGAAGAAACAGCAGTAAGCACAGGGAAATATCTGCTTCTAAATCCAAAACGCAGCCATCTAACAGAACGGTTGTCAATGTGTGCACTCAACTTCCAGAGTTAAACCCGTGTGTGGATTCAGCAGTCTGCAAACACTTTCTCTGCAGAGTCCCAAAACAGGCGTTTTCAGCCCATTACCGGCATATGGAAGAAACAGCAGTAAGCACAGGGAAATATCTGCTTCTAAATCCAAAACGCAGCTATCTAACAGAACGGTTGTCAATGTGTGCACTCAACTTCCAGAGTTAAACCCGTGTGTGGATTCAGCAGTCTGCAAACACTTTCTCTGCAGAGTCCCAAAACAGGCGTTTTCAGCCCATTACCGGCATATGGAAGAAACAGCAGTAAGCACAGGGAAATATCTGCTTCTAAATCCAAAACGCAGCTATCTAACAGAACGGTTGTCAATGTGTGCACTCAACTTCCAGAGTTAAACCCGTGTGTGGATTCAGCAGTCTGCAAACACTTTCTCTGCAGAGTCCCAAAACAGGCGTTTTCAGCCCATTACCGGCATATGGAAGAAACAGCAGTAAGCACAGGGAAATATCTGCTTCTAAATCCAAAACGCAGCTATCTAACAGAACGGTTGTCAATGTGTGCACTCAACTTCCAGAGTTAAACCCGTGTGTGGATTCAGCAGTCTGCAAACACTTTCTCTGCAGAGTCCCAAAACAGGCGTTTTCAGCCCATTACCGGCATATGGAAGAAACAGCAGTAAGCACAGGGAAATATCTGCTTCTAAATCCAAAACGCAGCTATCTAACAGAACGGTTGTCAATGTGTGCACTCAACTTCCAGAGTTAAACCCGTGTGTGGATTCAGCAGTCTGCAAACACTTTCTCTGCAGAGTCCCAAAACAGGCGTTTTCAGCCCATTACCGGCATATGGAAGAAACAGCAGTAAGCACAGGGAAATATCTGCTTCTAAATCCAAAACGCAGCTATCTAACAGAACGGTTGTCAATGTGTGCACTCAACTTCCAGAGTTAAACCCGTGTGTGGATTCAGCAGTCTGCAAACACTTTCTCTGCAGAGTCCCAAAACAGGCGTTTTCAGCCCATTACCGGCATATGGAAGAAACAGCAGTAAGCACTGGGAAATATCTGCTTCTAAATCCAAAACGCAGCTATCTAACAGAACGGTTGTCAATGTGTGCACTCAACTTCCAGAGTTAAACCCGTGTGTGGATTCCGCAGTCTGCAAACACTTTCTCTGCAGAGTCCCAAAACAGGCGTTTTCAGCCCATTACCGGCATATGGAAGAAACAGCAGTAAGCACAGGGAAATATCTGCTTCTAAATCCAAAACGCAGCTACCTAACAGAACGGTTGTCAATGTGTGCACTCAACTTCCAGAGTTAAACCCGTGTGTGGATTCAGCAGTCTGCAAACACTTTCTCTGCAGAGTCCCAAAGCAGGCGTTTTCAGCCCATTACCGTCATATGGAAGAAACAGCAGTAAGCACAGGGAAATATCTGCTTCTAAATCCAAAACGCAGCTATCTATCAGAACGGTTGTCAATGTGTGCACTCAACTTCCAGAGTTAAACCCGTGTGTGGATTCAGCAGTCTGCAAACACTTTCTCTGCAGAGTCCCAAAACAGGCGTTTTCAGCCCATTACCGGCATATGGAAGAAACAGCAGTAAGCACAGGGAAATATCTGCTTCTAAATCCAAAACGCAGCTATCTAACAGAACGGTTGTCAATGTGTGCACTCAACTTCCAGAGTTAAACCCGTGTGTGGATTCAGCAGTCTGCAAACCCTTTCTCTGCAGAGTCCCAATACAGGCGTTTTCAGCCCATTACCGGCATATGGAAGAAACAGCAGTAAGCACAGGGAAATATCTGCTTCTAAATCCAAAACGCAGCTATCTAACAGAACGGTTGTCAATGTGTGCACTCAACTTCCAGAGTTAAACCCGTGTGTGGATTCAGCAGTCTGCAAACACTTTTTCTGCAGAGTCCCAAAACAGGCGTTTTCAGCCCATTACCGGCATATGGAAGAAACAGCAGTAAGCACAGGGAAATATCTGCTTCTAAATCCAAAACGCAGCTATCTAACAGAACGGTTGTCAATGTGTGCACTCAACTTCCAGAGTTAAACCCGTGTGTGGATTCAGCAGTCTGCAAACACTTTCTCTGCAGAGTCCCAAAACAGGCGTTTTCAGCCCATTACCGGCATATGGAAGAAACAGCAGTAAGCACAGGGAAATATCTGCTTCTAAATCCAAAACGCAGCTATCTAACAGAACGGTTGTCAATGTGTGCACTCAACTTCCAGAGTTAAACCCGTGTGTGGATTCAGCAGTCTGCAAACACTTTCTCTGCAGAGTCCCAAAGCAGGCGTTTTCAGCCCATTACCGGCATATGGAAGAAACAGCAGTAAGCACAGGGAAATATCTGCTTCTAAATCCAAAACGCAGCTATCTAACAGAACGGTTGTCAATGTGTGCACTCAACTTCCAGAGTTAAACCCGTGTGTGGATTCAGCAGTCTGCAAACACTTTCTCTGCAGAGTCCCAAAACAGGCGTTTTCAGCCCATTACCGGCATATGGAAGAAACAGCAGTAAGCACAGGGAAATATCTGCTTCTAAATCCAAAACGCAGCTATCTAACAGAACGGTTGTCAATGTGTGCACTCAACTTCCAGAGTTAAACCCGTGTGTGGATTCAGCAGTCTGCAAACACTTTCTCTGCAGAGTCCCAAAACAGGCGTTTTCAGCCCATTACCGGCATATGGAAGAAACAGCAGTAAGCACAGGGAAATATCTGCTTCTAAATCCAAAACGCAGCTATCTAACAGAACGGTTGTCAATGTGTGCACTCAACTTCCAGAGTTAAACCCGTGTGTGGATTCAGCAGTCTGCAAACACTTTCTCTGCAGAGTCCCCAAACAGGCGTTTTCAGCCCATTACCGGCATATGGAAGAAACAGCAGTAAGCACAGGGAAATATGTGCTTCTAAATCCAAAACGCAGCTATCTAACAGAACGGTTATCAATGTGTGCACTCAACTTCCAGAGTTAAACCCTTGTGTGGATTCAGCAGTCTGCAAACACTTTCTCTGCAGAGTCCCAAAACAGGCGTTTTCAGCCCATTACCGGCATATGGAAGAAACAGCAGTAAGCACAGGGAAATATCTGCTTCTAAATCCAAAACGCAGCTATCTAACAGAACGGTTGTCATTGTGTGCACTCAACTTCCAGAGTTAAACCCGTGTGTGGATTCAGCAGTCTGCAAACACTTTCTCTGCAGAGTCCCCAAACAGGCGTTTTCAGCCCATTACCGGCATATGGAAGAAACAGCAGTAAGCACAGGGAAATATCTGCTTCTAAATCCAAAACGCAGCTATCTAACAGAACGGTTGTCAACGTGTGCACTCAACTTCCAGAGTTAAACCCGTGTGTGGATTCAGCAGTCTGCAAACACTTTCTCTGCAGAGTCCCCAAACAGGCGTTTTCAGCCCATTACCGGCATATGGAAGAAACAGCAGTAAGCACAGGGAAATATCTGCTTCTAAATCCAAAACGCAGCTATCTAACAGAACGGTTGTCAATGTGTGCACTCAACTTCCAGAGTTAAACCCGTGTGTGGATTCAGCAGTCTGCAAACACTTTCTCTGCAGAGTCCCAAAACAGGCGTTTTCAGCCCATTACCGGCATATGGAAGAAACAGCAGTAAGCACAGGGAAATATCTGCTTCTAAATCCAAAACGCAGCCATCTAACAGAACGGTTGTCAATGTGTGCACTCAACTTCCAGAGTTAAACCCGTGTGTGGATTCAGCAGTCTGCAAACACTTTCTCTGCAGAGTCCCAAAACAGGCGTTTTCAGCCCATTACCGGCATATGGAAGAAACAGCAGTAAGCACAGGGAAATATCTGCTTCTAAATCCAAAACGCAGCTATCTAACAGAACGGTTGTCAATGTGTGCACTCAACTTCCAGAGTTAAACCCGTGTGTGGATTCAGCAGTCTGCAAACACTTTCTCTGCAGAGTCCCAAAACAGGCGTTTTCAGCCCATTACCGGCATATGGAAGAAACAGCAGTAAGCACAGGGAAATATCTGCTTCTAAATCCAAAACGCAGCTATCTAACAGAACGGTTGTCAATGTGTGCACTCAACTTCCAGAGTTAAACCCGTGTGTGGATTCAGCAGTCTGCAAACACTTTCTCTGCAGAGTCCCAAAACAGGCGTTTTCAGCCCATTACCGGCATATGGAAGAAACAGCAGTAAGCACAGGGAAATATCTGCTTCTAAATCCAAAACGCAGCTATCTAACAGAACGGTTGTCAATGTGTGCACTCAACTTCCAGAGTTAAACCCGTGTGTGGATTCAGCAGTCTGCAAACACTTTCTCTGCAGAGTCCCAAAACAGGCGTTTTCAGCCCATTACCGGCATATGGAAGAAACAGCAGTAAGCACAGGGAAATATCTGCTTCTAAATCCAAAACGCAGCTATCTAACAGAACGGTTGTCAATGTGTGCACTCAACTTCCAGAGTTAAACCCGTGTGTGGATTCAGCAGTCTGCAAACACTTTCTCTGCAGAGTCCCCAAACAGGCGTTTTCAGCCCATTACCGGCATATGGAAGAAACAGCAGTAAGCACAGGGAAATATCTGCTTCTAAATCCAAAACGCAGCTATCTAACACAACGGTTGTCAATGTGTGCACTCAACTTCCAGAGTTAAACCCGTGTGTGGATTCAGCAGTCTGCAAACACTTTCTCTGCAGAGTCCCAAAGCAGGCGTTTTCAGCCCATTACCGGCATATGGAAGAAACAGCAGTAAGCACAGGGAAATATCTGCTTCTAAATCCAAAACGCAGCTATCTAACAGAACGGTTGTCAATGTGTGCACTCAACTTCCAGAGTTAAACCCGTGTGTGGATTCAGCAGTCTGCAAACACTTTCTCTGCAGAGTCCCCAAACAGGCGTTTTCAGCCCATTACCGGCATATGGAAGAAACAGCAGTAAGCACAGGGAAATATCTGCTTCTAAATCCAAAACGCAGCTATCTAACAGAACGGTTGTCAATGTGTGCACTCAACTTCCAGAGTTAAACCCGTGTGTGGATTCAGCAGTCTGCAAACACTTTCTGCAGAGTCCCCAAACAGGCGTTTTCAGCCCATTACCGGCATATGGAAGAAACAGCAGTAAGCACAGGGAAATATCTGCTTCTAAATCCAAAACGCAGCTATCTAACAGAACGGTTGTCAATGTGTGCACTCAACTTCCAGAGTTAAACCCGTGTGTGGATTCAGCAGTCTGCAAACACTTTCTCTGCAGAGTCCCAAAACAGGCGTTTTCAGCCCATTACCGGCATATGGAAGAAACAGCAGTAAGCACAGGGAAATATCTGCTTCTAAATCCAAAACGCAGCTATCTAACGGAACGGTTGTCAATGTGTGCACTGAACTTCCAGAGTTAAACCCGTGTGTGGATTCAGCAGTCTGCAAACACTTTCTCTGCAGAGTCCCAAAACAGGCGTTTTCAGCCCATTACCGGCATATGGAAGAAACAGCAGTAAGCACAGGGAAATATCTGCTTCTAAATCCAAAACGCAGCTATCTAACGGAACGGTTGTCAATGTGTGCACTCAACTTCCAGAGTTAAACCCGTGTGTGGATTCAGCAGTCTGCAAACACTTTCTCTGCAGAGTCCCAAAACAGGCGTTTTCAGCCCATTACCGGCATATGGAAGAAACAGCAGTAAGCACAGGGAAATATCTGCTTCTAAATCCAAAACGCAGCTATCTAACAGAACGGTTGTCAATGTGTGCACTCAACTTCCAGAGTTAAACCCGTGTGTGGATTCAGCAGTCTGCAAACACTTTCTCTGCAGAGTCCCAAAGCAGGCGTTTTCAGCCCATTACCGGCATATGGAAGAAACAGCAGTAAGCACAGGGAAATATCTGCTTCTAAATCCAAAACGCAGCTATCTAACAGAACGGTTGTCAATGTGTGCACTCAACTTCCAGAGTTAAACCCGTGTGTGGATTCAGCAGTCTGCAAACACTTTCTCTGCAGAGTCCCAAAACAGGCGTTTTCAGCCCATTACCGGCATATGGAAGAAACAGCAGTAAGCACAGGGAAATATCTGCTTCTAAATCCAAAACGCAGCTATCTAACAGAACGGTTGTCAATGTGTGCACTCAACTTCCAGAGTTAAACCCGTGTGTGGATTCAGCAGTCTGCAAACACTTTCTCTGCAGAGTCCCAAAACAGGCGTTTTCAGCCCATTACCGGCATATGGAAGAAACAGCAGTAAGCACAGGGAAATATCTGCTTCTAAATCCAAAACGCAGCTATCTAACAGAACGGTTGTCAATGTGTGCACTCAACTTCCAGAGTTAAACCCGTGTGTGGATTCAGCAGTCTGCAAACACTTTCTCTGCAGAGTCCCCAAACAGGCGTTTTCAGCCCATTACCGGCATATGGAAGAAACAGCAGTAAGCACAGGGAAATATGTGCTTCTAAATCCAAAACGCAGCTATCTAACAGAACGGTTATCAATGTGTGCACTCAACTTCCAGAGTTAAACCCGTGTGTGGATTCAGCAGTCTGCAAACACTTTCTCTGCAGAGTCCCAAAACAGGCGTTTTCAGCCCATTACCGGCATATGGAAGAAACAGCAGTAAGCACAGGGAAATATCTGCTTCTAAATCCAAAACGCAGCTATCTAACAGAACGGTTGTCAATGTGTGCACTCAACTTCCAGAGTTAAACCCGTGTGTGGATTCAGCAGTCTGCAAACACTTTCTCTGCAGAGTCCTCAAACAGGCGTTTTCAGCCCATTACCGGCATATGGAAGAAACAGCAGTAAGCACAGGGAAATATCTGCTTCTAAATCCAAAACGCAGCTATCTAACAGAACGGTTGTCAACGTGTGCACTCAACTTCCAGAGTTAAACCCGTGTGTGGATTCAGCAGTCTGCAAACACTTTCTCTGCAGAGTCCCCAAACAGGCGTTTTCAGCCCATTACCGGCATATGGAAGAAACAGCAGTAAGCACAGGGAAATATCTGCTTCTAAATCCAAAACGCAGCTATCTAACAGAACGGTTGTCAATGTGTGCACTCAACTTCCAGAGTTAAACCCGTGTGTGGATTCAGCAGTCTGCAAACACTTTCTCTGCAGAGTCCCAAAACAGGCGTTTTCAGCCCATTACCGGCATATGGAAGAAACAGCAGTAAGCACAGGGAAATATCTGCTTCTAAATCCAAAACGCAGCCATCTAACAGAACGGTTGTCAATGTGTGCACTCAACTTCCAGAGTTAAACCCGTGTGTGGATTCAGCAGTCTGCAAACACTTTCTCTGCAGAGTCCCCAAACAGGCGTTTTCAGCCCATTACCGGCATATGGAAGAAACAGCAGTAAGCACAGGGAAATATCTGCTTCTAAATCCAAAACGCAGCTATCTAACACAACGGTTGTCAATGTGTGCACTCAACTTCCAGAGTTAAACCCGTGTGTGGATTCAGCAGTCTGCAAACACTTTCTCTGCAGAGTCCCAAAACAGGCGTTTTCAGCCCATTACCGGCATATGGAAGAAACAGCAGTAAGCACAGGGAAATATCTGCTTCTAAATCCAAAACGCAGCTATCTAACAGAACGGTTGTCAATGTGTGCACTCAACTTCCAGAGTTAAACCCGTGTGTGGATTCAGCAGTCTGCAAACACTTTCTCTGCAGAGTCCCAAAACAGGCGTTTTCAGCCCATTACCGGCATATGGAAGAAACAGCAGTAAGCACAGGGAAATATCTGCTTCTAAATCCAAAACGCAGCTATCTAACAGAACGGTTGTCAATGTGTGCACTCAACTTCCAGAGTTAAACCCGTGTGTGGATTCAGCAGTCTGCAAACACTTTCTCTGCAGAGTCCCAAAGCAGGCGTTTTCAGCCCATTACCGGCATATGGAAGAAACAGCAGTAAGCACAGGGAAATATCTGCTTCTAAATCCAAAACGCAGCTATCTAACAGAACGGTTGTCAATGTGTGCACTCAACTTCCAGAGTTAAACCCGTGTGTGGATTCAGCAGTCTGCAAACACTTTCTCTGCAGAGTCCCCAAACAGGCGTTTTCAGCCCATTACCGGCATATGGAAGAAACAGCAGTAAGCACAGGGAAATATCTGCTTCTAAATCCAAAACGCAGCTATCTAACAGAACGGTTGTCAATGTGTGCACTCAACTTCCAGAGTTAAACCCGTGTGTGGATTCAGCAGTCTGCAAACACTTTCTGCAGAGTCCCCAAACAGGCGTTTTCAGCCCATTACCGGCATATGGAAGAAACAGCAGTAAGCACAGGGAAATATCTGCTTCTAAATCCAAAACGCAGCTATCTAACAGAACGGTTGTCAATGTGTGCACTCAACTTCCAGAGTTAAACCCGTGTGTGGATTCAGCAGTCTGCAAACACTTTCTCTGCAGAGTCCCAAAACAGGCGTTTTCAGCCCATTACCGGCATATGGAAGAAACAGCAGTAAGCACAGGGAAATATCTGCTTCTAAATCCAAAACGCAGCTATCTAACGGAACGGTTGTCAATGTGTGCACTGAACTTCCAGAGTTAAACCCGTGTGTGGATTCAGCAGTCTGCAAACACTTTCTCTGCAGAGTCCCAAAACAGGCGTTTTCAGCCCATTACCGGCATATGGAAGAAACAGCAGTAAGCACAGGGAAATATCTGCTTCTAAATCCAAAACGCAGCTATCTAACAGAACGGTTGTCAATGTGTGCACTCAACTTCCAGAGTTAAACCCGTGTGTGGATTCAGCAGTCTGCAAACACTTTCTCTGCAGAGTACCAAAGCAGGCGTTTTCAGCCCATTACCGGCATATGGAAGAAACAGCAGTAAGCACAGGGAAATATCTGCTTCTAAATCCAAAACGCAGCTATCTAACAGAACGGTTGTCAATGTGTGCACTCAACTTCCAGAGTTAAACCCGTGTGTGGATTCAGCAGTCTGCAAACACTTTCTCTGCAGAGTCCCAAAACAGGCGTTTTCAGCCCATTACCGGCATATGGAAGAAACAGCAGTAAGCACAGGGAAATATCTGCTTCTAAATCCAAAACGCAGCTATCTAACAGAACGGTTGTCAATGTGTGCACTCAACTTCCACAGTTAAACCCGTGTGTGGATTCAGCAGTCTGCAAACACTTTCTCTGCAGAGTCCCAAAACAGGCGTTTTCAGCCCATTACCGGCATATGGAAGAAACAGCAGTAAGCACAGGGAAATATCTGCTTCTAAATCCAAAACGCAGCTATCTAACAGAACGGTTGTCAATGTGTGCACTCAACTTCCAGAGTTAAACCCGTGTGTGGATTCAGCAGTCTGCAAACACTTTCTCTGCAGAGTCCCAAAACAGGCGTTTTCAGCCCATTACCGGCATATGGAAGAAACAGCAGTAAGCACAGGGAAATATCTGCTTCTAAATCCAAAACGCAGCTATCTAACAGAACGGTTGTCAATGTGTGCACTCAACTTCCAGAGTTAAACCCGTGTGTGGATTCAGCAGTCTGCAAACACTTTCTCTGCAGAGTCCCAGAGCAGGCGTTTTCAGCCCATTACCGGCATATGGAAGAAACAGCAGTAAGCACAGGGAAATATCTGCTTCTAAATCCAAAACGCAGCTATCTAACAGAACGGTTGTCAATGTGTGCACTCAACTTCCAGAGTTAAACCCGTGTGTGGATTCAGCAGTCTGCAAACACTTTCTCTGCAGAGTCCCAAAACAGGCGTTTTCAGCCCATTACCCGCATATGGAAGAAACAGCAGTAAGCACAGGGAAATATCTGCTTCTAAATCCAAAACGCAGCTATCTAACAGAACGGTTGTCAATGTGTGCACTCAACTTCCAGAGTTAAACCCGTGTGTGGATTCAGCAGTCTGCAAACACTTTCTCTGCAGAGTCCCAAAACAGGCGTTTTCAGCCCATTACCGGCATATGGAAGAAACAGCAGTAAGCACAGGGAAATATCTGCTTCTAAATCCAAAACGCAGCTATCTAACAGAACGGTTGTCAATGTGTGCACTCAACTTCCAGAGTTAAACCCGTGTGTGGATTCAGCAGTCTGCAAACACTTTCTCTGCAGAGTCCCAAAACAGGCGTTTTCAGCCCATTACCGGCATATGGAAGAAACAGCAGTAAGCACAGGGAAATATCTGCTTCTAAATCCAAAACGCAGCTATCTAACAGAACGGTTGTCAATGTGTGCACTCAACTTCCAGAGTTAAACCCGTGTGTGGATTCAGCAGTCTGCAAACACTTTCTCTGCAGAGTCCCAAAACAGGCGTTTTCAGCCCATTACCGGCATATGGAAGAAACAGCCGTAAGCACAGGGAAATATCTGCTTCTAAATCCAAAACGCAGCTATCTAACAGAACGGTTGTCAATGTGTGCACTCAACTTCCAGAGTTAAACCCGTGTGTGGATTCAGCAGTCTGCAAACACTTTCTCTGCAGAGTCCCCAAACAGGCGTTTTCAGCCCATTACCGGCATATGGAAGAAACAGCAGTAAGCACAGGGAAATATCTGCTTCTAAATCCAAAACGCAGCTATCTAACAGAACGGTTGTCAATGTGTGCACTCAACTTCCAGAGTTAAACCCGTGTGTGGATTCAGCAGTCTGCAAACACTTTCTCTGCAGAGTCCCAAAACAGGCGTTTTCAGCCCATTACCGGCATATGGAAGAAACAGCAGTAAGCACAGGGAAATATCTGCTTCTAAATCCAAAACGCAGCTATCTAACAGAACGGTTGTCAATGTGTGCACTCAACTTCCAGAGTTAAACCCGTGTGTGGATTCAGCAGTCTGCAAACACTTTCTCTGCAGAGTCCCAAAACAGGCGTTTTCAGCCCATTACCGGCATATGGAAGAAACAGCAGTAAGCACAGGGAAATATCTGCTTCTAAATCCAAAACGCAGCTATCTAACAGAACGGTTGTCAATGTGTGCACTCAACTTCCAGAGTTAAACCCGTGTGTGGATTCAGCAGTCTGCAAACACTTTCTCTGCAGAGTCCCAAAACAGGCGTTTTCAGCCCATTACCGGCATATGGAAGAAACAGCAGTAAGCACAGGGAAATATCTGCTTCTAAATCCAAAACGCAGCTATCTAACAGAACGGTTGTCAATGTGTGCACTGAACTTCCAGAGTTAAACCCGTGTGTGGATTCAGCAGTCTGCAAACACTTTCTCTGCAGAGTCCCAAAACAGGCGTTTTCAGCCCATTACCGGCATATGGAAGAAACAGCAGTAAGCACAGGGAAATATCTGCTTCTAAATCCAAAACGCAGCTATCTAACAGAACGGTTGTCAATGTGTGCACTCAACTTCCAGAGTTAAACCCGTGTGTGGATTCAGCAGTCTGCAAACACTTTCTCTGCAGAGTCCCAAAACAGGCGTTTTCAGCCCATTACCGGCATATGGAAGAAACAGCAGTAAGCACAGGGAAATATCTGCTTCTAAATCCAAAACGAAGCTATCTAACAGAACGGTTGTCAATGTGTGCACTCAACTTCCAGAGTTAAACCCGTGTGTGGATTCAGCAGTCTGCAAACACTTTCTCTGCAGAGTCCCAAAGCAGGCGTTTTCAGCCCATTACCGGCATATGGAAGAAACAGCAGTAAGCACAGGGAAATATCTGCTTCTAAATCCAAAACGCAGCTATCTAACAGAACGGTTGTCAATGTGTGCACTCAACTTCCAGAGTTAAACCCGTGTGTGGATTCAGCAGTCTGCAAACACTTTCTCTGCAGAGTCCCAAAGCAGGCGTTTTCAGCCCATTCCCGGCATATGGAAGAAACAGCAGTAAGCACAGGGAAATATCTGCTTCTAAATCCAAAACGCAGCTATCTAACAGAACGGTTGTCAATGTGTGCACTCAACTTCCAGAGTTAAACCCGTGTGTGGATTCAGCAGTCTGCAAACACTTTCTCTGCAGAGTCCCAAAACAGGCGTTTTCAGCCCATTACCGGCATATGGAAGAAACAGCAGTAAGCACAGGGAAATATCTGCTTCTAAATCCAAAACGCAGCTATCTAACAGAACGGTTGTCAATGTGTGCACTCAACTTCCAGAGTTAAACCCGTGTGTGGATTCAGCAGTCTGCAAACACTTTCTCTGCAGAGTCCCAAAACAGGCGTTTTCAGCCCATTACCGGCATATGGAAGAAACAGCAGTAAGCACAGGGAAATATCTGCTTCTAAATCCAAAACGCAGCTATCTAACAGAACGGTTGTCAATGTGTGCACTCAACTTCCAGAGTTAAACCCGTGTGTGGATTCAGCAGTCTGCAAACACTTTCTCTGCAGAGTCCCAAAACAGGCGTTTTCAGCCCATTACCGGCATATGGAAGAAACAGCAGTAAGCACAGGGAAATATCTGCTTCTAAATCCAAAACGCAGCTATCTAACAGAACGGTTGTCAATGTGTGCACTCAACTTCCAGAGTTAAACCCGTGTGTGGATTCAGCAGTCTGCAAACACTTTCTCTGCAGAGTCCCAAAACAGGCGTTTTCAGCCCATTACCGGCATATGGAAGAAACAGCAGTAAGCACAGGGAAATATCTGCTTCTAAATCCAAAACGCAGCTATCTAACAGAACGGTTGTCAATGTGTGCACTCAACTTCCAGAGTTAAACCCGTGTGTGGATTCAGCAGTCTGCAAACACTTTCTCTGCAGAGTCCCAAAACAGGCGTTTTCAGCCCATTACCGGCATATGGAAGAAACAGCAGTAAGCACAGGGAAATATCTGCTTCTAAATCCAAAACGCAGCTATCTAACAGAACGGTTGTCAATGTGTGCACTCAACTTCCAGAGTTAAACCCGTGTGTGGATTCAGCAGTCTGCAAACACTTTCTCTGCAGAGTCCCCAAACAGGCGTTTTCAGCCCATTACCGGCATATGGAAGAAACAGCAGTAAGCACAGGGAAATATCTGCTTCTAAATCCAAAACGCAGCTATCTAACACAACGGTTGTCAATGTGTGCACTCAACTTCCAGAGTTAAACCCGTGTGTGGATTCAGCAGTCTGCAAACACTTTCTCTGCAGAGTCCCAAAACAGGCGTTTTCAGCCCATTACCGGCATATGGAAGAAACAGCAGTAAGCACAGGGAAATATCTGCTTCTAAATCCAAAACGCAGCTATCTAACACAACGGTTGTCAATGTGTGCACTCAACTTCAAGAGTTAAACCCGTGTGTGGATTCAGCAGTCTGCAAACACTTTCTCTGCAGAGTCCCAAAACAGGCGTTTTCAGCCCATTACCGGCATATGGAAGAAACAGCAGTAAGCACAGGGAAATATCTGCTTCTAAATCCAAAACGCAGCTATCTAACAGAACGGTTGTCAATGTGTGCACTCAACTTCCAGAGTTAAACCCGTGTGTGGATTCAGCAGTCTGCAAACACTTTCTCTGCAGAGTCCCAAAACAGGCGTTTTCAGCCCATTACCGGCATATGGAAGAAACAGCAGTAAGCACAGGGAAATATCTGCTTCTAAATCCAAAACGCAGCTATCTAACAGAACGGTTGTCAATGTGTGCACTCAACTTCCAGAGTTAAACCCGTGTGTGGATTCAGCAGTCTGCAAACACTTTCTCTGCAGAGTCCCAAAACAGGCGTTTTCAGCCCTTTACCGGCATATGGAAGAAACAGCAGTAAGCACAGGGAAATATCTGCTTCTAAATCCAAAACGCAGCTATCTAACAGAACGGTTGTCAATGTGTGCACTCAACTTCCAGAGTTAAACCCGTGTGTGGATTCAGCAGTCTGCAAACACTTTCTCTGCAGAGTCCCAAAACAGGCGTTTTCAGCCCATTACCGGCATATGGAAGAAACAGCAGCAAGCACAGGGAAATATCTGCTTCTAAATCCAAAACGCAGCTATCTAACAGAACGGTTGTCAATGTGTGCACTCAACTTCCAGAGTTAAACCCGTGTGTGGATTCAGCAGTCTGCAAACACTTTCTCTGCAGAGTCCCAAAACAGGCGTTTTCAGCCCATTACCGGCATATGGAAGAAACAGCAGTAAGCACAGGGAAATATCTGCTTCTAAATCCAAAACGCAGCTATCTAACAGAACGGTTGTCAATGTGTGCACTCAACTTCCAGAGTTAAACCCGTGTGTGGATTCAGCAGTCTGCAAACACTTTCTCTGCAGAGTCCCAAAACAGGCGTTTTCAGCCCATTACCGGCATATGGAAGAAACAGCAGTAAGCACAGGGAAATATCTGCTTCTAAATCCAAAACGCAGCTATCTAACAGAACGGTTGTCAATGTGTGCACTGAACTTCCAGAGTTAAACCCGTGTGTGGATTCAGCAGTCTGCAAACACTTTCTCTGCAGAGTCCCAAAACAGGCGTTTTCAGCCCATTACCGGCATATGGAAGAAACAGCAGTAAGCACAGGGAAATATCTGCTTCTAAATCCAAAACGCAGCTATCTAACAGAACGGTTGTCAATGTGTGCACTCAACTTCCAGAGTTAAACCCGTGTGTGGATTCAGCAGTCTGCAAACACTTTCTCTGCAGAGTCCCAAAACAGGCGTTTTCAGCCCATTACCGGCATATGGAAGAAACAGCAGTAAGCACAGGGAAATATCTGCTTCTAAATCCAAAACGCAGCTATCTAACAGAACGGTTGTCAATGTGTGCACTCAACTTCCAGAGTTAAACCCGTGTGTGGATTCAGCAGTCTGCAAACACTTTCTCTGCAGAGTCCCAAAGCAGGCGTTTTCAGCCCATTACCGGCATATGGAAGAAACAGCAGTAAGCACAGGGAAATATCTGCTTCTAAATCCAAAACGCAGCTATCTAACAGAACGGTTGTCAATGTGTGCACTCAACTTCCAGAGTTAAACCCGTGTGTGGATTCAGCAGTCTGCAAACACTTTCTCTGCAGAGTCCCAAAGCAGGCGTTTTCAGCCCATTCCCGGCATATGGAAGAAACAGCAGTAAGCACAGGGAAATATCTGCTTCTAAATCCAAAACGCAGCTATCTAACAGAACGGTTGTCAATGTGTGCACTCAACTTCCAGAGTTAAACCCGTGTGTGGATTCAGCAGTCTGCAAACCCTTTCTCTGCAGAGTCCCAAAACAGGCGTTTTCAGCCCATTACCGGCATATGGAAGAAACAGCAGTAAGCACAGGGAAATATCTGCTTCTAAATCCAAAACGCAGCTATCTAACAGAACGGTTGTCAATGTGTGCACTCAACTTCCAGAGTTAAACCCGTGTGTGGATTCAGCAGTCTGCAAACACTTTCTCTGCAGAGTCCCAAAACAGGCGTTTTCAGCCCATTACCGGCATATGGAAGAAACAGCAGTAAGCACAGGGAAATATCTGCTTCTAAATCCAAAACGCAGCTATCTAACAGAACGGTTGTCAATGTGTGCACTCAACTTCCAGAGTTAAACCCGTGTGTGGATTCAGCAGTCTGCAAACACTTTCTCTGCAGAGTCCCAAAGCAGGCGTTTTCAGCCCATTACCGGCATATGGAAGAAACAGCAGTAAGCACAGGGAAATATCTGCTTCTAAATCCAAAACGCAGCTATCTAACAGAACGGTTGTCAATGTGTGCACTCAACTTCCAGAGTTAAACCCGTGTGTGGATTCAGCAGTCTGCAAACACTTTCTCTGCAGAGTCCCAAAACAGGCGTTTTCAGCCCATTACCGGCATATGGAAGAAACAGCAGTAAGCACAGGGAAATATCTGCTTCTAAATCCAAAACGCAGCTATCTAACAGAACGGTTGTCAATGTGTGCACTCAACTTCCAGAGTTAAACCCGTGTGTGGATTCAGCAGTCTGCAAACACTTTCTCTGCAGAGTCCCAAAACAGGCGTTTTCAGCCCATTACCGGCATATGGAAGAAACAGCAGTAAGCACAGGGAAATATCTGCTTCTAAATCCAAAACGCAGCTATCTAACAGAACGGTTGTCAATGTGTGCACTCAGCTTCCAGAGTTAAACCCGTGTGTGGATTCAGCAGTCTGCAAACACTTTCTCTGCAGAGTCCCAAAACAGGCGTTTTCAGCCCATTACCGGCATATGGAAGAAACAGCAGTAAGCACAGGGAAATATCTGCTTCTAAATCCAAAACGCAGCTATCTAACACAACGGTTGTCAATGTGTGCACTCAACTTCCAGAGTTAAACCCGTGTGTGGATTCAGCAGTCTGCAAACACTTTCTCTGCAGAGTCCCAAAACAGGCGTTTTCAGCCCATTACCGGCATATGGAAGAAACAGCAGTAAGCACAGGGAAATATCTGCTTCTAAATCCAAAACGCAGCTATCTAACACAACGGTTGTCAATGTGTGCACTCAACTTCCAGAGTTAAACCCGTGTGTGGATTCAGCAGTCTGCAAACACTTTCTCTGCAGAGTCCCAAAACAGGCGTTTTCAGCCCATTACCGGCATATGGAAGAAACAGCAGTAAGCACAGGGAAATATCTGCTTCTAAATCCAAAACGCAGCTATCTAACAGAACGGTTGTCAATGTGTGCACTCAACTTCCAGAGTTAAACCCGTGTGTGGATTCAGCAGTCTGCAAACCCTTTCTCTGCAGAGTCCCAAAACAGGCGTTTTCAGCCCATTACCGGCATATGGAAGAAACAGCAGTAAGCACAGGGAAATATCTGCTTCTAAATCCAAAACGCAGCTATCTAACAGAACGGTTGTCAATGTGTGCACTCAACTTCCAGACTTAAACCCGTGTGTGGATTCAGCAGTCTGCAAACACTTTTTCTGCAGAGTCCCAAAACAGGCGTTTTCAGCCCATTACCGGCATATGGAAGAAACAGCAGTAAGCACAGGGAAATATCTGCTTCTAAATCCAAAACGCAGCTATCTAACAGAACGGTTGTCAATGTGTGCACTCAACTTCCAGAGTTAAACCCGTGTGTGGATTCAGCAGTCTGCAAACACTTTCTCTGCAGAGTCCCAAAACAGGCGTTTTCAGCCCATTACCGGCATATGGAAGAAACAGCAGTAAGCACAGGGAAATATCTGCTTCTAAATCCAAAACGCAGCTATCTAACAGAACGGTTGTCAATGTGTGCACTCAACTTCCAGAGTTAAACCCGTGTGTGGATTCAGCAGTCTGCAAACACTTTCTCTGCAGAGTCCCAAAGCAGGCGTTTTCAGCCCATTACCGGCATATGGAAGAAACAGCAGTAAGCACAGGGAAATATCTGCTTCTAAATCCAAAACGCAGCTATCTAACAGAACGGTTGTCAATGTGTGCACTCAACTTCCAGAGTTAAACCCGTGTGTGGATTCAGCAGTCTGCAAACACTTTCTCTGCAGAGTCCCAAAACAGGCGTTTTCAGCCCATTACCGGCATATGGAAGAAACAGCAGTAAGCACAGGGAAATATCTGCTTCTAAATCCAAAACGCAGCTATCTAACAGAACGGTTGTCAATGTGTGCACTCAACTTCCAGAGTTAAACCCGTGTGTGGATTCAGCAGTCTGCAAACACTTTCTCTGCAGAGTCCCAAAACAGGCGTTTTCAGCCCATTACCGGCATATGGAAGAAACAGCAGTAAGCACAGGGAAATATCTGCTTCTAAATCCAAAACGCAGCTATCTAACAGAACGGTTGTCAATGTGTGCACTCAACTTCCAGAGTTAAACCCGTGTGTGGATTCAGCAGTCTGCAAACACTTTCTCTGCAGAGTCCCAAAACAGGCGTTTTCAGCCCATTACCGGCATATGGAAGAAACAGCAGTAAGCACAGGGAAATATCTGCTTCTAAATCCAAAACGCAGCTATCTAACAGAACGGTTGTCAATGTGTGCACTCAACTTCCAGAGTTAAACCCGTGTGTGGATTCAGCAGTCTGCAAACACTTTCTCTGCAGAGTCCCAAAACAGGCGTTTTCAGCCCATTACCGGCATATGGAAGAAACAGCAGTAAGCACAGGGAAATATCTGCTTCTAAATCCAAAACGCAGCTATCTAACAGAACGGTTGTCAATGTGTGCACTCAACTTCCAGAGTTAAACCCGTGTGTGGATTCAGCAGTCTGCAAACACTTTCTCTGCAGAGTCCCCAAACAGGCGTTTTCAGCCCATTACCGGCATATGGAAGAAACAGCAGTAAGCACAGGGAAATATCTGCTTCTAAATCCAAAACGCAGCTATCTAACAGAACGGTTGTCAATGTGTGCACTCAACTTCCAGAGTTAAACCCGTGTGTGGATTCAGCAGTCTGCAAACACTTTCTCTGCAGAGTCCCAAAACAGGCGTTTTCAGCCCATTACCGGCATATGGAAGAAACAGCAGTAAGCACAGGGAAATATCTGCTTCTAAATCCAAAACGCAGCTATCTAACAGAACGGTTGTCAATGTGTGCACTCAACTTCCAGAGTTAAACCCGTGTGTGGATTCAGCAGTCTGCAAACACTTTCTCTGCAGAGTCCCAAAACAGGCGTTTTCAGCCCATTACCGGCATATGGAAGAAACAGCAGTAAGCACAGGGAAATATCTGCTTCTAAATCCAAAACGCAGCTATCTAACAGAACGGTTGTCAATGTGTGCACTCAACTTCCAGAGTTAAACCCGTGTGTGGATTCAGCAGTCTGCAAACACTTTCTCTGCAGAGTCCCAAAACAGGCGTTTTCAGCCCATTACCGGCATATGGAAGAAACAGCAGTAAGCACAGGGAAATATCTGCTTCTAAATCCAAAACGCAGCTATCTAACAGAACGGTTGTCAATGTGTGCACTCAGCTTCCAGAGTTAAACCCGTGTGTGGATTCAGCAGTCTGCAAACACTTTCTCTGCAGAGTCCCAAAACAGGCGTTTTCAGCCCATTACCGGCATATGGAAGAAACAGCAGTAAGCACAGGGAAATATCTGCTTCTAAATCCAAAACGCAGCTATCTAACACAACGGTTGTCAATGTGTGCACTCAACTTCCAGAGTTAAACCCGTGTGTGGATTCAGCAGTCTGCAAACACTTTCTCTGCAGAGTCCCAAAACAGGCGTTTTCAGCCCATTACCGGCATATGGAAGAAACAGCAGTAAGCACAGGGAAATATCTGCTTCTAAATCCAAAACGCAGCTATCTAACACAACGGTTGTCAATGTGTGCACTCAACTTCCAGAGTTAAACCCGTGTGTGGATTCAGCAGTCTGCAAACACTTTCTCTGCAGAGTCCCAAAACAGGCGTTTTCAGCCCATTACCGGCATATGGAAGAAACAGCAGTAAGCACAGGGAAATATCTGCTTCTAAATCCAAAACGCAGCTATCTAACAGAACGGTTGTCAATGTGTGCACTCAACTTCCAGAGTTAAACCCGTGTGTGGATTCAGCAGTCTGCAAACCCTTTCTCTGCAGAGTCCCAAAACAGGCGTTTTCAGCCCATTACCGGCATATGGAAGAAACAGCAGTAAGCACAGGGAAATATCTGCTTCTAAATCCAAAACGCAGCTATCTAACAGAACGGTTGTCAATGTGTGCACTCAACTTCCAGACTTAAACCCGTGTGTGGATTCAGCAGTCTGCAAACACTTTTTCTGCAGAGTCCCAAAACAGGCGTTTTCAGCCCATTACCGGCATATGGAAGAAACAGCAGTAAGCACAGGGAAATATCTGCTTCTAAATCCAAAACGCAGCTATCTAACAGAACGGTTGTCAATGTGTGCACTCAACTTCCAGAGTTAAACCCGTGTGTGGATTCAGCAGTCTGCAAACACTTTCTCTGCAGAGTCCCAAAACAGGCGTTTTCAGCCCATTACCGGCATATGGAAGAAACAGCAGTAAGCACAGGGAAATATCTGCTTCTAAATCCAAAACGCAGCTATCTAACAGAACGGTTGTCAATGTGTGCACTCAACTTCCAGAGTTAAACCCGTGTGTGGATTCAGCAGTCTGCAAACACTTTCTCTGCAGAGTCCCAAAGCAGGCGTTTTCAGCCCATTACCGGCATATGGAAGAAACAGCAGTAAGCACAGGGAAATATCTGCTTCTAAATCCAAAACGCAGCTATCTAACAGAACGGTTGTCAATGTGTGCACTCAACTTCCAGAGTTAAACCCGTGTGTGGATTCAGCAGTCTGCAAACACTTTCTCTGCAGAGTCCCAAAACAGGCGTTTTCAGCCCATTACCGGCATATGGAAGAAACAGCAGTAAGCACAGGGAAATATCTGCTTCTAAATCCAAAACGCAGCTATCTAACAGAACGGTTGTCAATGTGTGCACTCAACTTCCAGAGTTAAACCCGTGTGTGGATTCAGCAGTCTGCAAACACTTTCTCTGCAGAGTCCCAAAACAGGCGTTTTCAGCCCATTACCGGCATATGGAAGAAACAGCAGTAAGCACAGGGAAATATCTGCTTCTAAATCCAAAACGCAGCTATCTAACAGAACGGTTGTCAATGTGTGCACTCAACTTCCAGAGTTAAACCCGTGTGTGGATTCAGCAGTCTGCAAACACTTTCTCTGCAGAGTCCCAAAACAGGCGTTTTCAGCCCATTACCGGCATATGGAAGAAACAGCAGTAAGCACAGGGAAATATCTGCTTCTAAATCCAAAACGCAGCTATCTAACAGAACGGTTGTCAATGTGTGCACTCAACTTCCAGAGTTAAACCCGTGTGTGGATTCAGCAGTCTGCAAACACTTTCTCTGCAGAGTCCCAAAACAGGCGTTTTCAGCCCATTACCGGCATATGGAAGAAACAGCAGTAAGCACAGGGAAATATCTGCTTCTAAATCCAAAACGCAGCTATCTAACAGAACGGTTGTCAATGTGTGCACTCAACTTCCAGAGTTAAACCCGTGTGTGGATTCAGCAGTCTGCAAACACTTTCTCTGCAGAGTCCCCAAACAGGCGTTTTCAGCCCATTACCGGCATATGGAAGAAACAGCAGTAAGCACAGGGAAATATCTGCTTCTAAATCCAAAACGCAGCTATCTAACAGAACGGTTGTCAATGTGTGCACTCAACTTCCAGAGTTAAACCCGTGTGTGGATTCAGCAGTCTGCAAACACTTTCTCTGCAGAGTCCCAAAACAGGCGTTTTCAGCCCATTACCGGCATATGGAAGAAACAGCAGTAAGCACAGGGAAATATCTGCTTCTAAATCCAAAACGCAGCTATCTAACAGAACGGTTGTCAATGTGTGCACTCAACTTCCAGAGTTAAACCCGTGTGTGGATTCAGCAGTCTGCAAACACTTTCTCTGCAGAGTCCCCAAACAGGCGTTTTCAGCCCATTACCGGCATATGGAAGAAACAGCAGTAAGCACAGGGAAATATCTGCTTCTAAATCCAAAACGCAGCTATCTAACACAACGGTTGTCAATGTGTGCACTCAACTTCCAGAGTTAAACCCGTGTGTGGATTCAGCAGTCTGCAAACACTTTCTCTGCAGAGTCCCAAAACAGGCGTTTTCAGCCCATTACCGGCATATGGAAGAAACAGCAGTAAGCACAGGGAAATATCTGCTTCTAAATCCAAAACGCAGCTATCTAACACAACGGTTGTCAATGTGTGCACTCAACTTCAAGAGTTAAACCCGTGTGTGGATAAAGCAGTCTGCAAACACTTTCTCTGCAGAGTCCCAAAACAGGCGTTTTCAGCCCATTACCGGCATATGGAAGAAACAGCAGTAAGCACAGGGAAATATCTGCTTCTAAATCCAAAACGCAGCTATCTAACAGAACGGTTGTCAATGTGTGCACTCAACTTCCAGAGTTAAACCCGTGTGTGGATTCAGCAGTCTGCAAACCCTTTCTCTGCAGAGTCCCAAAACAGGCGTTTTCAGCCCATTACCGGCATATGGAAGAAACAGCAGTAAGCACAGGGAAATATCTGCTTCTAAATCCAAAACGCAGCTATCTAACAGAACGGTTGTCAATGTGTGCACTCAACTTCCAGACTTAAACCCGTGTGTGGATTCAGCAGTCTGCAAACACTTTTTCTGCAGAGTCCCAAAACAGGCGTTTTCAGCCCATTACCGGCATATGGAAGAAACAGCAGTAAGCACAGGGAAATATCTGCTTCTAAATCCAAAACGCAGCTATCTAACAGAACGGTTGTCAATGTGTGCACTCAACTTCCAGAGTTAAACCCGTGTGTGGATTCAGCAGTCTGCAAACACTTTCTCTGCAGAGTCCCAAAACAGGCGTTTTCAGCCCATTACCGGCATATGGAAGAAACAGCAGTAAGCACAGGGAAATATCTGCTTCTAAATCCAAAACGCAGCTATCTAACAGAACGGTTGTCAATGTGTGCACTCAACTTCCAGAGTTAAACCCGTGTGTGGATTCAGCAGTCTGCAAACACTTTCTCTGCAGAGTCCCAAAGCAGGCGTTTTCAGCCCATTACCGGCATATGGAAGAAACAGCAGTAAGCACAGGGAAATATCTGCTTCTAAATCCAAAACGCAGCTATCTAACAGAACGGTTGTCAATGTGTGCACTCAACTTCCAGAGTTAAACCCGTGTGTGGATTCAGCAGTCTGCAAACACTTTCTCTGCAGAGTCCCAAAACAGGCGTTTTCAGCCCATTACCGGCATATGGAAGAAACAGCAGTAAGCACAGGGAAATATCTGCTTCTAAATCCAAAACGCAGCTATCTAACAGAACGGTTGTCAATGTGTGCACTCAACTTCCAGAGTTAAACCCGTGTGTGGATTCAGCAGTCTGCAAACACTTTCTCTGCAGAGTCCCAAAACAGGCGTTTTCAGCCCATTACCGGCATATGGAAGAAACAGCAGTAAGCACAGGGAAATATCTGCTTCTAAATCCAAAACGCAGCTATCTAACAGAACGGTTGTCAATGTGTGCACTCAACTTCCAGAGTTAAACCCGTGTGTGGATTCAGCAGTCTGCAAACACTTTCTCTGCAGAGTCCCAAAACAGGCGTTTTCAGCCCATTACCGGCATATGGAAGAAACAGCAGTAAGCACAGGGAAATATCTGCTTCTAAATCCAAAACGCAGCTATCTAACAGAACGGTTGTCAATGTGTGCACTGAACTTCCAGAGTTAAACCCGTGTGTGGATTCAGCAGTCTGCAAACACTTTCTCTGCAGAGTCCCCAAACAGGCGTTTTCAGCCCATTACCGGCATATGGAAGAAACAGCAGTAAGCACAGGGAAATATCTGCTTCTAAATCCAAAACGCAGCTATCTAAGAGAACGGTTGTCAATGTGTGCACTCAACTTCCAGAGTTAAACCCGTGTGTGGATTCAGCAGTCTGCAAACACTTTCTCTGCAGAGTCCCAAAACAGGCGTTTTCAGCCCATTACCGGCATATGGAAGAAACAGCAGTAAGCACAGGGAAATATCTGCTTCTAAATCCAAAACGCAGCTATCTAACAGAACGGTTGTCAATGTGTGCACTCAACTTCCAGAGTTAAACCCGTGTGTGGATTCAGCAGTCTGCAAACACTTTCTCTGCAGAGTCCCAAAACAGGCGTTTTCAGCCCATTACCGGCATATGGAAGAAACAGCCGTAAGCACAGGGAAATATCTGCTTCTAAATCCAAAACGCAGCTATCTAACAGAACGGTTGTCAATGTGTGCACTCAACTTCCAGAGTTAAACCCGTGTGTGGATTCAGCAGTCTGCAAACACTTTCTCTGCAGAGTCCCAAAACAGGCGTTTTCAGCCCATTACCGGCATATGGAAGAAACAGCAGTAAGCACAGGGAAATATCTGCTTCTAAATCCAAAACGCAGCTATCTAACAGAACGGTTGTCAATGTGTGCACTCAACTTCCAGAGTTAAACCCGTGTGTGGATTCAGCAGTCTGCAAACACTTTCTCTGCAGAGTCCCAAAGCAGGCGTTTTCAGCCCATTACCGGCATATGGAAGAAACAGCAGTAAGCACAGGGAAATATCTGCTTCTAAATCCAAAACGCAGCTATCTAACAGAACGGTTGTCAATGTGTGCACTCAACTTCCAGAGTTAAACCCGTGTGTGGATTCAGCAGTCTGCAAACACTTTCTCTGCAGAGTCCCAAAGCAGGCGTTTTCAGCCCATTACCGGCATATGGAAGAAACGGCAGTAAGCACAGGGAAATATCTGCTTCTAAATCCAAAACGCAGCTATCTAACAGAACGGTTGTCAATGTGTGCACTCAACTTCCAGAGTTAAACCCGTGTGTGGATTCAGCAGTCTGCAAACACTTTCTCTGCAGAGTCCCAAAACAGGCGTTTTCAGCCCATTACCGGCATATGGAAGAAACAGCAGTAAGCACAGGGAAATATCTGCTTCTAAATCCAAAACGCAGCTATCTAACAGAACGGTTGTCAATGTGTGCACTCAACTTCCAGAGTTAAACCCGTGTGTGGATTCAGCAGTCTGCAAACACTTTCTCTGCAGAGTCCCAAAACAGGCGTTTTCAGCCCATTACCGGCATATGGAAGAAACAGCAGTAAGCACAGGGAAATATCTGCTTCTAAATCCAAAACGCAGCTATCTAACAGAACGGTTGTCAATGTGTGCACTCAACTTCCAGAGTTAAACCTGTGTGTGGATTCAGCAGTCTGCAAACACTTTCTCTGCAGAGTCCCAAAACAGGCGTTTTCAGCCCATTACCGGCATATGGAAGAAACAGCAGTAAGCACAGGGAAATATCTGCTTCTAAATCCAAAACGCAGCTATCTAACGGAACGGTTGTCAATGTGTGCACTCAACTTCCAGAGTTAAACCCGTGTGTGGATTCAGCAGTCTGCAAACACTTTCTCTGCAGAGTCCCAAAACAGGCGTTTTCAGCCCATTACCGGCATATGGAAGAAACAGCAGTAAGCACAGGGAAATATCTGCTTCTAAATCCAAAACGCAGCTATCTAACAGAACGGTTGTCAATGTGTGCACTCAACTTCCAGAGTTAAACCCGTGTGTGGATTCAGCAGTCTGCAAACACTTTCTCTGCAGAGTCCCAAAACAGGCGTTTTCAGCCCATTCCCGGCATATGGAAGAAACAGCAGTAAGCACAGGGAAATATCTGCTTCTAAATCCAAAACGCAGCTATCTAACAGAACGGTTGTCAATGTGTGCACTCAACTTCCAGAGTTAAACCCGTGTGTGGATTCAGCAGTCTGCAAACACTTTCTCTGCAGAGTCCCAAAACAGGCGTTTTCAGCCCATTACCGGCATATGGAAGAAACAGCCGTAAGCACAGGGAAATATCTGCTTCTAAATCCAAAACGCAGCTATCTAACAGAACGGTTGTCAATGTGTGCACTCAACTTCCAGAGTTAAACCCGTGTGTGGATTCAGCAGTCTGCAAACACTTTCTCTGCAGAGTCCCAAAACAGGCGTTTTCAGCCCATTACCGGCATATGGAAGAAACAGCAGTAAGCACAGGGAAATATCTGCTTCTAAATCCAAAACGCAGCTATCTAACAGAACGGTTGTCAATGTGTGCACTCAACTTCCAGAGTTAAACCCGTGTGTGGATTCAGCAGTCTGCAAACACTTTCTCTGCAGAGTCCCAAAACAGGCGTTTTCAGCCCATTACCGGCATATGGAAGAAACAGCAGTAAGCACAGGGAAATATCTGCTTCTAAATCCAAAACGCAGCTATCTAACAGAACGGTTGTCAATGTGTGCACTCAACTTCCAGAGTTAAACCCGTGTGTGGATTCAGCAGTCTGCAAACACTTTCTCTGCAGAGTCCCAAAGCAGGCGTTTTCAGCCCATTACCGGCATATGGAAGAAACGGCAGTAAGCACAGGGAAATATCTGCTTCTAAATCCAAAACGCAGCTATCTAACAGAACGGTTGTCAATGTGTGCACTCAACTTCCAGAGTTAAACCCGTGTGTGGATTCAGCAGTCTGCAAACACTTTCTCTGCAGAGTCCCAAAACAGGCGTTTTCAGCCCATTACCGGCATATGGAAGAAACAGCAGTAAGCACAGGGAAATATCTGCTTCTAAATCCAAAACGCAGCTATCTAACAGAACGGTTGTCAATGTGTGCACTCAACTTCCAGAGTTAAACCCGTGTGTGGATTCAGCAGTCTGCAAACACTTTCTCTGCAGAGTCCCAAAACAGGCGTTTTCAGCCCATTACCGGCATATGGAAGAAACAGCAGTAAGCACAGGGAAATATCTGCTTCTAAATCCAAAACGCAGCTATCTAACAGAACGGTTGTCAATGTGTGCACTCAACTTCCAGAGTTAAACCTGTGTGTGGATTCAGCAGTCTGCAAACACTTTCTCTGCAGAGTCCCAAAACAGGCGTTTTCAGCCCATTACCGGCATATGGAAGAAACAGCAGTAAGCACAGGGAAATATCTGCTTCTAAATCCAAAACGCAGCTATCTAACGGAACGGTTGTCAATGTGTGCACTCAACTTCCAGAGTTAAACCCGTGTGTGGATTCAGCAGTCTGCAAACACTTTCTCTGCAGAGTCCCAAAACAGGCGTTTTCAGCCCATTACCGGCATATGGAAGAAACAGCAGTAAGCACAGGGAAATATCTGCTTCTAAATCCAAAACGCAGCTATCTAACAGAACGGTTGTCAATGTGTGCACTCAACTTCCAGAGTTAAACCCGTGTGTGGATTCAGCAGTCTGCAAACACTTTCTCTGCAGAGTCCCAAAACAGGCGTTTTCAGCCCATTACCGGCATATGGAAGAAACAGCAGTAAGCACAGGGAAATATCTGCTTCTAAATCCAAAACGCAGCTATCTAACAGAACGGTTGTCAATGTGTGCACTGAACTTCCAGAGTTAAACCCGTGTGTGGATTCAGCAGTCTGCAAACACTTTCTCTGCAGAGTCCCAAAACAGGCGTTTTCAGCCCATTACCGGCATATGGAAGAAACAGCAGTAAGCACAGGGAAATATCTGCTTCTAAATCCAAAACGCAGCTATCTAACAGAACGGTTGTCAATGTGTGCACTCAACTTCCAGAGTTAAACCCGTGTGTGGATTCAGCAGTCTGCAAACACTTTCTCTGCAGAGTCCCAAAACAGGCGTTTTCAGCCCATTACCGGCATATGGAAGAAACAGCAGTAAGCACAGGGAAATATCTGCTTCTAAATCCAAAACGAAGCTATCTAACAGAACGGTTGTCAATGTGTGCACTCAACTTCCAGAGTTAAACCCGTGTGTGGATTCAGCAGTCTGCAAACACTTTCTCTGCAGAGTCCCAAAGCAGGCGTTTTCAGCCCATTACCGGCATATGGAAGAAACAGCAGTAAGCACAGGGAAATATCTGCTTCTAAATCCAAAACGCAGCTATCTAACAGAACGGTTGTCAATGTGTGCACTCAACTTCCAGAGTTAAACCCGTGTGTGGATTCAGCAGTCTGCAAACACTTTCTCTGCAGAGTCCCAAAGCAGGCGTTTTCAGCCCATTCCCGGCATATGGAAGAAACAGCAGTAAGCACAGGGAAATATCTGCTTCTAAATCCAAAACGCAGCTATCTAACAGAACGGTTGTCAATGTGTGCACTCAACTTCCAGAGTTAAACCCGTGTGTGGATTCAGCAGTCTGCAAACACTTTCTCTGCAGAGTCCCAAAGCAGGCGTTTTCAGCCCATTCCCGGCATATGGAAGAAACAGCAGTAAGCACAGGGAAATATCTGCTTCTAAATCCAAAACGCAGCTATCTAACAGAACGGTTGTCAATGTGTGCACTCAACTTCCAGAGTTAAACCCGTGTGTGGATTCAGCAGTCTGCAAACACTTTCTCTGCAGAGTCCCAAAACAGGCGTTTTCAGCCCATTACCGGCATATGGAAGAAACAGCAGTAAGCACAGGGAAATATCTGCTTCTAAATCCAAAACGCAGCTATCTAACAGAACGGTTGTCAATGTGTGCACTCAACTTCCAGAGTTAAACCCGTGTGTGGATTCAGCAGTCTGCAAACACTTTCTCTGCAGAGTCCCAAAACAGGCGTTTTCAGCCCATTACCGGCATATGGAAGAAACAGCCGTAAGCACAGGGAAATATCTGCTTCTAAATCCAAAACGCAGCTATCTAACAGAACGGTTGTCAATGTGTGCACTCAACTTCCAGAGTTAAACCCGTGTGTGGATTCAGCAGTCTGCAAACACTTTCTCTGCAGAGTCCCAAAACAGGCGTTTTCAGCCCATTACCGGCATATGGAAGAAACAGCAGTAAGCACAGGGAAATATCTGCTTCTAAATCCAAAACGCAGCTATCTAACAGAACGGTTGTCAATGTGTGCACTCAACTTCCAGAGTTAAACCCGTGTGTGGATTCAGCAGTCTGCAAACACTTTCTCTGCAGAGTCCCAAAACAGGCGTTTTCAGCCCATTACCGGCATATGGAAGAAACAGCAGTAAGCACAGGGAAATATCTGCTTCTAAATCCAAAACGCAGCTATCTAACAGAACGGTTGTCAATGTGTGCACTCAACTTCCAGAGTTAAACCCGTGTGTGGATTCACCAGTCTGCAAACACTTTCTCTGCAGAGTCCCAAAGCAGGCGTTTTCAGCCCATTACCGGCATATGGAAGAAACAGCAGTAAGCACAGGGAAATATCTGCTTCTAAATCCAAAACGCAGCTATCTAACAGAACGGTTGTCAATGTGTGCACTCAACTTCCAGAGTTAAACCCGTGTGTGGATTCAGCAGTCTGCAAACACTTTCTCTGCAGAGTCCCAAAACAGGCGTTTTCAGCCCATTACCGGCATATGGAAGAAACAGCAGTAAGCACAGGGAAATATCTGCTTCTAAATCCAAAACGCAGCTATCTAACAGAACGGTTGTCAATGTGTGCACTCAACTTCCAGAGTTAAACCCGTGTGTGGATTCAGCAGTCTGCAAACACTTTCTCTGCAGAGTCCCAAAACAGGCGTTTTCAGCCCATTACCGGCATATGGAAGAAACAGCAGTAAGCACAGGGAAATATCTGCTTCTAAATCCAAAACGCAGCTATCTAACAGAACGGTTGTCAATGTGTGCACTCAACTTCCAGAGTTAAACCCGTGTGTGGATTCAGCAGTCTGCAAACACTTTCTCTGCAGAGTCCCAAAACAGGCGTTTTCAGCCCATTACCGGCATATGGAAGAAACAGCAGTAAGCACAGGGAAATATCTGCTTCTAAATCCAAAACGCAGCTATCTAACGGAACGGTTGTCAATGTGTGCACTCAACTTCCAGAGTTAAACCCGTGTGTGGATTCAGCAGTCTGCAAACACTTTCTCTGCAGAGTCCCAAAACAGGCGTTTTCAGCCCATTACCGGCATATGGAAGAAACAGCAGTAAGCACAGGGAAATATCTGCTTCTAAATCCAAAACGCAGCTATCTAACAGAACGGTTGTCAATGTGTGCACTGAACTTCCAGAGTTAAACCCGTGTGTGGATTCAGCAGTCTGCAAACACTTTCTCTGCAGAGTCCCAAAACAGGCGTTTTCAGCCCATTACCGGCATATGGAAGAAACAGCAGTAAGCACAGGGAAATATCTGCTTCTAAATCCAAAACGCAGCTATCTAACAGAACGGTTGTCAATGTGTGCACTCAACTTCCAGAGTGAAACCCGTGTGTGGATTCAGCAGTCTGCAAACACTTTCTCTGCAGAGTCCCAAAACAGGCGTTTTCAGCCCATTACCGGCATATGGAAGAAACAGCAGTAAGCACAGGGAAATATCTGCTTCTAAATCCAAAACGCAGCTATCTAACAGAACGGTTGTCAATGTGTGCACTCAACTTCCAGAGTTAAACCCGTGTGTGGATTCAGCAGTCTGCAAACACTTTCTCTGCAGAGTCCCAAAACAGGCGTTTTCAGCCCATTACCGGCATATGGAAGAAACAGCAGTAAGCACAGGGAAATATCTGCTTCTAAATCCAAAACGCAGCTATCTAACAGAACGGTTGTCAATGTGTGCACTCAACTTCCAGAGTTAAACCCGTGTGTGGATTCAGCAGTCTGCAAACACTTTCTCTGCAGAGTCCCAAAGCAGGCGTTTTCAGCCCATTCCCGGCATATGGAAGAAACAGCAGTAAGCACAGGGAAATATCTGCTTCTAAATCCAAAACGCAGCTA
The DNA here is from genome assembly GCF_030222135.1 of Aotus nancymaae. Classification (NCBI taxonomy): domain Eukaryota; kingdom Metazoa; phylum Chordata; class Mammalia; order Primates; family Aotidae; genus Aotus; species Aotus nancymaae. The sequence continues at coordinate 276,886 of NW_026988687.1, forward strand.
TCTAACAGAACGGTTGTCAATGTGTGCACTCAACTTCCAGAGTTAAACCCGTGTGTGGATTCAGCAGTCTGCAAACACTTTCTCTGCAGAGTCCCAAAGCAGGCGTTTTCAGCCCATTCCCGGCATATGGAAGAAACAGCAGTAAGCACAGGGAAATATCTGCTTCTAAATCCAAAACGCAGCTATCTAACGGAACGGTTGTCAATGTGTGCACTCAACTTCCAGAGTTAAACCCGTGTGTGGATTCAGCAGTCTGCAAACACTTTCTCTGCAGAGTCCCAAAACAGGCGTTTTCAGCCCATTACCGGCATATGGAAGAAACAGCAGTAAGCACAGGGAAATATCTGCTTCTAAATCCAAAACGCAGCTATCTAACAGAACGGTTGTCAATGTGTGCACTGAACTTCCAGAGTTAAACCCGTGTGTGGATTCAGCAGTCTGCAAACACTTTCTCTGCAGAGTCCCAAAACAGGCGTTTTCAGCCCATTACCGGCATATGGAAGAAACAGCAGTAAGCACAGGGAAATATCTGCTTCTAAATCCAAAACGCAGCTATCTAACAGAACGGTTGTCAATGTGTGCACTCAACTTCCAGAGTTAAACCCGTGTGTGGATTCAGCAGTCTGCAAACACTTTCTCTGCAGAGTCCCAAAACAGGCGTTTTCAGCCCATTACCGGCATATGGAAGAAACAGCAGTAAGCACAGGGAAATATCTGCTTCTAAATCCAAAACGCAGCTATCTAACAGAACGGTTGTCAATGTGTGCACTCAACTTCCAGAGTTAAACCCGTGTGTGGATTCAGCAGTCTGCAAACACTTTCTCTGCAGAGTCCCAAAACAGGCGTTTTCAGCCCATTACCGGCATATGGAAGAAACAGCAGTAAGCACAGGGAAATATCTGCTTCTAAATCCAAAACGCAGCTATCTAACAGAACGGTTGTCAATGTGTGCACTCAACTTCCAGAGTTAAACCCGTGTGTGGATTCAGCAGTCTGCAAACACTTTCTCTGCAGAGTCCCAAAGCAGGCGTTTTCAGCCCATTACCGGCATATGGAAGAAACAGCAGTAAGCACAGGGAAATATCTGCTTCTAAATCCAAAACGCAGCTATCTAACAGAACGGTTGTCAATGTGTGCACTCAACTTCCAGAGTTAAACCCGTGTGTGGATTCAGCAGTCTGCAAACACTTTCTCTGCAGAGTCCCAAAGCAGGCGTTTTCAGCCCATTCCCGGCATATGGAAGAAACAGCAGTAAGCACAGGGAAATATCTGCTTCTAAATCCAAAACGCAGCTATCTAACAGAACGGTTGTCAATGTGTGCACTCAACTTCCAGAGTTAAACCCGTGTGTGGATTCAGCAGTCTGCAAACACTTTCTCTGCAGAGTCCCAAAGCAGGCGTTTTCAGCCCATTCCCGGCATATGGAAGAAACAGCAGTAAGCACAGGGAAATATCTGCTTCTAAATCCAAAACGCAGCTATCTAACAGAACGGTTGTCAATGTGTGCACTCAACTTCCAGAGTTAAACCCGTGTGTGGATTCAGCAGTCTGCAAACACTTTCTCTGCAGAGTCCCAAAACAGGCGTTTTCAGCCCATTACCGGCATATGGAAGAAACAGCAGTAAGCACAGGGAAATATCTGCTTCTAAATCCAAAACGCAGCTATCTAACAGAACGGTTGTCAATGTGTGCACTCAACTTCCAGAGTTAAACCCGTGTGTGGATTCAGCAGTCTGCAAACACTTTCTCTGCAGAGTCCCAAAACAGGCGTTTTCAGCCCATTACCGGCATATGGAAGAAACAGCAGTAAGCACAGGGAAATATCTGCTTCTAAATCCAAAACGCAGCTATCTAACAGAACGGTTGTCAATGTGTGCACTCAACTTCCAGAGTTAAACCCGTGTGTGGATTCAGCAGTCTGCAAACACTTTCTCTGCAGAGTCCCAAAGCAGGCGTTTTCAGCCCATTACCGGCATATGGAAGAAACAGCAGTAAGCACAGGGAAATATCTGCTTCTAAATCCAAAACGCAGCTATCTAACAGAACGGTTGTCAATGTGTGCACTCAACTTCCAGAGTTAAACCCGTGTGTGGATTCAGCAGTCTGCAAACACTTTCTCTGCAGAGTCCCAAAACAGGCGTTTTCAGCCCATTACCGGCATATGGAAGAAACAGCAGTAAGCACAGGGAAATATCTGCTTCTAAATCCAAAACGCAGCTATCTAACAGAACGGTTGTCAATGTGTGCACTCAACTTCCAGAGTTAAACCCGTGTGTGGATTCAGCAGTCTGCAAACACTTTCTCTGCAGAGTCCCAAAACAGGCGTTTTCAGCCCATTCCCGGCATATGGAAGAAACAGCAGTAAGCACAGGGAAATATCTGCTTCTAAATCCAAAACGCAGCTATCTAACGGAACGGTTGTCAATGTGTGCACTCAACTTCCAGAGTTAAACCCGTGTGTGGATTCAGCAGTCTGCAAACACTTTCTCTGCAGAGTCCCAAAACAGGCGTTTTCAGCCCATTACCGGCATATGGAAGAAACAGCAGTAAGCACAGGGAAATATCTGCTTCTAAATCCAAAACGCAGCTATCTAACAGAACGGTTGTCAATGTGTGCACTGAACTTCCAGAGTTAAACCCGTGTGTGGATTCAGCAGTCTGCAAACACTTTCTCTGCAGAGTCCCAAAACAGGCGTTTTCAGCCCATTACCGGCATATGGAAGAAACAGCAGTAAGCACAGGGAAATATCTGCTTCTAAATCCAAAACGCAGCTATCTAACAGAACGGTTGTCAATGTGTGCACTGAACTTCCAGAGTTAAACCCGTGTGTGGATTCAGCAGTCTGCAAACACTTTCTCTGCAGAGTCCCCAAACAGGCGTTTTCAGCCCATTACCGGCATATGGAAGAAACAGCAGTAAGCACAGGGAAATATCTGCTTCTAAATCCAAAACGCAGCTATCTAACAGAACGGTTGTCAATGTGTGCACTCAACTTCCAGAGTTAAACCCGTGTGTGGATTCAGCAGTCTGCAAACACTTTCTCTGCAGAGTCCCAAAACAGGCGTTTTCAGCCCATTACCGGCATATGGAAGAAACAGCAGTAAGCACAGGGAAATATCTGCTTCTAAATCCAAAACGCAGCTATCTAACAGAACGGTTGTCAATGTGTGCACTCAACTTCCAGAGTTAAACCCGTGTGTGGATTCAGCAGTCTGCAAACACTTTCTCTGCAGAGTCCCAAAACAGGCGTTTTCAGCCCATTACCGGCATATGGAAGAAACAGCCGTAAGCACAGGGAAATATCTGCTTCTAAATCCAAAACGCAGCTATCTAACAGAACGGTTGTCAATGTGTGCACTCAACTTCCAGAGTTAAACCCGTGTGTGGATTCAGCAGTCTGCAAACACTTTCTCTGCAGAGTCCCAAAACAGGCGTTTTCAGCCCATTACCGGCATATGGAAGAAACAGCAGTAAGCACAGGGAAATATCTGCTTCTAAATCCAAAACGCAGCTATCTAACAGAACGGTTGTCAATGTGTGCACTCAACTTCCAGAGTTAAACCCGTGTGTGGATTCAGCAGTCTGCAAACACTTTCTCTGCAGAGTCCCAAAGCAGGCGTTTTCAGCCCATTACCGGCATATGGAAGAAACAGCAGTAAGCACAGGGAAATATCTGCTTCTAAATCCAAAACGCAGCTATCTAACAGAACGGTTGTCAATGTGTGCACTCAACTTCCAGAGTTAAACCCGTGTGTGGATTCAGCAGTCTGCAAACACTTTCTCTGCAGAGTCCCAAAGCAGGTGTTTTCAGCCCATTACCGGCATATGGAAGAAACGGCAGTAAGCACAGGGAAATATCTGCTTCTAAATCCAAAACGCAGCTATCTAACAGAACGGTTGTCAATGTGTGCACTCAACTTCCAGAGTTAAACCCGTGTGTGGATTCAGCAGTCTGCAAACACTTTCTCTGCAGAGTCCCAAAACAGGCGTTTTCAGCCCATTACCGGCATATGGAAGAAACAGCAGTAAGCACAGGGAAATATCTGCTTCTAAATCCAAAACGCAGCTATCTAACAGAACGGTTGTCAATGTGTGCACTCAACTTCCAGAGTTAAACCCGTGTGTGGATTCAGCAGTCTGCAAACACTTTCTCTGCAGAGTCCCAAAACAGGCGTTTTCAGCCCATTACCGGCATATGGAAGAAACAGCAGTAAGCACAGGGAAATATCTGCTTCTAAATCCAAAACGCAGCTATCTAACAGAACGGTTGTCAATGTGTGCACTCAACTTCCAGAGTTAAACCTGTGTGTGGATTCAGCAGTCTGCAAGCACTTTCTCTGCAGAGTCCCAAAACAGGCGTTTTCAGCCCATTACCGGCATATGGAAGAAACAGCAGTAAGCACAGGGAAATATCTGCTTCTAAATCCAAAACGCAGCTATCTAACGGAACGGTTGTCAATGTGTGCACTCAACTTCCAGAGTTAAACCCGTGTGTGGATTCAGCAGTCTGCAAACACTTTCTCTGCAGAGTCCCAAAACAGGCGTTTTCAGCCCATTACCGGCATATGGAAGAAACAGCAGTAAGCACAGGGAAATATCTGCTTCTAAATCCAAAACGCAGCTATCTAACAGAACGGTTGTCAATGTGTGCACTCAACTTCCAGAGTTAAACCCGTGTGTGGATTCAGCAGTCTGCAAACACTTTCTCTGCAGAGTCCCAAAACAGGCGTTTTCAGCCCATTACCGGCATATGGAAGAAACAGCAGTAAGCACAGGGAAATATCTGCTTCTAAATCCAAAACGCAGCTATCTAACAGAACGGTTGTCAATGTGTGCACTCAACTTCCAGAGTTAAACCCGTGTGTGGATTCAGCAGTCTGCAAACACTTTCTCTGCAGAGTCCCAAAGCAGGCGTTTTCAGCCCATTACCGGCATATGGAAGAAACAGCAGTAAGCACAGGGAAATATCTGCTTCTAAATCCAAAACGCAGCTATCTAACAGAACGGTTGTCAATGTGTGCACTCAACTTCCAGAGTTAAACCCGTGTGTGGATTCAGCAGTCTGCAAACACTTTCTCTGCAGAGTCCCAAAACAGGCGTTTTCAGCCCATTACCGGCATATGGAAGAAACAGCAGTAAGCACAGGGAAATATCTGCTTCTAAATCCAAAACGCAGCTATCTAACAGAACGGTTGTCAATGTGTGCACTCAACTTCCAGAGTTAAACCCGTGTGTGGATTCAGCAGTCTGCAAACACTTTCTCTGCAGAGTCCCAAAACAGGCGTTTTCAGCCCATTACCGGCATATGGAAGAAACAGCAGTAAGCACAGGGAAATATCTGCTTCTAAATCCAAAACGCAGCTATCTAACAGAACGGTTGTCAATGTGTGCACTCAACTTCCAGAGTTAAACCTGTGTGTGGATTCAGCAGTCTGCAAACACTTTCTCTGCAGAGTCCCAAAACAGGCGTTTTCAGCCCATTACCGGCATATGGAAGAAACAGCAGTAAGCACAGGGAAATATCTGCTTCTAAATCCAAAACGCAGCTATCTAACGGAACGGTTGTCAATGTGTGCACTCAACTTCCAGAGTTAAACCCGTGTGTGGATTCAGCAGTCTGCAAACACTTTCTCTGCAGAGTCCCAAAACAGGCGTTTTCAGCCCATTACCGGCATATGGAAGAAACAGCAGTAAGCACAGGGAAATATCTGCTTCTAAATCCAAAACGCAGCTATCTAACAGAACGGTTGTCAATGTGTGCACTCAACTTCCAGAGTTAAACCCGTGTGTGGATTCAGCAGTCTGCAAACACTTTCTCTGCAGAGTCCCAAAACAGGCGTTTTCAGCCCATTACCGGCATATGGAAGAAACAGCAGTAAGCACAGGGAAATATCTGCTTCTAAATCCAAAACGCAGCTATCTAACAGAACGGTTGTCAATGTGTGCACTCAACTTCCAGAGTTAAACCCGTGTGTGGATTCAGCAGTCTGCAAACACTTTCTCTGCAGAGTCCCAAAACAGGCGTTTTCAGCCCATTACCGGCATATGGAAGAAACAGCAGTAAGCACAGGGAAATATCTGCTTCTAAATCCAAAACGCAGCTATCTAACAGAACGGTTGTCAATGTGTGCACTCAACTTCCAGAGTTAAACCCGTGTGTGGATTCAGCAGTCTGCAAACACTTTCTCTGCAGAGTCCCAAAACAGGCGTTTTCAGCCCATTACCGGCATATGGAAGAAACAGCAGTAAGCACAGGGAAATATCTGCTTCTAAATCCAAAACGCAGCTATCTAACAGAACGGTTGTCAATGTGTGCACTCAACTTCCAGAGTTAAACCCGTGTGTGGATACAGCAGTCTGCAAACACTTTCTCTGCAGAGTCCCAAAGCAGGCGTTTTCAGCCCATTACCGGCATATGGAAGAAACAGCAGTAAGCACAGGGAAATATCTGCTTCTAAATCCAAAACGCAGCTATCTAACAGAACGGTTGTCAATGTGTGCACTCAACTTCCAGAGTTAAACCCGTGTGTGGATTCAGCAGTCTGCAAACACTTTCTCTGCAGAGTCCCAAAGCAGGCGTTTTCAGCCCATTCCCGGCATATGGAAGAAACAGCAGTAAGCACAGGGAAATATCTGCTTCTAAATCCAAAACGCAGCTATCTAACAGAACGGTTGTCAATGTGTGCACTCAACTTCCAGAGTTAAACCCGTGTGTGGATTCAGCAGTCTGCAAACACTTTCTCTGCAGAGTCCCAAAGCAGGCGTTTTCAGCCCATTCCCGGCATATGGAAGAAACAGCAGTAAGCACAGGGAAATATCTGCTTCTAAATCCAAAACGCAGCTATCTAACAGAACGGTTGTCAATGTGTGCACTCAACTTCCAGAGTTAAACCCGTGTGTGGATTCAGCAGTCTGCAAACACTTTCTCTGCAGAGTCCCAAAACAGGCGTTTTCAGCCCATTACCGGCATATGGAAGAAACAGCAGTAAGCACAGGGAAATATCTGCTTCTAAATCCAAAACGCAGCTATCTAACAGAACGGTTGTCAATGTGTGCACTCAACTTCCAGAGTTAAACCCGTGTGTGGATTCAGCAGTCTGCAAACACTTTCTCTGCAGAGTCCCAAAACAGGCGTTTTCAGCCCATTACCGGCATATGGAAGAAACAGCAGTAAGCACAGGGAAATATCTGCTTCTAAATCCAAAACGCAGCTATCTAACAGAACGGTTGTCAATGTGTGCACTCAACTTCCAGAGTTAAACCCGTGTGTGGATTCAGCAGTCTGCAAACACTTTCTCTGCAGAGTCCCAAAACAGGCGTTTTCAGCCCATTACCGGCATATGGAAGAAACAGCAGTAAGCACAGGGAAATATCTGCTTCTAAATCCAAAACGAAGCTATCTAACAGAACGGTTGTCAATGTGTGCACTCAACTTCAAGAGTTAAACCCGTGTGTGGATTCAGCAGTCTGCAAACACTTTCTCTGCAGAGTCCCAAAGCAGGCGTTTTCAGCCCATTACCGGCATATGGAAGAAACAGCAGTAAGCACAGGGAAATATCTGCTTCTAAATCCAAAACGCAGCTATCTAACAGAACGGTTGTCAATGTGTGCACTCAACTTCCAGAGTTAAACCCGTGTGTGGATTCAGCAGTCTGCAAACACTTTCTCTGCAGAGTCCCAAAGCAGGCGTTTTCAGCCCATTACCGGCATATGGAAGAAACAGCAGTAAGCACAGGGAAATATCTGCTTCTAAATCCAAAACGCAGCTATCTAACAGAACGGTTGTCAATGTGTGCACTCAACTTCCAGAGTTAAACCCGTGTGTGGATTCAGCAGTCTGCAAACACTTTCTCTGCAGAGTCCCAAAGCAGGCGTTTTCAGCCCATTCCCGGCATATGGAAGAAACAGCAGTAAGCACAGGGAAATATCTGCTTCTAAATCCAAAACGCAGCTATCTAACAGAACGGTTGTCAATGTGTGCACTCAACTTCCAGAGTTAAACCCGTGTGTGGATTCAGCAGTCTGCAAACACTTTCTCTGCAGAGTCCCAAAACAGGCGTTTTCAGCCCATTACCGGCATATGGAAGAAACAGCAGTAAGCACAGGGAAATATCTGCTTCTAAATCCAAAACGCAGCTATCTAACAGAACGGTTGTCAATGTGTGCACTCAACTTCCAGAGTTAAACCCGTGTGTGGATTCAGCAGTCTGCAAACACTTTCTCTGCAGAGTCCCAAAACAGGCGTTTTCAGCCCATTACCGGCATATGGAAGAAACAGCAGTAAGCACAGGGAAATATCTGCTTCTAAATCCAAAACGCAGCTATCTAACAGAACGGTTGTCAATGTGTGCACTCAACTTCCAGAGTTAAACCCGTGTGTGGATTCAGCAGTCTGCAAACACTTTCTCTGCAGAGTCCCAAAACAGGCGTTTTCAGCCCATTACCGGCATATGGAAGAAACAGCAGTAAGCACAGGGAAATATCTGCTTCTAAATCCAAAATGCAGCTATCTAACAGAACGGTTGTCAATGTGTGCACTCAACTTCCAGAGTTAAACCCGTGTGTGGATTCAGCAGTCTGCAAACACTTTCTCTGCAGAGTCCCAAAACAGGCGTTTTCAGCCCATTACCGGCATATGGAAGAAACAGCAGTAAGCACAGGGAAATATCTGCTTCTAAATCCAAAACGCAGCTATCTAACAGAACGGTTGTCAATGTGTGCACTCAACTTCCAGAGTTAAACCCGTGTGTGGATTCAGCAGTCTGCAAACACTTTCTCTGCAGAGTCCCAAAACAGGCGTTTTCAGCCCATTACCGGCATATGGAAGAAACAGCAGTAAGCACAGGGAAATATCTGCTTCTAAATCCAAAACGCAGCTATCTAACACAACGGTTGTCAATGTGTGCACTCAACTTCCAGAGTTAAACCCGTGTGTGGATTCAGCAGTCTGCAAACACTTTCTCTGCAGAGTCCCAAAACAGGCGTTTTCAGCCCATTACCGGCATATGGAAGAAACAGCAGTAAGCACAGGGAAATATCTGCTTCTAAATCCAAAACGCAGCTATCTAACAGAACGGTTGTCAATGTGTGCACTCAACTTCCAGAGTTAAACCCGTGTGTGGATTCAGCAGTCTGCAAACACTTTCTCTGCAGAGTCCCCAAACAGGCGTTTTCAGCCCATTACCGGCATATGGAAGAAACAGCAGTAAGCACAGGGAAATATCTGCTTCTAAATCCAAAACGCAGCTATCTAACAGAACGGTTGTCAATGTGTGCACTCAACTTCCAGAGTTAAACCCGTGTGTGGATTCAGCAGTCTGCAAACCCTTTCTCTGCAGAGTCCCAAAACAGGCGTTTTCAGCCCATTACCGGCATATGAAAGAAACAGCAGTAAGCACAGCGAAATATCTGCTTCTAAATCCAAAACGCAGCTATCTAACAGAACGGTTGTCAATGTGTGCACTCAACTTCCAGAGTTAAACCCGTGTGTGGATTCAGCAGTCTGCAAACACTTTTTCTGCAGAGTCCCAAAACAGGCGTTTTCAGCCCATTACCGGCATATGGAAGAAACAGCAGTAAGCACAGGGAAATATCTGCTTCTAAATCCAAAACGCAGCTATCTAACAGAACGGTTGTCAATGTGTGCACTCAACTTCCAGAGTTAAACCCGTGTGTGGATTCAGCAGTCTGCAAACACTTTCTCTGCAGAGTCCCAAAACAGGCGTTTTCAGCCCATTACCGGCATATGGAAGAAACAGCAGTAAGCACAGGGAAATATCTGCTTCTAAATCCAAAACGCAGCTATCTAACAGAACGGTTGTCAATGTGTGCACTCAAATTCCAGAGTTAAACCCGTGTGTGGATTCAGCAGTCTGCAAACACTTTCTCTGCAGAGTCCCAAAGCAGGCGTTTTCAGCCCATTACCGGCATATGGAAGAAACAGCAGTAAGCACAGGGAAATATCTGCTTCTAAATCCAAAACGCAGCTATCTAACAGAACGGTTGTCAATGTGTGCACTCAACTTCCAGAGTTAAACCCGTGTGTGGATTCAGCAGTCTGCAAACACTTTCTCTGCAGAGTCCCAAAACAGGCGTTTTCAGCCCATTACCGGCATATGGAAGAAACAGCAGTAAGCACAGGGAAATATCTGCTTCTAAATCCAAAACGCAGCTATCTAACAGAACGGTTGTCAATGTGTGCACTCAACTTCCAGAGTTAAACCCGTGTGTGGATTCAGCAGTCTGCAAACACTTTCTCTGCAGAGTCCCAAAACAGGCGTTTTCAGCCCATTACCGGCATATGGAAGAAACAGCAGTAAGCACAGGGAAATATCTGCTTCTAAATCCAAAACGCAGCTATCTAACAGAACGGTTGTCAATGTGTGCACTCAACTTCCAGAGTTAAACCCGTGTGTGGATTCAGCAGTCTGCAAACACTTTCTCTGCAGAGTCCCAAAACAGGCGTTTTCAGCCCATTACCGGCATATGGAAGAAACAGCAGTAAGCACAGGGAAATATCTGCTTCTAAATCCAAAACGCAGCTATCTAACAGAACGGTTGTCAATGTGTGCACTCAACTTCCAGAGTTAAACCCGTGTGTGGATTCAGCAGTCTGCAAACACTTTCTCTGCAGAGTCCCCAAACAGGCGTTTTCAGCCCATTACCGGCATATGGAAGAAACAGCAGTAAGCACAGGGAAATATCTGCTTCTAAATCCAAAACGCAGCTATCTAACAGAACGGTTGTCAATGTGTGCACTCAACTTCCAGAGTTAAACCCGTGTGTGGATTCAGCAGTCTGCAAACACTTTCTCTGCAGAGTCCCAAAACAGACGTTTTCAGCACATTACCGGCATATGGAAGAAACAGCAGTAAGCACAGGGAAATATCTGCTTCTAAATCCAAAACGCAGCCATCTAACAGAACGGTTGTCAATGTGTGCACTCAACTTCCAGAGTTAAACCCGTGTGTGGATTCAGCAGTCTGCAAACACTTTCTCTGCAGAGTCCCAAAACAGGCGTTTTCAGCCCATTACCGGCATAAGGAAGAAACAGCAGTAAGCACAGGGAAATATCTGCTTCTAAATCCAAAACGCAGCTATCTAACAGAACGGTTGTCAATGTGTGCACTCAACTTCCAGAGTTAAACCCGTGTGTGGATTCAGCAGTCTGCAAACACTTTCTCTGCAGAGTCCCAAAACAGGCGTTTTCAGCCCATTACCGGCATATGGAAGAAACAGCAGTAAGCACAGGGAAATATCTGCTTCTAAATCCAAAACGCAGCTATCTAACAGAACGGTTGTCAATGTGTGCACTCAACTTCCAGAGTTAAACCCGTGTGTGGATTCAGCAGTCTGCAAACACTTTCTCTGCAGAGTCCCAAAACAGGCGTTTTCAGCCCATTACCGGCATATGGAAGAAACAGCAGTAAGCACAGGGAAATATCTGCTTCTAAATCCAAAACGCAGCTATCTAACAGAACGGTTGTCAATGTGTGCACTCAACTTCCAGAGTTAAACCCGTGTGTGGATTCAGCAGTCTGCAAACACTTTCTCTGCAGAGTCCCAAAACAGGCGTTTTCAGCCCATTACCGGCATATGGAAGAAACAGCAGTAAGCACAGGGAAATATCTGCTTCTAAATCCAAAACGCAGCTATCTAACAGAACGGTTGTCAATGTGTGCACTCAACTTCCAGAGTTAAACCCGTGTGTGGATTCAGCAGTCTGCAAACACTTTCTCTGCAGAGTCCCAAAGCAGGCGTTTTCAGCCCATTACCGGCATATGGAAGAAACAGCAGTAAGCACAGGGAAATATCTGCTTCTAAATCCAAAACGCAGCTATCTAACAGAACGGTTGTCAATGTGTGCACTCAACTTCCAGAGTTAAACCCGTGTGTGGATTCAGCAGTCTGCAAACACTTTCTCTGCAGAGTCCCAAAACAGGCGTTTTCAGCCCATTACCGGCATATGGAAGAAACAGCAGTAAGCACCGGGAAATATCTGCTTCTAAATCCAAAACGCAGCTATCTAACAGAACGGTTGTCAATGTGTGCACTCAACTTCCAGAGTTAAACCCGTGTGTGGATTCAACAGTCTGCAAACACTTTCTCTGCAGAGTCCCAAAGCAGGCGTTTTCAGCCCATTACCGGCATATGGAAGAAACAGCAGTAAGCACAGGGAAATATCTGCTTCTAAATCCAAAACGCAGCTATCTAACAGAACGGTTGTCAATGTGTGCACTCAACTTCCAGAGTTAAACCCGTGTGTGGATTCAGCAGTCTGCAAACACTTTCTCTGCAGAGTCCCCAAACAGGCGTTTTCAGCCCATTACCGGCATATGGAAGAAACAGCAGTAAGCACAGGGAAATATCTGCTTCTAAATCCAAAACGCAGCTATCTAACAGAACGGTTGTCAATGTGTGCACTCAACTTCCAGAGTTAAACCCGTGTGTGGATTCAGCAGTCTGCAAACACTTTCTGCAGAGTCCCAAAACAGGCGTTTTCAGCCCATTACCGGCATATGGAAGAAACAGCAGTAAGCACAGGGAAATATCTGCTTCTAAATCCAAAACGCAGCTATCTAACAGAACGGTTGTCAATGTGTGCACTCAACTTCCAGAGTTAAACCCGTGTGTGGATTCAGCAGTCTGCAAACACTTTCTCTGCAGAGTCCCAAAACAGGCGTTTTCAGCCCATTACCGGCATATGGAAGAAACAGCAGTAAGCACAGGGAAATATCTGCTTCTAAATCCAAAACGCAGCTATCTAACAGAACGGTTGTCAACGTGTGCACTCAACTTCCAGAGTTAAACCCGTGTGTGGATTCAGCAGTCTGCAAACACTTTCTCTGCAGAGTCCCAAAACAGGCGTTTTCAGCCCATTACCGGCATATGGAAGAAACAGCAGTAAGCACAGGGAAATATCTGCTTCTAAATCCAAAACGCAGCTATCTAACAGAACGGTTGTCAATGTGTGCACTGAACTTCCAGAGTTAAACCCGTGTGTGGATTCAGCAGTCTGCAAACACTTTCTCTGCAGAGTCCCAAAGCAGGCGTTTTCAGCCCATTACCGGCATATGGAAGAAACAGCAGTAAGCACAGGGAAATATCTGCTTCTAAATCCAAAACGCAGCTATCTAACAGAACGGTTGTCAATGTGTGCACTCAACTTCCAGAGTTAAACCCGTGTGTGGATTCAGCAGTCTGCAAACACTTTCTCTGCAGAGTCCCAAAACAGGCGTTTTCAGCCCATTACCGGCATATGGAAGAAACAGCAGTAAGCACAGGGAAATATCTGCTTCTAAATCCAAAACGCAGCTATCTAACAGAACGGTTGTCAATGTGTGCACTCAACTTCCAGAGTTAAACCCGTGTGTGGATTCAGCAGTCTGCAAACACTTTCTCTGCAGAGTCCCAAAACAGGCGTTTTCAGCCCTTTACCGGCATATGGAAGAAACAGCAGTAAGCACAGGGAAATATCTGCTTCTAAATCCAAAACGCAGCTATCTAACAGAACGGTTGTCAATGTGTGCACTCAACTTCCAGAGTTAAACCCGTGTGTGGATTCAGCAGTCTGCAAACACTTTCTCTGCAGAGTCCCAAAACAGGCGTTTTCAGCCCATTACCGGCATATGGAAGAAACAGCAGTAAGCACAGGGAAATATCTGCTTCTAAATCCAAAACGCAGCTATCTAACAGAACGGTTGTCAATGTGTGCACTCAACTTCCAGAGTTAAACCCGTGTGTGGATTCAGCAGTCTGCAAACACTTTCTCTGCAGAGTCCCAAAGCAGGCGTTTTCAGCCCATTACCGGAATATGGAAGAAACAGCAGTAAGCACAGGGAAATATCTGCTTCTAAATCCAAAACGCAGCTATCTAACAGAACGGTTGTCAATGTGTGCACTCAACTTCCAGAGATAAACCCGTGTGTGGATTCAGCAGTCTGCAAACACTTTCTCTGCAGAGTCCCAAAACAGGCGTTTTCAGCCCATTACCGGCATATGGAAGAAACAGCAGTAAGCACAGGGAAATATCTGCTTCTAAATCCAAAACGCAGCTATCTAACAGAACGGTTGTCAATGTGTGCACTCAACTTCCAGAGTTAAACCCGTGTGTGGATTCAGCAGTCTGCAAACACTTTCTCTGCAGAGTCCCAAAACAGGCGTTTTCAGCCCATTACCGGCATATGGAAGAAACAGCAGTAAGCACAGGGAAATATCTGCTTCTAAATCCAAAACGCAGCTATCTAACAGAACGGTTGTCAATGTGTGCACTCAACTTCCAGAGTTAAACCCGTGTGTGGATTCAGCAGTCTGCAAACACTTTCTCTGCAGAGTCCCAAAACAGGCGTTTTCAGCCCATTACCGGCATATGGAAGAAACAGCAGTAAGCACAGGGAAATATCTGCTTCTAAATCCAAAACGCAGCTATCTAACAGAACGGTTGTCAATGTGTGCACTCAACTTCCAGAGTTAAACCCGTGTGTGGATTCAGCAGTCTGCAAACACTTTCTCTGCAGAGTCCCAAAACAGGCGTTTTCAGCCCATTACCGGCATATGGAAGAAACAGCAGTAAGCACAGGGAAATATCTGCTTCTAAATCCAAAACGCAGCTATCTAACAGAACGGTTGTCAATGTGTGCACTCAACTTCCAGAGTTAAACCCATGTGTGGATTCAGCAGTCTGCAAACACTTTCTCTGCAGAGTCCCAAAACAGGCGTTTTCAGCCCATTACCGGCATATGGAAGAAACAGCAGTAAGCACAGGGAAATATCTGCTTCTAAATCCAAAACGCAGCTATCTAACAGAACGGTTGTCAATGTGGGCACTCAACTTCCAGAGTTAAACCCGTGTGTGGATTCAGCAGTCTGCAAACACTTTCTCTGCAGAGTCCCAAAGCAGGCGTTTTCAGCCCATTACCGGCATATGGAAGAAACAGCAGTAAGCACAGGGAAATATCTGCTTCTAAATCCAAAACGCAGCTATCTAACAGAACGGTTGTCAATGTGTGCACTGGACTTCCAGAGTTAAACCCGTGTGTGGATTCAGCAGTCTGCAAACACTTTCTCTGCAGAGTCCCAAAACAGGCGTTTTCAGCCCATTACCGGCATATGGAAGAAACAGCAGTAAGCACAGGGAAATATCTGCTTCTAAATCCAAAACGCAGCTATCTAACAGAACGGTTGTCAATGTGAGCACTCAACTTCCAGAGTTAAACCCGTGTGTGGATTCAGCAGTCTGCAAACACTTTCTCTGCAGAGTCCCAAAACAGGCGTTTTCAGCCCATTACCGGCATATGGAAGAAACAGCAGTAAGCACAGGGAAATATCTGCTTCTAAATCCAAAACGCAGCTATCTAACAGAACGGTTGTCAATGTGTGCACTCAACTTCCAGAGTTAAACCCGTGTGTGGATTCAGCAGTCTGCAAACACTTTCTCTGCAGAGTCCCAAAACAGGCGTTTTCAGCCCATTACCGGCATATGGAAGAAACAGCAGTAAGCACAGGGAAATATCTGCTTCTAAATCCAAAACGCAACTATCTAACGGAACGGTTGTCAATGTGTGCACTCAACTTCCAGAGTTAAACCCGTGTGTGGATTCAGCAGTCTGCAAACACTTTCTCTGCAGAGTACCAAAACAGGCGTTTTCAGCCCATTACCGGCATATGGAAGAAACAGCAGTAAGCACAGGGAAATATCTGCTTCTAAATCCAAAACGCAGCTATCTAACAGAACGGTTGTCAATGTGTGCACTCAACTTCCAGAGTTAAACCCGTGTGTGGATTCAGCAGTCTGCAAACACTTTCTCTGCAGAGTCCCAAAACAGGCGTTTTCAGCCCATTACCGGCATATGGAAGAAACAGCAGTAAGCACAGGGAAATATCTGCTTCTAAATCCAAAACGCAGCTATCTAACAGAACGGTTGTCAATGTGTGCACTCAACTTCCAGAGTTAAACCCGTGTGTGGATTCAGCAGTCTGCAAACACTTTCTCTGCAGAGTCCCAAAACAGGCGTTTTCAGCCCATTACCGGCATATGGAAGAAACAGCAGTAAGCACAGGGAAATATCTGCTTCTAAATCCAAAACGCAGCTATCTAACAGAACGGTTGTCAATGTGTGCACTCAACTTCCAGAGTTAAACCCGTGTGTGGATTCAGCAGTCTGCAAACACTTTCTCTGCAGAGTCCCAAAACAGGCGTTTTCAGCCCATTACCGGCATATGGAAGAAACAGCGGTAAGCACAGGGAAATATCTGCTTCTAAATCCAAAACGAAGCTATCTAACAGAACGGTTGTCAATGTGTGCACTCAAATTCCAGAGTTAAACCCGTGTGTGGATTCAGCAGTCTGCAAACACTTTCTCTGCAGAGTCCCAAAGCAGGCGTTTTCAGCCCATTACCGGCATATGGAAGAAACAGCAGTAAGCACAGGGAAATATCTGCTTCTAAATCCAAAACGCAGCTATCTAACAGAACGGTTGTCAATGTGTGCACTCAACTTCCAGAGTTAAACCCGTGTGTGGATTCAGCAGTCTGCAAACACTTTCTCTGCAGAGTCCCAAAACAGGCGTTTTCAGCCCATTACCGGCATATGGAAGAAACAGCAGTAAGCACAGGGAAATATCTGCTTCTAAATCCAAAACGCAGCTATCTAACAGAACGGTTGTCAATGTGTGCACTCAACTTCCAGAGTTAAACCCGTGTGTGGATTCAGCAGTCTGCAAACACTTTCTCTGCAGAGTCCCAAAGCAGGCGTTTTCAGCCCATTACCGGCATATGGAAGAAACAGCAGTAAGCACAGGGAAATATCTGCTTCTAAATCCAAAACGCAGCCATCTAACAGAACGGTTGTCAATGTGTGCACTCAACTTCCAGAGTTAAACCCGTGTGTGGATTCAGCAGTCTGCAAACACTTTCTCTGCAGAGTCCCAAAACAGGCGTTTTCAGCCCATTACCGGCATATGGAAGAAACAGCAGTAAGCACAGGGAAATATCTGCTTCTAAATCCAAAACGCAGCTATCTAACAGAACGGTTGTCAATGTGTGCACTCAACTTCCAGAGTTAAACCCGTGTGTGGATTCAGCAGTCTGCAAACACTTTCTCTGCAGAGTCCCAAAACAGGCGTTTTCAGCCCATTACCGGCATATGGAAGAAACAGCAGTAAGCACAGGGAAATATCTGCTTCTAAATCCAAAACGCAGCTATCTAACAGAACGGTTGTCAATGTGTGCACTCAACTTCCAGAGTTAAACCCGTGTGTGGATTCAGCAGTCTGCAAACACTTTCTCTGCAGAGTCCCAAAGCAGGCGTTTTCAGCCCATTACCGGCATATGGAAGAAACAGCAGTAAGCACAGGGAAATATCTGCTTCTAAATCCAAAACGCAGCTATCTAACAGAACGGTTGTCAACGTGTGCACTCAACTTCCAGAGTTAAACCCGTGTGTGGATTCAGCAGTCTGCAAACACTTTCTCTGCAGAGTCCCAAAACAGGCGTTTTCAGCCCATTACCGGCATATGGAAGAAACAGCAGTAAGCACAGGGAAATATCTGCTTCTAAATCCAAAACGCAGCTATCTAACAGAACGGTTGTCAATGTGTGCACTCAACTTCCAGAGTTAAACCTGTGTGTGGATTCAGCAGTCTGCAAACACTTTATCTGCAGAGTCCCAAAGCAGGCGTTTTCAGCCCATTACCGGCATATGGAAGAAACAGCAGTAAGCACAGGGAAATATCTGCTTCTAAATCCAAAATGCAGCTATCTAACAGAACGGTTGTCAATGTGTGCACTCAACTTCCAGAGTTAAACCCGTGTGTGGATTCAGCAGTCTGCAAACACTTTCTCTGCAGAGTCCCAAAACAGGCGTTTTCAGCCCATTACCGGCATATGGAAGAAACAGCAGTAAGCACAGGGAAATATCAGCTTCTAAATCCAAAACGCAGCTATCTAACAGAACGGTTGTCAATGTGTGCACTCAACTTCCAGAATTAAACCCGTGTGTGGATTCAGCAGTCTGCAAACACTTTCTCTGCAGACTCCCAAAGCAGGCGTTTTCAGCCCATTACCGGCATATGGAAGAAACAGCAGTAAGCACAGGGAAATATCTGCTTCTAAATCCAAAACGCAGCTATCTAACAGAACGGTTGTCAATGTGTGCACTCAACTTCCTGAGTTAAACCCGTGTGTGGATTCAGCAGTCTGCAAACACTTTCTCTGCAGAGTCCCAAAACAGGCGTTTTCAGCCCATTACCGGCATATGGAAGAAACAGCAGTAAGCACAGGGAAATATCTGCTTCTAAATCCAAAACGCAGCTATCTAACAGAACGGTTGTCAATGTGTGCACTCAACTTCCAGAGTTAAACCCGTGTGTGGATTCAGCAGTCTGCAAACACTTTCTCTGCAGAGTCCCAAAACAGGCGTTTTCAGCCCATTACCGGCATATGGAAGAAACAGCAGTAAGCACAGGGAAATATCTGCTTCTAAATCCAAAACGCAGCTATCTAACAGAACGGTTGTCAATGTGTCCACTCAACTTCCAGAGTTAAACCCGTGTGTGGATTCAGCAGTCTGCAAACACTTTCTCTGCAGAGTCCCAAAGCAGGCGTTTTCAGCCCATTACCGGCATATGGAAGAAACAGCAGTAAGCACAGGGAAATATCTGCTTCTAAATCCAAAACGCAGCTATCTAACAGAACGGTTGTCAATGTGTGCACTCAACTTCCAGAGTTAAACCCGTGTGTGGATTCAGCAGTCTGCAAACACTTTCTCTGCAGAGTCCCAAAACAGGCGTTTTCAGCCCATTACCGGCATATGGAAGAAACAGCAGTAAGCACAGGGAAATATCTGCTTCTAAATCCAAAACGCAGCTATCTAACAGAACGGTTGTCAATGTGTGCACTCAACTTCCAGAGTTAAACCTGTGTGTGGATTCAGCAGTCTGCAAACACTTTATCTGCAGAGTCCCAAAGCAGGCGTTTTCAGCCCATTACCGGCATATGGAAGAAACAGCAGTAAGCACAGGGAAATATCTGCTTCTAAATCCAAAATGCAGCTATCTAACAGAACGGTTGTCAATGTGTGCACTCAACTTCCAGAGTTAAACCCGTGTGTGGATTCAGCAGTCTGCAAACACTTTCTCTGCAGAGTCCCAAAACAGGCGTTTTCAGCCCATTACCGGCATATGGAAGAAACAGCAGTAAGCACAGGGAAATATCTGCTTCTAAATCCAAAACGCAGCTATCTAACAGAACGGTTGTCAATGTGTGCACTCAACTTCCAGAATTAAACCCGTGTGTGGATTCAGCAGTCTGCAAACACTTTCTCTGCAGAGTCCCAAAGCAGGCGTTTTCAGCCCATTACCGGCATATGGAAGAAACAGCAGTAAGCACAGGGAAATATCTGCTTCTAAATCCAAAACGCAGCTATCTAACAGAACGGTTGTCAATGTGTGCACTCAACTTCCAGAGTTAAACCCGTGTGTGGATTCAGCAGTCTGCAAACACTTTCTCTGCAGAGTCCCAAAGCAGGCGTTTTCAGCCCATTACCCGCATATGGAAGAAACAGCAGTAAGCACAGGGAAATATCTGCTTCTAAATCCAAAACGCAGCTATCTAACAGAACGGTTGTCAATGTGTGCACTCAACTTCCAGAGTTAAACCCGTGTGTGGATTCAGCAGTCTGCAAACACTTTCTCTGCAGAGTCCCAAAACAGGCGTTTTCAGCCCATTACCGGCATATGGAAGAAACAGCAGTAAGCACAGGGAAATATCTGCTTCTAAATCCAAAACGCAGCTATCTAACAGAACGGTTGTCAATGTGTGCACTCAACTTCCAGAGTTAAACCCGTGTGTGGATTCAGCAGTCTGCAAACACTTTCTCTGCAGAGCCCCAAAGCAGGCGTTTTCAGCCCATTACCGGCATATGGAAGAAACAGCAGTAAGCACAGGGAAATATCTGCTTCTAAATCCAAAACGCAGCTATCTAACAGAACGGTTGTCAATGTGTGCACTCAACTTCCTGAGTTAAACCCGTGTGTGGATTCAGCAGTCTGCAAACACTTTCTCTGCAGAGTCCCAAAACAGGCGTTTTCAGCCCATTACCGGCATATGGAAGAAACAGCAGTAAGCACAGGGAAATATCTGCTTCTAAATCCAAAACGCAGCTATCAAACAGAACGGTTGTCAATGTGTGCACTCAACTTCCAGAGTTAAACCCGTGTGTGGATTCAGCAGTCTGCAAACACTTTCTCTGCAGAGTCCCAAAACAGGCGTTTTCAGCCCATTACCGGCATATGGAAGAAACAGCAGTAAGCACAGAGAAATATCTGCTTCTAAATCCAAAACGCAGCTATCTAACAGAACGGTTGTCAATGTTTGCACTCAACTTCCAGAGTTAAACCCGTGTGTGGATTCAGCAGTCTGCAAACACTTTCTCTGCAGAGTCCCAAAACAGGCGTTTTCAGCCCATTACCGGCATATGGAAGAAACAGCAGTAAGCACAGGGAAATATCTGCTTCTGAACCCAAAACGTAGCTATCTAACAGAACGGTTGTCAATGTGTGCACTCAACTTCCAGAGTTAAACCCGTGTGTGGATTCAGCAGTCTGCAAACACTTTCTCTGCAGAGTCCCAAAACAGGCGTTTTCAGCCCATTACCGGCATATGGAAGAAACAGCAGTAAGCACAGGGAAATATCTGCTTCTAAATCCAAAACGCAGCTATCTAACAGAACGGTTGTCAATGTGTGCACTCAACTTCCAGAGTTAAACCCGTGTGTGGATTCAGCAGTCTGCAAACACTTTCTCTGCAGAGTCCCAAAACAGGCGTTTTCAGCCCATTACCGGCATATGGAAGAAACAGCAGTAAGCACAGGGAAATATCTGCTTCTAAATCCAAAACGCAGCTATCTAACAGAACGGTTGTCAATGTGTGCACTCAACTTCCAGAGTTAAACCCGTGTGTGGATTCAGCAGTCTGCAAACACTTTCTCTGCAGAGTCCCAAAACAGGCGTTTTCAGCCCATTACCGGCATAAGGAAGAAACAGCAGTAAGCACAGGGAAATATCTGCTTCTAAATCCAAAACGCAGCTATCTAACAGAACGGTTGTCAATGTGTGCACTCAACTTCCAGAGTTAAACCCGTGTGTGGATTCAGCAGTCTGCAAACACTTTCTCTGCAGAGTCCCAAAACAGGCGTTTTCAGCCCATTACCGGCATATGGAAGAAACAGCAGTAAGCACAGGGAAATATCTGCTTCTAAATCCAAAACGCAGCTATCTAACAGAACGGTTGTCAATGTGTGCACTCAACTTCCAGAGTTAAACCCGTGTGTGGATTCAGCAGTCTGCAAACACTTTCTCTGTAGAGTCCCAAAACAGGCGTTTTCAGCCCATTACCGGCATATGGAAGAAACAACAGTAAGCACAGGGAAATATCTGCTTCTAAATCCAAAACGCAGCCATCTAACAGAACGGTTGTCAATGTGTGCACTCAACTTCCAGAGTGAAACCCGTGTGTGGATTCAGCAGTCTGCAAACACTTTCTCTGCAGAGTCCCAAAACAGGCGTTTTCAGCCCATTACCGGCATATGGAAGAAACAGCAGTAAGCACAGGGAAATATCTGCTTCTAAATCCAAAACGCAGCTATCTAACAGAACGGTTGTCAATGTGTGCACTCAACTTCCAGAGTGAAACCCGTGTGTGGATTCAGCAGTCTGCAAACACTTTCTCTGCAGAGTCCCAAAACAGGCGTTTTCAGCCCATTACCGGCATATGGAAGAAACAGCAGTAAGCACAGGGAAATATCTGCTTCTAAATCCAAAACGCAGCTATCTAACAGAACGGTTGTCAATGTGTGCACTCAACTTCCAGAGTTAAACCCGTGTGTGGATTCAGCAGTCTGCAAACACTTTCTCTGCAGAGTCCCAAAGCAGGCGTTTTCTGCCCATTACCGGCATATGGAAGAAACAGCAGTAAGCACAGGGAAATATCTGCTTCTAAATCCAAAACGCAGCCATCTAACAGAACGGTTGTCAATGTGTGCACTCAACTTCCAGAGTTAAACCCGTGTGTGGATTCAGCAGTCTGCAAACACTTTCTCTGCAGAGTCCCAAAGCAGGCGTTTTCAGCCCATTACCGGCATATGGAAGAAACAGCAGTAAGCACAGGGAAATATCTGCTTCTAAATCCAAAACGCAGCTATCTAACAGAACGGTTGTCAATGTGTGCACTCAACTTCCTGAGTTAAACCCGTGTGTGGATTCAGCAGTCTGCAAACACTTTCTCTGCAGAGTCCCAAAACAGGCGTTTTCAGCCCATTACCGGCATATGGAAGAAACAGCAGTAAGCACAGGGAAATATCTGCTTCTAAATCCAAAACGCAGCTATCTAACAGAACGGTTGTCAATGTGTGCACTCAACTTCCAGAGTTAAACCCGTGTGTGGATTCAGCAGTCTGCAAACACTTTCTCTGCAGAGTCCCAAAGCAGGCGTTTTCAGCCCATTACCGGCATATGGAAGAAAACAGCAGTAAGCACAGGGAAATATCTGCTTCTAAATCCAAAACGCAGCTATCTAACAGAACGGTTGTCAATGTGTGCACTCAACTTCCAGAGTTAAACCCGTGTGTGGATTCAGCAGTCTGCAAACACTTTCTCTGCAGAGTCCCAAAACAGGCGTTTTCAGCCCATTACCGGCATATGGAAGAAACAGCAGTAAGCACAGGGAAATATCTGCTTCTAAATCCAAAACGCAGCCATCTAACAGAACGGTTGTCAATGTGTGCACTCAACTTCCAGAGTTAAACCCGTGTGTTGGATTCAGCATCTGCAAACACTTTCTCTGCAGAGTCCCAAAGCAGGCGTTTTCAGCCCATTACCGGCATATGGAAGAAACAGCAGTAAGCACAGGGAAATATCTGCTTCTAAATCCAAAACGCAGCTATCTAACAGAACGGTTGTCAATGTGTGCACTCAACTTCCAGAGTTAAACCCGTGTGTGGATTCAGCAGTCTGCAAACCCTTTCTCTGCAGAGTCCCAAAACAGGCGTTTTCAGCCCATTACCGGCATATGGAAGAAACAGCAGTAAGCACAGGGAAATATCTGCTAATAATTCCAAAACGCAGCTATCTAACAGAACGGTTGTCAATGTGTGCACTCAACTTCCAGAGTTAAACCCGTGTGTGGATTCAGCAGTCTGCAAACACTTTCTCTGCAGAGTCCCAAAGCAGGCGTTTTCAGCCCATTACCGGCATATGGAAGAAACAGCAGTAAGCACAGGGAAATATCTGCTTCTAAATCCAAAACGCAGCTATCTAACAGAACGGTTGTCAATGTGTGCACTCAAATTCCAGAGTGAAACCCGTGTGTGGATTCAGCAGTCTGCAAACACTTTCTCTGTAGAGTCCCAAAACAGGCGTTTTCAGCCCATTACCGGCATATGGAAGAAACAGCAGTAAGCACAGGGAAATATCTGCTTCTAAATCCAAAACGCAGCCATCTAACAGAACGGTTGTCAATGTGTGCACTCAACTTCCAGAGTTAAACCCGTGTGTGGATTCAGCAGTCTGCAAACACTTTCTCTGCAGAGTCCCAAAACAGGCGTTTTCAGCCCATTACCGGCATATGGAAGAAACAGCAGTAAGCACAGGGAAATATCTGCTTCTAAATCCAAAACGCAGCTATCTAACAGAACGGTTGTCAATGTGTGCACTCAACTTCCTGAGTTAAACCCGTGTGTGGATTCAACAGTCTGAAAACACTTTCTCTGCAGAGTCCCAAAACAGGCGTTTTCAGCCCATTACCGGCATCTGGAAGAAAGAGCAGTAAGCACAGGGAAATATCTGCTTCTAAATCCAAAACGCAGCTATCTAACAGAACGGTTGTCAATGTGTGCACTCAACTTCCAGAGTTAAACCCGTGTGTGGATTCAGCAGTCTGCAAACACTTTCTCTGCAGAGTCCCAAAACAGGCGTTTTCAGCCCATTACCGGCATATGGAAGAAACAGCAGTAAGCACAGGGAAATATCTGCTTCTAAATCCAAAACGCAGCTATCTAACACAACGGTTGTCAATGTGTGCAGTCAACTTCCAGAGTTAAACCCGTGTGTGGATTCAGCAGTCTGCAAACATCTTCTCTGCAGAGTCCCAAAACAGGCGTTTTCAGCCCATTACCGGCATATGGAAGAAACAGCAGTAAGCACAGGGAAATATCTGCTTCTAAATCCAAAACGCAGCTATCTAACAGAACGGTTGTCAATGTGTGCACTCAACTTCCAGAGTTAAAACCGTGTGTGGATTCAGCAGTCTGCAAACACTTTCTCTGCAGAGTCCCCAAACAGGCGTTTTCAGCCCATTACCGGCATATGGAAGAAACAGCAGTAAGCACAGGGAAATATCTGCTTCTAAATCCAAAACGCAGCTATCTAACAGAACGGTTGTCAATGTGTGCACTCAACTTCCAGAGTTAAACCCGTGTGTGGATTCAGCAGTCTGCAAACACTTTCTCTGCAGAGTCCCAAAACAGGCGGTTTCAGCCCATTACCGGCATATGGAAGAAACAGCAGTAAGCACAGGGAAATATCTGCTTCTAAATCCAAAACGCAGCTATCTAACAGAACGGTTGTCAATGTGTGCACTCAACTTCCAGAGTTAAACCCGTGTGTGGATTCAGCAGTCTGCAAACACTTTCTCTGCAGAGTCCCAAAACAGGCGTTTTCAGCCCATTACCGGCACATGGAAGAAACAGCAGTAAGCACAGGGAAATATCTGCTTCTAAATCCAAAACGCAGCTATCTAACAGAACGGTTGTCAATGTGTGCACTCAACTTCCAGAGTTAAACCCGTGTGTGGATTCAGCAGTCTGCAAACACTTTCTCTGCAGAGTCCCCAAACAGGCGTTTTCAGCCCATTACCGGCATATGGAAGAAACAGCAGTAAGCACAGGGAATTATCTGCTTCTAAATCCAAAACGCAGCTATCTAACAGAACGGTTGTCAATGTGTGCACTCAACTTCCAGAGTTAAACCCGTGTGTGGATTCAGCAGTCTGCAAACACTTTCTCTGCAGAGTCCCCAAACAGGCGTTTTCAGCCCATTACCGGAATATGGAAGAAACAGCAGTAAGCACAGGGAAATAT
This sequence comes from Aotus nancymaae, assembly GCF_030222135.1. NCBI lineage: Eukaryota > Metazoa > Chordata > Mammalia > Primates > Aotidae > Aotus > Aotus nancymaae. The sequence continues at coordinate 302,019 of NW_026988687.1, forward strand.
CTGTTTCTAAATTCAAAGCGCAGCTATCTAACAGAACGGTAGTCAATGTGTGCACTCAACTTCCAGAGCTAAACCCGTGTGTGGATTCAGCAGTCTGCAAACACTTTCTCTGCAGAGTCCCAAAGCAGGCGTTTTCAGCCCATTACCGGCATATGGAAGAAACAGCAGTAAGCACAGGGAAATATCTGCTTCTAAATCCAAAACGCAGCTATCTAACAGAACGGTTGTCAATGTGTGCACTCAACTTCCAGAGTTAAACCCGTGTGTGGATTCAGCAGTCTGCAAACACTTTCTCTGCAGAGTCCCAAAACAGGCGTTTTCAGCCCATTACCGGCATATGGAAGAAACAGCAGTAAGCACAGGGAAATATCTGCTTCTAAATCCAAAACGCAGCCATCTAACAGAACGGTTGTCAATGTGTGCACTCAACTTCCAGAGTTAAACCCGTGTGTGGATTCAGCAGTCTGCAAACACTTTCTCTGCAGAGTCCCAAAGCAGGCGTTTTCAGCCCATTACCGGCATATGGAAGAAACAGCAGTAAGCACAGGGAAATATCTGCTTCTAAATCCAAAACGCAGCTATCTAACAGAACGGTTGTCAATGTGTGCACTCAACTTCCTGAGTTAAACCCGTGTGTGGATTCAGCAGTCTGCAAACACTTTCTCTGCAGAGTCCCAAAACAGGCGTTTTCAGCCCATTACCGGCATATGGAAGAAACAGCAGTAAGCACAGGGAAATATCTGCTTCTAAATCCAAAACGCAGCTATCTAACAGAACGGTTGTCAATGTGTGCACTCAACTTCCAGAGTTAAACCCGTGTGTGGATTCAGCAGTCTGCAAACACTTTCTCTGCAGAGTCCCAAAACAGGCGTTTTCAGCCCATTACCGGCATATGGAAGAAACAGCAGTAAGCACAGGGAAATATCTGCTTCTAAATCCAAAACGCAGCTATCTAACAGAACGGTTGTCAATGTGTGCACTCAACTTCCAGAGTTAAACCCGTGTGTGGATTCAGCAGTCTGCAAACACTTTCTCTGCAGAGTCCCAAAACAGGCGTTTTCAGCCCATTACCGGCATATGGAAGAAACAGCAGTAAGCACAGGGAAATATCTGCTTCTAAATCCAAAACGCAGCCATCTAACAGAACGGTTGTCAATGTGTGCACTCAACTTCCAGAGTTAAACCCGTGTGTGGATTCAGCAGTCTGCAAACACTTTCTCTGCAGAGTCCCAAAGCAGGCGTTTTCAGCCCATTACCGGCATATGGAAGAAACAGCAGTAAGCACAGGGAAATATCTGCTTCTAAATCCAAAACGCAGCTATCTAACAGAACGGTTGTCAATGTGTGCACTCAACTTCCAGAGTTAAACCCGTGTGTGGATTCAGCAGTCTGCAAACCCTTTCTCTGCAGAGTCCCAAAACAGGCGTTTTCAGCCCATTACCGGCATATGGAAGAAACAGCAGTAAGCACAGGGAAATATCTGCTTCTAAATCCAAAACGCAGCTATCTAACAGAACGGTTGTCAATGTGTGCACTCAACTTCCAGAGTTAAACCCATGTGTGGATTCAGCAGTCTGCAAACACTTTCTCTGCAGAGTCCCAAAACAGGCGTTTTCAGCCCATTACCGGCATATGGAAGAAACAGCAGTAAGCACAGGGAAATATCTGCTTCTAAATCCAAAACGCAGCTATCTAACAGAACGGTTGTCAATGTGTGCACTCAACTTCCAGAGTTAAACCCGTGTGTGGATTCAGCAGTCTGCAAACACTTTCTCTGCAGAGTCCCAAAACAGGTGTTTTCAGCCCATTACCGGCATAAGGAAGAAACAGCAGTAAGCACAGGGAAATATCTGCTTCTAAATCCAAAACGCAGCTATCTAACAGAACGGTTGTCAATGTGTGCACTCAACTTCCAGAGTTAAACCCGTGTGTGGATTCAGCAGTCTGCAAACACTTTCTCTGCAGAGTCCCAAAGCAGGCGTTTTCAGCCCATTACCGGCATATGGAAGAAACAGCAGTAAGCACAGGGAAATATCTGCTTCTAAATCCAAAACGCAGCTATCTAACAGAACGGTTGTCAATGTGTGCACTCAACTTCCAGAGTTAAACCCGTGTGTGGATTCAGCAGTCTGCAAACACTTTCTCTGCAGAGTCCCAAAACAGGCGTTTTCAGCCCATTACCGGCATATGGAAGAAACAGCAGTAAGCACAGGGAAATATCTGCTTCTAAATCCAAAACGCAGCCATCTAACAGAACGGTTGTCAATGTGTGCACTCAACTTCCAGAGTTAAACCCGTGTGTGGATTCAGCAGTCTGCAAACACTTTCTCTGCAGAGTCCCAAAACAGGCGTTTTCAGCCCATTACCGGCATATGGAAGAAACAGCAGTAAGCACAGGGAAATATCTGCTTCTAAATCCAAAACGCAGCTATCTAACAGAACGGTTGTCAATGTGTGCACTCAACTTCCTGAGTTAAACCCGTGTGTGGATTCAGCAGTCTGCAAACACTTTCTCTGCAGAGTCCCAAAACAGGCGTTTTCAGCCCATTACCGGCATCTGGAAGAAACAGCAGTAAGCACAGGGAAATATCTGCTTCTAAATCCAAAACGCAGCTATCTAACAGAACGGTTGTCAATGTGTGCACTCAACTTCCAGAGTTCAACCCGTGTGTGGATTCAGCAGTCTGCAAACACATTCTCTGCAGAGTCCCCAAACAGGCGTTTTCAGCCCATTACCGGCATATGGAAGAAACAGCAGTAAGCACAGGGAAATATCTGCTTCTAAATCCAAAACGCAGCTATCTAACACAACGGTTGTCAATGTGTGCACTCAACTTCCAGAGTTAAACCCGTGTGTGGATTCAGCAGTCTGCAAACATCTTCTCTGCAGAGTCCCAAAACAGGCGTTTTCAGCCCATTACCGGCATATGGAAGAAACAGCAGTAAGCACAGGGAAATATCTGCTTCTAAATCCAAAACGCAGCTATCTAACAGAACGGTTGTCAATGTGTGCACTCAACTTCCAGAGTTAAACCCGTGTGTGGATTCAGCAGTCTGCAAACACTTTCTCTGCAGAGTCCCCAAACAGGCGTTTTCAGCCCATTACCGGCATATGGAAGAAACAGCAGTAAGCACAGGGAAATATCTGCTTCTAATTCCAAAACGCAGCTATCTAACAGAACGGTTGTCAATGTGTGCACTCAACTTCCAGAGTTAAACCCGTGTGTGGATTCAGCAGTCTGCAAACACTTTCTCTGCAGAGTCCCAAAACAGGCGGTTTCAGCCCGTTACCGGCATATGGAAGAAACAGCAGTAAGCACAGGGAAATATCTGCTTCTAAATCCAAAACGCAGCTATCTAACAGAACGGTTGTCAATGTGTGCACTCAACTTCCAGAGTTAAACCCGTGTGTGGATTCAGCAGTCTGCAAACACTTTCTCTGCAGAGTCCCAAAACAGGCGTTTTCAGCCCATTACCGGCACATGGAAGAAACAGCAGTAAGCACAGGGAAATATCTGCTTCTAAATCCAAAACGCAGCTATCTAACAGAACGGTTGTCAATGTGTGCACTCAACTTCCAGAGTTAAACCCGTGTGTGGATTCAGCAGTCTGCAAACACTTTCTCTGCAGAGTCCCCAAACAGGCGTTTTCAGCCCATTACCGGCATATGGAAGAAACAGCAGTAAGCACAGGGAAATATCTGCTTCTAAATCCAAAACGCAGCTATCTAACAGAACGGTTGTCAATGTGTGCACTCAACTTCCAGAGTTAAACCCGTGTGTGGATTCAGCAGTCTGCAAACACTTTCTCTGCAGAGTCCCCAAACAGGCGTTTTCAGCCCATTACCGGCATATGGAAGAAACAGCAGTAAGCACAGGGAAATATCTGTTTCTAAATTCAAAACGCAGCTATCTAACAGAACGGTAGTCAATGTGTGCACTCAACTTCCAGAGCTAAACCCGTGTGTGGATTCAGCAGTCTGCAAACACTTTCTCTGCAGAGTCCCAAAGCAGGCGTTTTCAGCCCATTACCGGCATATGGAAGAAACAGCAGTAAGCACAGGGAAATATCTGCTTCTAAATCCAAAACGCAGCTATCTAACAGAACGGTTGTCAATGTGTGCACTCAACTTCCAGAGTTAAACCCGTGTGTGGATTCAGCAGTCTGCAAACACTTTCTCTGCAGAGTCCCAAAACAGGCGTTTTCAGCCCATTACCGGCATATGGAAGAAACAGCAGTAAGCACAGGGAAATATCTGCTTCTAAATCCAAAACGCAGCTATCTAACGGAACGGTTGTCAATGTGTGCACTCAACTTCCAGAGTTAAACCCGTGTGTGGATTCAGCAGTCTGCAAACACTTTCTCTGCAGAGTCCCAAAACAGGCGTTTTCAGCCCATTACCGGCATCTGGAAGAAACAGCAGTAAGCACAGGGAAATATCTGCTTCTAAATCCAAAACGCAGCTATCTAACAGAACGGTTGTCAATGTGTGCACTCAACTTCCAGAGTTCAACCCGTGTGTGGATTCAGCAGTCTGCAAACACATTCTCTGCAGAGTCCCCAAACAGGCGTTTTCAGCCCATTACCGGCATATGGAAGAAACAGCAGTAAGCACAGGGAAATATCTGCTTCTAAATCCAAAACGCAGCTATCTAACACAACGGTTGTCAATGTGTGCACTCAACTTCCAGAGTTAAACCCGTGTGTGGATTCAGCAGTCTGCAAACATCTTCTCTGCAGAGTCCCAAAACAGGCGTTTTCAGCCCATTACCGGCATATGGAAGAAACAGCAGTAAGCACAGGGAAATATCTGCTTCTAAATCCAAAACGCAGCTATCTAACAGAACGGTTGTCAATGTGTGCACTCAACTTCCAGAGTTAAACCCGTGTGTGGATTCAGCAGTCTGCAAACACTTTCTCTGCAGAGTCCCCAAACAGGCGTTTTCAGCCCATTACCGGCATATGGAAGAAACAGCAGTAAGCACAGGGAAATATCTGCTTCTAATTCCAAAACGCAGCTATCTAACAGAACGGTTGTCAATGTGTGCACTCAACTTCCAGAGTTAAACCCGTGTGTGGATTCAGCAGTCTGCAAACACTTTCTCTGCAGAGTCCCAAAACAGGCGGTTTCAGCCCGTTACCGGCATATGGAAGAAACAGCAGTAAGCACAGGGAAATATCTGCTTCTAAATCCAAAACGCAGCTATCTAACAGAACGGTTGTCAATGTGTGCACTCAACTTCCAGAGTTAAACCCGTGTGTGGATTCAGCAGTCTGCAAACACTTTCTCTGCAGAGTCCCAAAACAGGCGTTTTCAGCCCATTACCGGCACATGGAAGAAACAGCAGTAAGCACAGGGAAATATCTGCTTCTAAATCCAAAACGCAGCTATCTAACAGAACGGTTGTCAATGTGTGCACTCAACTTCCAGAGTTAAACCCGTGTGTGGATTCAGCAGTCTGCAAACACTTTCTCTGCAGAGTCCCCAAACAGGCGTTTTCAGCCCATTACCGGCATATGGAAGAAACAGCAGTAAGCACAGGGAAATATCTGCTTCTAAATCCAAAACGCAGCTATCTAACAGAACGGTTGTCAATGTGTGCACTCAACTTCCAGAGTTAAACCCGTGTGTGGATTCAGCAGTCTGCAAACACTTTCTCTGCAGAGTCCCCAAACAGGCGTTTTCAGCCCATTACCGGCATATGGAAGAAACAGCAGTAAGCACAGGGAAATATCTGTTTCTAAATTCAAAACGCAGCTATCTAACAGAACGGTAGTCAATGTGTGCACTCAACTTCCAGAGCTAAACCCGTGTGTGGATTCAGCAGTCTGCAAACACTTTCTCTGCAGAGTCCCAAAGCAGGCGTTTTCAGCCCATTACCGGCATATGGAAGAAACAGCAGTAAGCACAGGGAAATATCTGCTTCTAAATCCAAAACGCAGCTATCTAACAGAACGGTTGTCAATGTGTGCACTCAACTTCCAGAGTTAAACCCGTGTGTGGATTCAGCAGTCTGCAAACACTTTCTCTGCAGAGTCCCAAAACAGGCGTTTTCAGCCCATTACCGGCATATGGAAGAAACAGCAGTAAGCACAGGGAAATATCTGCTTCTAAATCCAAAACGCAGCTATCTAACGGAACGGTTGTCAATGTGTGCACTCAACTTCCAGAGTTAAACCCGTGTGTGGATTCAGCAGTCTGCAAACACTTTCTCTGCAGAGTCCCAAAGCAGGCGTTTTCAGCCCATTACCGGCATATGGAAGAAACAGCAGTAAGCACAGGGAAATATCTGCTTCTAAATCCAAAACGGAGCTATCTAACAGAACGGTTTTCAATGTGTGCACTCAACTTCCAGAGTTAAACCCGTGTGTGGATTCAGCAGTCTGCAAACACTTTCTCTGCAGAGTCCCAAAGCAGGCGTTTTCAGCCCATTACCGGCATATGGAAGAAACAGCAGTAAGCACAGGGAAATATCTGCTTCTAAATCCAAAACGCAGCTATCTAACAGAACGGTTGTCAATGTGTGCACTCAACTTCCAGAGTTAAACCCGTGTGTGGATTCAGCAGTCTGCAAACACTTTCTCTGCAGAGTCCCCAAACAGGCGTTTTCAGCCCATTACCGGCATATGGAAGAAACAGCAGTAAGCACAGGGAAATATCTGCTTCTAAATCCAAAACGCAGCTATCTAACAGAACGGTTGTCAATGTGTGCACTCAACTTCCAGAGTTAAACCCGTGTGTGGATTCAGCAGTCTGCAAACACTTTCTCTGCAGAGTCCCAAAGCAGGCGTTTTCAGCCCATTACCGGCATATGGAAGAAACAGCAGTAAGCACAGGGAAATATCTGCTTCTAAATCCAAAACGCAGCTATCTAACAGAACGGTTGTCAATGTGTGCACTCAACTTCCAGAGTTAAACCCGTGTGTGGATTCAGCAGTCTGCAAACACTTTCTCTGCAGAGTCCCAAAACAGGCGTTTTCAGCCCATTACCGGCATATGGAAGAAACAGCAGTAAGCACAGGGAAATATCTGCTTCTAAATCCAAAACGCAGCTATCTAACACAACGGTTGTCAATGTGTGCACTCAACTTCCAGAGTTAAACCCGTGTGTGGATTCAGCAGTCTGCAAACACTTTCTCTGCAGAGTCCCAAAGCAGGCGTTTTCAGCCCATTACCGGCATATGGAAGAAACAGCAGTAAGCACAGGGAAATATCTGCTTCTAAATCCAAAACGCAGCTATCTAACAGAACGGTTGTCAATGTGTGCACTCAACTTCCAGAGTTAAACCCGTGTGTGGATTCAGCAGTCTGCAAACACTTTCTCTGCAGAGTCCCAAAACAGGCGTTTTCAGCCCATTACCGGCATATGGAAGAAACAGCAGTAAGCACAGGGAAATATCTGCTTCTAAATCCAAAACGCAGCTATCTAACAGAACGGTTGTCAATGTGTGCACTCAACTTCCAGAGTTAAACCCGTGTGTGGATTCAGCAGTCTGCAAACACTTTCTCTGCAGAGTCCCAAAACAGGCGTTTTCAGCCCATTACCGGCATACGGAAGAAACAGCAGTAAGCACAGGGAAATATCTGCTTCTAAATCCAAAACGCAGCTATCTAACAGAACGGTTGTCAATGTGTGCACTCAACTTCCAGAGTTAAACCCGAGTGTGGATTCAGCAGTCTGCAAACACTTTCTCTGCAGAGTCCCAAAACAGGCGTTTTCAGCCCATTACCGGCATATGGAAGAAACAGCAGTAAGCACAGGGAAATATCTGCTTCTAAATCCAAAACGCAGCCATCTAACAGAACGGTTGTCAATGTGTGCACTCAACTTCCAGAGTTAAACCCGTGTGTGGATTCAGCAGTCTGCAAACACTTTCTCTGCAGAGTCCCAAAACAGGCGTTTTCAGCCCATTACCGGCATATGGAAGAAACAGCAGTAAGAACAGGGAAATATCTGCTTCTAAATCCAAAACGCAGCTATCTAACAGAACGGTTGTCAATGTGTGCACTCAACTTCCTGAGTTAAACCCGTGTGTGGATTCAGCAGTCTGCAAACACTTTCTCTGCAGAGTCCCAAAACAGGCGTTTTCAGCCCATTACCGGCATATGGAAGAAACAACAGTAAGCACAGGGAAATATCTGCTTCTAAATCCAAAACGCAGCTATCTAACAGAACGGTTGTCAATGTGTGCACTCAACTTCCAGAGTTCAACCCGTGTGTGGATTCAGCAGTCTGCAAACACTTTCTCTGCAGAGTCCCAAAGCAGGCGTTTTCAGCCCATTACCGGCATATGGAAGAAACAGCAGTAAGCACAGGGAAATATCTGCTTCTAAATCCAAAACGCAGCTATCTAACAGAACGGTTGTTAATGTGTGCACTCAACTTCCAGAGTTAAACCCGTGTGTGGATTCAGCAGTCTGCAAACACTTTCTCTGCAGAGTCCCAAAGCAGGCGTTTTCAGCCCATTACCGGCATATGGAAGAAACAGCAGTAAGCACAGGGAAATATCTGCTTCTAAATCCAAAACGCAGCTATCTAACAGAACGGTTGTCAATGTGTGCACTCAACTTCCAGAGTTAAACCCGTGTGTGGATTCAGCAGTCTGCAAACACTTTCTCTGCAGAGTCCCCAAACAGGCGTTTTCAGCCCATTACCGGCATATGGAAGAAACAGCAGTAAGCACAGGGAAATATCTGCTTCTAAATCCAAAACGCAGCTATCTAACAGAACGGTTGTCAATGTGTGCACTCAACTTCCAGAGTTAAACCCGTGTGTGGATTCAGCAGTCTGCAAACACTTTCTCTGCAGAGTCCCAAAACAGGCGTTTTCAGCCCATTACCGGCATATGGAAGAAACAGCAGTAAGCACAGGGAAATATCTGCTTCTAAATCCAAAACGCAGCTATCTAACAGAACGGTTGTCAATGTGTGCACTCAACTTCCAGAGTTAAACCCGTGTGTGGATTCAGCAGTCTGCAAACACTTTCTCTGCAGAGTCCGCAAACAGGCGTTTTCAGCCCATTACCGGCATATGGAAGAAACAGCAGTAAGCACAGGGAAATATCTGCTTCTAAATCCAAAACGCAGCTATCTAACAGAACGGTTGTCAATGTGTGCACTCAACTTCCAGAGTTAAACCCGTGTGTGGATTCAGCAGTCTGCAAACACTTTCTCTGCAGAGTCCCAAAACAGGCGTTTTCAGCCCATTACCGGCATATGGAAGAAACAGCAGTAAGCACAGGGAAATATCTGCTTCTAAATCCAAAACGGAGCTATCTAACAGAACGGTTGTCAATGTGTGCACTCAACTTCCAGAGTTAAACCCGTGTGTGGATTCAGCAGTCTGCAAACACTTTCTCTGCAGAGTCCCAAAGCAGGCGTTTTCAGCCCATTACCGGCATATGGAAGAAACAGCAGTAAGCACAGGGAAATATCTGCTTCTAAATCCAAAACGCAGCTATCTAACAGAACGGTTGTCAATGTGTGCACTCAACTTCCAGAGTTAAACCCGTGTGTGGATTCAGCAGTCTGCAAACACTTTCTCTGCAGAGTCCCCAAACAGGCGTTTTCAGCCCATTACCGGCATATGGAAGAAACAGCAGTAAGCACAGGGAAATATCTGCTTCTAAATCCAAAACGCAGCTATCTAACAGAACGGTTGTCAATGTGTGCACTCAACTTCCAGAGTTAAACCCGTGTGTGGATTCAGCAGTCTGCAAACACTTTCTCTGCAGAGTCCCAAAACAGGCGTTTTCAGCCCATTACCGGCATATGGAAGAAACAGCAGTAAGCACAGGGAAATATCTGCTTCTAAATCCAAAACGCAGCTATCTAACAGAACGGTTGTCAATGTGTGCACTCAACTTCCTGAGTTAAACCCGTGTGTGGATTCAGCAGTCTGCAAACATCTTCTCTGCAGAGTCCCAAAACAGGCGTTTTCAGCCCATTACCGGCATATGGAAGAAACAGCAGTAAGCACAGGGAAATATCTGCTTCTAAATCCAAAACGCAGCTATCTAACAGAACGGTTGTCAAGGTGTCCACTCAACTTCCAGAGTTAAACCCGTGTGTGGATTCAGCAGTCTGCAAACACTTTCTCTGCAGAGTCCCAAAACAGGCGTTTTCAGCCCATTACCGGCATATGGAAGAAACAGCAGTAAGCACAGGGAAATATCTGCTTCTAAATCCAAAACGCAGCTATCTAACAGAACGGTTGTCAATGTGTGCACTCAACTTCCAGAGTTACACCCGTGTGTGGATTCAGCAGTCTGCAAACACTTTCTCTGCAGAGTCCCAAAACAGGCGTTTTCAGCCCATTACCGGCATATGGAAGAAACAGCAGTAAGCACAGGGAAATATCTGCTTCTAAATCCAAAACGCAGCTATCTAACAGAACGGTTGTCAATGTGTGCACTCAACTTCCAGAGTTAAACCCGTGTGTGGATTCAGCAGTCTGCAAACACTTTCTCTGCAGAGTCCCAAAACAGGCGTTTTCAGCCGATTACCGGCATATGGAAGAAACAGCAGTAAGCACAGGGAAATATCTGCTTCTAAATCCAAAACGCAGCTATCTAACAGAACGGTTGTCAATGTGTGCACTCAACTTCCAGAGTTAAACCCGTGTGTGGATTCAGCAGTCTGCAAACACTTTCTCTGCAGAGTCCCAAAACAGGCGTTTTCAGCCCATTACCGGCATATGGAAGAAACAGCAGTAAGCACAGGGAAATATCTGCTTCTAAATCCAAAACGCAGCTATCTAACAGAACGGTTGTCAATGTGTGCACTCAACTTCCAGAGTTAAACCCGTGTGTGGATTCAGCGGTCTGCAAACACTTTCTCTGTAGAGTCCCAAAACAGGCGTTTTCAGCCCATTACCGGCATAAGGAAGAAACAGCAGTAAGCACAGGGAAATATCTGCTTCTAAATCCAAAACGCAGCTATCTAACAGAACGGTTGTCAATGTGTGCACTCAACTTCCAGAGTGAAACCCGTGTGTGGATTCAGCAGTCTGCAAACACTTTCTCTGCAGAGTCCCAAAACAGGCGTTTTCAGCCCATTACCGGCATATGGAAGAAACAGCAGTAAGCACAGGGAAATATCTGCTTCTAAATCCAAAACGCAGCTATCTAACAGAACGGTTGTCAATGTGTGCACTCAACTTCCAGAGTTAAACCCGTGTGTGGATTCAGCAGTCTGCAAACACTTTCTCTGCAGAGTCCCAAAACAGGCGTTTTCAGCCCATTACCGGCATATGGAAGAAACAGCAGTAAGCACAGGGAAATATCTGCTTCTAAATCCAAAACGCAGCTATCTAACAGAACGGTTGTCAATGTGTGCACTCAACTTCCAGAGTTAAACCCGTGTTTGGATTCAGCAGTCTGCAAACACTTTCTCTGCAGAGTCCCAAAGCAGGCGTTTTCAGCCCATTACCGGCATATGGAAGAAACAGCAGTAAGCACAGGGAAATATCTGCTTCTAAATCCAAAACGCAGCCATCTAACAGAACGGTTGTCAATGTGTGCACTCAACTTCCAGAGTTAAACCCGTGTGTGGATTCAGCAGTCCGCAAACACTTTCTCTGCAGAGTCCCAAAGCAGGCGTTTTCAGCCCATTACCGGCATATGGAAGAAACAGCAGTAAGCACAGGGAAATATCTGCTTCTAAATCCAAAACGCAGCTATCCAACAGAACGGTTGTCAATGTGTGCACTCAACTTCCTGAGTTAAACCCGTGTGTGGATTCAGCAGTCTGCAAACACTTTCTCTGCAGAGTCCCAAAACAGGCGTTTTCAGCCCATTACCGGCATATGGAAGAAACAGCAGTAAGCACAGGGAAATATCTGCTTCTAAATCCAAAACGCAGCTATCTAACAGAACGGTTGTCAATGTGTGCACTCAACTTCCAGAGTTAAACCCGTGTGTGGATTCAGCAGTCTGCAAACACTTTCTCTGCAGAGTCCCAAAACAGGCGTTTTCAGCCCATTACCGGCATATGGAAGAAACAGCAGTAAGCACAGGGAAATATCTGCTTCTAAATCCAAAACGCAGCTATCTAACAGAACGGTTGTTAATGTGTGCACTCAACTTCCAGAGTTAAACCCGTGTGTGGATTCAGCAGTCTGCAAACACTTTCTCTGCAGAGTCCCAAAGCAGGCGTTTTCAGCCCATTACCGGCATATGGAAGAAACAGCAGTAAGCACAGGGAAATATCTGCTTCTAAATCCAAAACGCAGCTATCTAACAGAACGGTTGTCAATGTGTGCACTCAACTTCCAGAGTTAAACCCGTGTGTGGATTCAGCAGTCTGCAAACACTTTCTCTGCAGAGTCCCAAAACAGGCGTTTTCAGCCCATTACCGGCATATGGAAGAAACAGCAGTAAGCACAGGGAAATATCTGCTTCTAAATCCAAAACGCAGCTATCTAACAGAACGGTTGTCAATGTGTGCACTCAACTTCCAGAGTTAAACCCGTGTGTGGATTCAGCAGTCTGCAAACACTTTCTCTGCAGAGTCCCAAAACAGGCGTTTTCAGCCCATTACCGGCATAAGGAAGAAACAGCAGTAAGCACAGGGAAATATCTGCTTCTAAATCCAAAACGCAGCTATCTAACAGAACGGTTGTCAATGTGTGCACTCAACTTCCAGAGTTAAACCCGTGTGTGGATTCAGCAGTCTGCAAACACTTTCTCTGCAGAGTCCCAAAGCAGGCGTTTTCAGCCCATTACCGGCATATGGAAGAAACAGCAGTAAGCACAGGGAAATATCTGCTTCTAAATCCAAAACGCAGCTATCTAACAGAACGGTTGTCAATGTGTGCACTCAACTTCCAGAGTTAAACCCGTGTGTGGATTCAGCAGTCTGCAAACACTTTCTCTGCAGAGTCCCAAAACAGGCGTTTTCAGCCCATTACCGGCATATGGAAGAAACAGCAGTAAGCACAGGGAAATATCTGCTTCTAAATCCAAAACGCAGCCATCTAACAGAACGGTTGTCAATGTGTGCACTCAACTTCCAGAGTTAAACCCGTGTGTGGATTCAGCAGTCTGCAAACACTTTCTCTGCAGAGTCCCAAAACAGGCGTTTTCAGCCCATTACCGGCATATGGAAGAAACAGCAGTAAGCACAGGGAAATATCTGCTTCTAAATCCAAAACGCAGCTATCTAACAGAACGGTTGTCAATGTGTGCACTCAACTTCCTGAGTTAAACCCGTGTGTGGATTCAGCAGTCTGCAAACACTTTCTCTGCAGAGTCCCAAAACAGGCGTTTTTCAGCCCATTACCGGCATCTGGAAGAAACAGCAGTAAGCACAGGGAAATATCTGCTTCTAAATCCAAAACGCAGCTATCTAACAGAACGGTTGTCAATGTGTGCACTCAACTTCCAGAGTTAAACCCGTGTGTGGATTCAGCAGTCTGCAAACACTTTCTCTGCAGAGTCCCCAAAGCAGGCGTTTTCAGCCCATTACCGGCATATGGAAGAAACAGCAGTAAGCACAGGGAAATATCTGCTTCTAAATCCAAAACGCAGCTATCTAACAGAACGGTTGTCAATGTGTGCACTCAACTTCCAGAGTTAAACCCGTGTGTGGATTCAGCAGTCTGCAAACCCTTTCTCTGCAGAGTCCCAAAACAGGCGTTTTCAGCCCATTACCGGCATATGGAAGAAACAGCAGTAAGCACAGGGAAATATCTGCTTCTAAATCCAAAACGCAGCTATCTAACAGAACGGTTGTCAATGTGTGCACTCAACTTCCAGAGTTAAACCCATGTGTGGATTCAGCAGTCTGCAAACACTTTCTCTGCAGAGTCCCAAAACAGGCGTTTTCAGCCCATTACCGGCATATGAAGAAACAGCAGTAAGCACAGGGAAATATCTGCTTCTAAATCCAAAACGCAGCTATCTAACAGAACGGTTGTCAATGTGTGCACTCAACTTCCAGAGTTAAACCCGTGTGTGGATTCAGCAGTCTGCAAACACTTTCTCTGCAGAGTCCCAAAACAGGTGTTTTCAGCCCATTACCGGCATAAGGAAGAAACAGCAGTAAGCACAGGGAAATATCTGCTTCTAAATCCAAAACGCAGCTATCTAACAGAACGGTTGTCAATGTGTGCACTCAACTTCCAGAGTTAAACCCGTGTGTGGATTCAGCAGTCTGCAAACACTTTCTCTGCAGAGTCCCAAAGCAGGCGTTTTCAGCCCATTACCGGCATATGGAAGAAACAGCAGTAAGCACAGGGAAATATCTGCTTCTAAATCCAAAACGCAGCTATCTAACAGAACGGTTGTCAATGTGTGCACTCAACTTCCAGAGTTAAACCCGTGTGTGGATTCAGCAGTCTGCAAACACTTTCTCTGCAGAGTCCCAAAACAGGCGTTTTCAGCCCATTACCGGCATATGGAAGAAACAGCAGTAAGCACAGGGAAATATCTGCTTCTAAATCCAAAACGCAGCCATCTAACAGAACGGTTGTCAATGTGTGCACTCAACTTCCAGAGTTAAACCCGTGTGTGGATTCAGCAGTCTGCAAACACTTTCTCTGCAGAGTCCCAAAACAGGCGTTTTCAGCCCATTACCGGCATATGGAAGAAACAGCAGTAAGCACAGGGAAATATCTGCTTCTAAATCCAAAACGCAGCTATCTAACAGAACGGTTTGTCAATGTGTGCACTCAACTTCCTGAGTTAAACCCGTGTGTGGATTCAGCAGTCTGCAAACACTTTCTCTGCAGAGTCCCAAAAACAGGCGTTTTCAGCCCATTACCGGCATCTGGAAGAATCAGCAGTAAGCACAGGGAAATATCTGCTTCTAAATCCAAAACGCAGCTATCTAACAGAACGGTTGTCAATGTGTGCACTCAACTTCCAGAGTTCAACCCGTGTGTGGATTCAGCAGTCTGCAAACACATTCTCTGCAGAGTCCCCAAACAGGCGTTTTCAGCCCATTACCGGCATATGGAAGAAACAGCAGTAAGCACAGGGAAATATCTGCTTCTAAATCCAAAACGCAGCCATCTAACAGAACGGTTGTCAATGTGTGCACTCAACTTCCAGAGTTAAACCCGTGTGTGGATTCAGCAGTCTGCAAACACTTTCTCTGCAGAGTCCCAAAGCAGGCGTTTTCAGCCCATTACCGGCATATGGAAGAAACAGCAGTAAGCACAGGGAAATATCTGCTTCTAAATCCAAAACGCAGCTATCTAACAGAACGGTTGTCAATGTGTGCACTCAACTTCCAGAGTTAAACCCGTGTGTGGATTCAGCAGTCTGCAAACACTTTCTCTGCAGAGTCCCCAAACAGGCGTTTTCAGCCCATTACCGGCATATGGAAGAAACAGCAGTAAGCACAGGGAAATATCTGCTTCTAAATCCAAAACGCAGCTATCTAACAGAACGGTTGTCAATGTGTGCACTCCACTTCCAGAGTTAAACCGTGTGTGGATTCAGCAGTCTGCAAACACTTTCTCTGCAGAGTCCCAAAACAGGCGGTTTCAGCCCGTTACCGGCATATGGAAGAAACAGCAGTAAGCACAGGGAAATATCTGCTTCTAAATCCAAAACGCAGCTATCTAACAGAACGGTTGTCAATGTGTGCACTCAACTTCCAGAGTTAAACCCGTGTGTGGATTCAGCAGTCTGCAAACACTTTCTCTGCAGAGTCCCAAAACAGGCGTTTTCAGCCCATTACCGGCACATGGAAGAAACAGCAGTAAGCACAGGGAAATATCTGCTTCTAAATCCAAAACGCAGCTATCTAACAGAACGGTTGTCAATGTGTGCACTCAACTTCCAGAGTTAAACCCGTGTGTGGATTCAGCAGTCTGCAAACACTTTCTCTGCAGAGTCCCCAAACAGGCGTTTTCAGCCCATTACCGGCATATGGAAGAAACAGCAGTAAGCACAGGGAAATATCTGCTTCTAAATCCAAAACGCAGCTATCTAACAGAACGGTTGTCAATGTGTGCACTCAACTTCCAGAGTTAAACCCGTGTGTGGATTCAGCAGTCTGCAAACACTTTCTCTGCAGAGTCCCCAAACAGGCGTTTTCAGCCCATTACCGGCATATGGAAGAAACAGCAGTAAGCACAGGGAAATATCTGTTTCTAAATTCAAACGCAGCTATCTAACAGAACGGTAGTCAATGTGTGCACTCAACTTCCAGAGCTAAACCCGTGTGTGGATTCAGCAGTCTGCAAACACTTTCTCTGCAGAGTCCCAAAGCAGGCGTTTTCAGCCCATTACCGGCATATGGAAGAAACAGCAGTAAGCACAGGGAAATATCTGCTTCTAAATCCAAAACGCAGCTATCTAACAGAACGGTTGTCAATGTGTGCACTCAACTTCCAGAGTTAAACCCGTGTGTGGATTCAGCAGTCTGCAAACACTTTCTCTGCAGAGTCCCAAAACAGGCGTTTTCAGCCCATTACCGGCATATGGAAGAAACAGCAGTAAGCACAGGGAAATATCTGCTTCTAAATCCAAAAACGCAGCTATCTAACGGAACGGTTGTCAATGTGTGCACTCAACTTCCAGAGTTAAACCCGTGTGTGGATTCAGCAGTCTGCAAACACTTTCTCTGCAGAGTCCCAAAGCAGGCGTTTTCAGCCCATTACCGGCATATGGAAGAAACAGCAGTAAGCACAGGGAAATATCTGCTTCTAAATCCAAAACGGAGCTATCTAACAGAACGGTTTTCAATGTGTGCACTCAACTTCCAGAGTTAAACCCGTGTGTGGATTCAGCAGTCTGCAAACACTTTCTCTGCAGAGTCCCAAAGCAGGCGTTTTCAGCCCATTACCGGCATATGGAAGAAACAGCAGTAAGCACAGGGAAATATCTGCTTCTAAATCCAAAACGCAGCTATCTAACAGAACGGTTGTCAATGTGTGCACTCAACTTCCAGAGTTAAACCCGTGTGTGGATTCAGCAGTCTGCAAACACTTTCTCTGCAGAGTCCCCAAACAGGCGTTTTCAGCCCATTACCGGCATATGGAAGAAACAGCAGTAAGCACAGGGAAATATCTGCTTCTAAATCCAAACGCAGCTATCTAACAGAACGGTTGTCAATGTGTGCACTCAACTTCCAGAGTTAAACCCGTGTGTGGATTCAGCAGTCTGCAAACACTTTCTCTGCAGAGTCCCAAAACAGGCGTTTTCAGCCCATTACCGGCATATGGAAGAAACAGCAGTAAGCACAGGGAAATATCTGCTTCTAAATCCAAAACGCAGCTATCTAACAGAACGGTTGTCAATGTGTGCACTCAACTTCCAGAGTTAAACCCGTGTGTGGATTCAGCAGTCTGCAAACACTTTCTCTGCAGAGTCCCAAAACAGGCGTTTTCAGCCCATTACCGGCATATGGAAGAAACAGCAGTAAGCACAGGGAAAATATCTGCTTCTAAATCCAAAACGCAGCTATCTAACACAACGGTTGTCAATGTGTGCACTCAACTTCCAGAGTTAAACCCGTGTGTGGATTCAGCAGTCTGCAAACACTTTCTCTGCAGAGTCCCAAAGCAGGCGTTTTCAGCCCATTACCGGCATATGGAAGAAACAGCAGTAAGCACAGGGAAATATCTGCTTCTAAATCCAAAACGCAGCTATCTAACAGAACGGTTGTCAATGTGTGCACTCAACTTCCAGAGTTAAACCCGTGTGTGGATTCAGCAGTCTGCAAACACTTTCTCTGCAGAGTCCCAAAACAGGCGTTTTCAGCCCATTACCGGCATATGGAAGAAACAGCAGTAAGCACAGGGAAATATCTGCTTCTAAATCCAAAACGCAGCTATCTAACAGAACGGTTGTCAATGTGTGCACTCAACTTCCAGAGTTAAACCCGTGTGTGGATTCAGCAGTCTGCAAACACTTTCTCTGCAGAGTCCCAAAACAGGCGTTTTCAGCCCATTACCGGCATACGGAAGAAACAGCAGTAAGCACAGGGAAATATCTGCTTCTAAATCCAAAACGCAGCTATCTAACAGAACGGTTGTCAATGTGTGCACTCAACTTCCAGAGTTAAACCCGAGTGTGGATTCAGCAGTCTGCAAACACTTTCTCTGCAGAGTCCCAAAACAGGCGTTTTCAGCCCATTACCGGCATATGGAAGAAACAGCAGTAAGCACAGGGAAATATCTGCTTCTAAATCCAAAACGCAGCCATCTAACAGAACGGTTGTCAATGTGTGCACTCAACTTCCAGAGTTAAACCCGTGTGTGGATTCAGCAGTCTGCAAACACTTTCTCTGCAGAGTCCCAAAACAGGCGTTTTCAGCCCATTACCGGCATATGGAAGAAACAGCAGTAAGAACAGGGAAATATCTGCTTCTAAATCCAAAACGCAGCTATCTAACAGAACGGTTGTCAATGTGTGCACTCAACTTCCTGAGTTAAACCCGTGTGTGGGATTCAGCAGTCTGCAAACACTTTCTCTGCAGAGTCCCAAAACAGGCGTTTTCAGCCCATTACCGGCATATGGAAGAAACAACAGTAAGCACAGGGAAATATCTGCTTCTAAATCCAAAACGCAGCTATCTAACAGAACGGTTGTCAATGTGTGCACTCAACTTCCAGAGTTTCAACCCGTGTGTGGATTCAGCAGTCTGCAAACACTTTCTCTGCAGAGTCCCAAAGCAGGCGTTTTCAGCCCATTACCGGCATATGGAAGAAACAGCAGTAAGCACAGGGAAATATCTGCTTCTAAATCCAAAACGCAGCTATCTAACAGAACGGTTGTTAATGTGTGCACTCAACTTCCAGAGTTAAACCCGTGTGTGGATTCAGCAGTCTGCAAACACTTTCTCTGCAGAGTCCCAAAGCAGCGTTTTTCAGCCCATTACCGGGCATATGGAAGAAACAGCAGTAAGCACAGGGAAATATCTGCTTCTAAATCCAAAACGCAGCTATCTAACAGAACGGTTGTCAATATGTGCACTCAACTTCCAGAGTTAAACCCGTGTGTGGGAT